>NC_059344.1:12768106-13138106 GCF_019703515.2 Myxocyprinus asiaticus | reverse complement strand
ATTTGTTCTTTTTATAAAAGACGTAATTTGTGTACTTCTTATATTGCTTATTGCTTATATTATTATAACTTCAAGTAAAATACTGTGTGTTCATCTCGAGTCCATGAAAGAAAGAAGGGGTTTGGGTGGCATTCACCCCTTTCCAAAGCAATCTTGAGCATTTAATATTTTAAAAACTATTATATTTTGCAGGTATCATACTAATCCATCTTACTGGCTGTTTTATAGATAGCCTAATATATTATGTTTATATTTTCAAAGAAAGTTTATGCTAAAGAGGGTAAATGAAAAGCAATTACATTTTAAATAAAATACTCTATCTGCTGAAAATCTACATTTAGATTCTCAAATAAATAATTTATCATGAAGAGTCGATTTTGTTGATTTCTAAGATTTCTAAGAAGTGTGTTTTAAGACACGGGGGAGTGACTTGACTGCGTCAGAGTTGTCATTTTACTCACAGCTGATTGGTTCAGCATCTGTAATCCAGAACAAAACTTGCTACGGAGCGGGCTAGCCATGTAGCATAAGTTGCTATGGCGATGAACACCGCTAAAATCCGACCAACGTTCATGGTACCTAAAACCTGGGGTTGAGGCAAACTAAACTAAAACTTACCTGGTTAGCCACCGAAACTGGCTTCATGGTACAGACCTCTGGTTCTTATGATGCTAGTTTTCAATGACTGCACAGTGAGTAGAGGAGATGGATTCATGAGATCATGCTTTCAGGCATAATCCTGACAGGGGAGGCTTGAAAAGAAAGGGAATATAAACTCAGGTGGAAAAAAAGAGGAAAGGGAAGAAAAACACTTGGGACATGAAAGATCTGCTGCTGCTACTACAGCTAGAGCAAATAGAGCTTCTCCTCTGTGTTCTGTTCTTCTGGGTGGTCTCTGCACACAGCAGGTGAAACTGCCTCTCTGCTGTCTCCTTCAATAGCTCCCTTATTACAGTCACAAATCCGCTCAGAGTCTCATCAGCTGTCACCAGTGGCAGAAGCATTGTCTTAAATGTGAAAAAGCATTGTTGGGGTCCTCGGTATAACCTAAATCGTAACATAGCATGAGTAATCCTATAGCACTTATCTTTGTATACACTGTAAAAACAGATAATCGATGCAACTGTTGCCTTCATGGGATAGTTCACGCAAAAATGAAAATACTCTCATCATTTACTCATCCTCATGCCGTCCCAGATGTGTATGACTTTCTTTCTATTGCAGAACACAAATGAAGATTTTTAGAAGAATATTTCAGCTGAAGTGAATGGTTGCCAGAATTTTGAAGCTTAAAAATCCACATAAAGGCAGCATATAAGTAATTCAAAAGACTAGTGTTAAATCTATATCTTCAGAAGTGATATGATAGGTGTTTGAGAAAAACAGATCAATATTTAAGTCATTTTTTACTACGAATTCTACTCTCTACTAAGTAGGTGGCGATATGCATGAAGACTGTGAATCGCAAAAAAAAAAAAATTGTGAAAGATTGTGAAAGTGAAAGTGGAGATTTACAAACTTAAATATTGATCTGTTTCTCACCCAGATTTATCATATCGCTTCTGAAGACATGGATTTAACCACTTGAGTATGGATTACTTTTATGTTGCTTTTATGTGCTTTTGGAGCTTCAAACTTTTGGTACCAATTAACTTACATTAAATGGACCTACAGTGCTTAAATATTATTCTTTGTTTGTGTTCAGCAGACAAATGAAAGAAATACACATCTGGGATGGCATGAGGGTGAGTAAATGATGAGAACATTTTCATTTTTGGGTGAACCTGTTAAATTTCCCATTAATTTAAAATTCTGTTAACTACGTACAAATCTTTGAATGGTCTAGCTCCGCAGTCCTTAAAAGACCTTCTACCACGCTATATATATAATTCTGGCCTGTTAATAGTTCCTAGAATATCAAAGTCCACAAAATGAGGTAGATCCTTTTCCTGTTTGGCTCCTAAACTATGGAATAGTCTCCCTAACACTGTTCGGGACGCAGACACACTCTCTCAGTTTAAGTCTAGATGAAAGACTCATCTATTTAGCAAGGCATACACCTAATTTATCCATTAACTCACAATTAGGCTGCATTAGTTAGGTCTGAAGGAACCAGAAACATTTATCATAATCTATAACTCTGCAATAAATTGAATGGCATCTACACTATTATTATTCTATTTGTTTCCGTGTCTCAACCTTGGGATTCATATCCTGAGGTTACCAGATCCGGCCAGATCCACCTCCATTCCTGCTTGGTGTCAGACTCCACTGCTACGTGTCACTGAGTGATGATGACTAAATGCAGTTGGTGCCAGCCACACATCACTTCAGTCTATTACGATGGACTTCAGAGGATGAACTGATGCCACCTCCAACCGTAAGACATGGGATAATTCATATGCCACTGCCTGAACCTTGGATTTAGGATAGACCTCACCGAAATGACCTGCCGGTTGAACTGTGATGCACGTCACTGATCCTGCCTGCATCACCTTGGTCTAATTATGGACTACACTTTTAAAATAGAATAAACAGACTATCAATTAATTGCCAACAAAAGACTTAATCAACCAACTAACAAAGGACAATGCATCTATATGAACCTCTGCAGTTAATCCAGAATGAATTTTAAAGACATTAGTCATTAATCTTATAGTTCAAATCTTTGTTTAAACACTGTCCCTTAACACTTACTTAGTTTACTAATTTTAAACCATGACTTGCACTGCACATAAATAACTAATAGGGGGCAGTGGTAGCTCAGCGGTTAAGGCTCTGGGTTACTGATCAGAAGGTCAGGGGTTCAAGCCCCAGCACCACCAAGATGCCACTGTTGGGCCCTTGAGCAAGGCCCTTGACCCTATCTGCTCCAGGGGCGCCGTATCATGGCTGACCCTGCACTCTGACCCCAGCCTAGCTGGGATATGTGAAAAAGAAGAATTTCACTGTATATGTGCAAATGTATAATGTGTGATAAATAAAGAAAATTATTATAATTATTATAATATTAGTTTTAAATTCATGCTGTTTAGCCAGAGGGGAACTGGCCCCCACAGTGAGCCTGGTTTCACCCAAGGTTATTTTTCTCCATCAACCAACATCTTATCGAGTTTTATGTTCCTTGCCACTTCGGCTTGTGGTTCTAAATACAATTAATATATAATTATTTATTATTTATTTTTATACACAATTTGCAATCATATTTAATCAAACTACACTATGAAGACTCTAAGACTTTATAGATATTACAGTTTCATTTTCTGTTAAAGCATGATTTTCTGTAAAGCTGCTTTGAAATGATGTGTGTTGTGAAAAGCACTATACAAATAAAAATTACTTGACTTGAACTATTCCATTAAGGAGCAATTTCTACATATCCCTTAAAAAATGTGTTTTGTTGGGGAAACCTAATGTTTTCAGGTTGTTAAATAGAATTTTGTTGTTGTAGTTGATTTGTTGATGTTAAAAAATATTTTTGACTTGAAAAAAAAAACAATATATATATATATAAAAAATAAAATTTTATATATATATATATATATATATATATATATATATATATATATATATATATATATATATGTGTGTGTGTGTGTGTGTGTGTGTGTGTGGGTGTGCGTGTGTGTGTGTATCACGATATAGCTAAATTCAATTAACAGAAAAATGGTAATAAATAACCACATTCTATACATAGCATCACATATTTGTGACAGCCAGTTAAGTGCCCAGCAGCGTAGCGTCACATATTTATTTACATGCATAATGTTTTATGCATGTAAATAACTCACTCTGTGGGGCATTTAGGGCATTTAGACCCTACTCATGAAAGGGTTAATGCAAGTTGTGACGTTGTGGTTAACGTAAGCAACTGTAAACAACTAAACTCTTCTTTGCGTTATAACACTACTTAATAACAAGTTATTCTCCATCTTGACTTTTTTTTAAACATGTCCCGCACTGTATTCTTACATTAATCCATATAAATAACATTAAGTAGTCCTACCAATTTAAAGCCACGCTAACCCATCTACTGTGGTGTAAACACTATCGCAAAATCTCTACCGGTTTATATATTTGTACTGTTGCATTATACATACATCATACTGTCCAGCCCTATTTTGTCCCTTTAAATGCACTGATCATAAGGGCAAAGCTTGTCAGGCCAGATATTAGAGGGTCTTGTGAACGACAGAGGTGTGAGGGGCACTAATGAATGCCGAACTGTCACTGCGCCCAGGCTTGGCAGAATGCCGGCAGCTCAGCAGCTCAAAGCTGTCATCCACAGAGCTGCCATGCCCTGGCACCTGGGCCCGCCACCTTCAGCTGCTCTGATGAGTTGAGAGACAGGGGCAGATGGCAACATAAACTGGCGGAGGGTTGCTGTGTTTGGAGCAAACCTGCACGCCCCTACTAAACTCAGTCAGCGGGCTGCCTTGATCTGGCCTATCCTCTGGAGGTTTTGTTTTCCTTGCTTTATTGGAAATACAACATTCAAAAGATCAACAAAAAGTAAGGGATAAGAATTGTTAACACAGTGTTTCTTGAGGATAAAATGACCGTTAAACTGTTTAATAGCCGTCTCTCCATAGTTTTTTCTCACCTAATAAAATAATTTTGACTCAAATCATTAATACATGTCAATTTATTCATTTTTGTAATAGTCAGCCATGTAATTAGCAAGATAATACAGAGTCAGCCAGTCATTATCGCAAAATACACCTGTACATAATCCCTTACATAACACTCTAAAGTGTACAGAATATTTATAAAAGATATGGTTCGGATACTAAATTCTGATTGGATGATTGATACATTTTATCATATTGTGCTTCCAGTTGTGCGCAGTGTTCTTAAATGTCCTTAACTGTGGTCAAATCAATGCAACACGCAGTCTCTCATGGCTTATTGCTTAAACATATAAAGGATGCTTTGAATAGTGCTGCGGTATGAAATGAAAGCACACTGCCCAAAAAATTTCCTGTTGTACTTATTGGTGTCAATCTCAGCCAAGCTGACCAATGTGGCACACATGAGAAAACTTTGAGACTTGACAATGTCATTGTCCTACTGTCTGGAGGCATTACCTGACAGGGGTATCCAAGAGGCCTATTAGGCCTCCATGGGTTTTAATTAGAACAGTCAGATGAGCAAATACAAGCACAGCGTGAACATAACGCTTCGCATTAAACCTGCACCTTACAATACTGCATGCTCCAAATAACTGCCCTGTCCTTACAGGTTTAGTTCAAGCATCCATTAAAAGATATTGTAACATTTAAAAAAAGAAAAAAGAACTTTATGTCATAAAATATATAATTAACACTGAGAACTAACACAACTGAGAAATAAAGATCAAAATGTATATATGTTTTTGGAGGGAGGGGTTTGTAGATTGAAGTGATGAGTGAGCAGTTTAATTCAGTGGCAAGTTGAGCAATATATAAAATATTCACAATATATTTGCAATGCTCGCTTTGCTGTGAATGTAAAAAAAGTAAAAAAAATAAAATAAAATAAAATAAAATTTGTGATGATTTTAATGCACTTTTTATTTGGCCATTGAGCTTCCTAAAGATGTATCACTAGACTAGTTCTGTTCTCCTTCCTTGTCTCGTGAGTATTAGAGTGTTAAGATAGATGTTTTAACTGCATCTCTGTTTTTAAGTTGCGTTACAGTTGGCAAGTTTGATTCATGTGGAACCAGTAAACAACTTAGTTCACTCCCTGAAACATCTAAAAAACAACAACTTGGAGAGTCGCGTGGCACCATGCGAGGATGCGAAGGGGACGTGTGAATGGCGAGCTCTGCGCACTTTGCTAGTTTTTAATACTTTTTGTGTCATAAACTGGTGAGATTCAATACACCCTGTTCCATAACTGTTCTATGAAGACAATATGCCAAAGAATTCAAAATCCTTGGGCTCTGGAGACATTAAAAGACACTATGTGCTCAAGCTGATACCCCTGACAGGGCCGTAGACCGGGGACTCAGTTTGGACGATGTGGTGGGAGAGACTCATGTCGGAAATGCTGGCGAAGGTCGTTGCTGACTTGGAGGATCTTGCTGTAATATGTCAGTCGATTACTGCCATGGAGACGAAGTTCTCTGAGTTGGTTACAAGAGTTGGGGACATCAAGAAACGGCTCGATTATCTGGAGTCATTGGAGAGGAAATTAGCTGCTGTGTGTTTGAGAAAAGTTGGAAGACCTTGAGAGTCGTAACCGGCAAAACAACATCCAAATTGTTGGAATTACTGAGAACAAAGAAGGCCGAGATATGGTGAAATTCCTAGACCCGCAAAATATTTACATGCCCACAGCAAGCGATGTCCTTCATAAAGTCAATGGAATGAGTAAGTCATTGTGTGATGCTCTCGATGCAGCCGAGTGGACCTTATTCACTGAACATTTACTTGACCGTCCGAGGAAACTGAGCACCTTCTTTGTTTCTTTTTGTGTTGGTTCCGCCTAGCGGCTGGAGTTTGTTTTGTGGAATAACACTCCTTCGGGACAGTTTGTGGATGTATCTGCACATTTTTTGTGCTTATGCCTCCTATTGGATGGAGTTTGTTTAGTGGAATATTTCTTGCAAACATTGGAGTGATTAGTGCATTTGTTGCTCTCGTCTAACAGCCGAGTGGGCCTGACACACTGAACATTCACTTGACTGTCCGCGGAAACTGAACGCCTTTTTTGTTTCTTTTTGTGCTGGTTCCGCCTTGCAGCTGGAGTTTGTTTTGTGGAATAACACTCCTTCGGGACAGTTATGTGGATGAATCTGCAAGTTCTTTGTGCTTATGCCTCCTATTGGATGGAGTTTGTTTTGTGGAATATTTCTTGCAAATCATTAGAGTGATTAGGGCATGTGTTACACTCATGTAACAGCCGAATGGTCCGGCTCACTGAACATTAATTTGACTGCCCGAGGAATCTGAACAGCCTTTTTTTTTTCTTTTTTTTTTTTTTGTGCTGGTTCCGCCAAGCGGCTAGAGCTTGTATTGAGGAGGAACACACCTTCAGGACAGTTATGTGGATGAATCTACATGCTCTTTGTGCTTATGCCTCATATTGGCTGGAGTTTGTTTTATAGATTCTTTTCTGTTGTGTAATTCTTTCTCACAAAATTTTTATAGAAACACCGGACTTGAGCAATCCAATGGCAAAAGTGTCGCGGAGGCTCTCGTAGGCGTACATGGACTATTTGAGTTTAGAGGGATGGACGCCAGTTGGCGCTGTCGTGCACGGGGTTAATGTGCTCATTTTTCTTTATTCTGTTTTTCTTTTTTTGTTCTGGGGGAGGTTCGGGGTTTGTTTGTTGCTCTAATGTTGGGATGTGGTCTTTATAATTTTGTTTTTGACACACAATCTATTTTTTCTAATGTCAAAATGTCAAATGTTAATATGAGTGGATTGTCTCTCTCCACGTGGAATGTGAATGGGTTGGGGCACCCCATAAATAGAAGGAAGGTTATTACTTTTCTTTAACGTAAGAAATATGATATAGTGTTTCTTCAAGAAACGCATCTTTCCCCACAGGAACCTGAAACATTTTTGAAGATATGGGGTGGGCATGTTTTCGTTAGTGCTGGCTCAAGTAAGAGCAGGGAAGTCATTACATTGATAAGTAAACATATACAATTCAAATGTTTCAAACAGATTAAAGATAAATTAGGAAGAGTCATTACTGTTTTAGCAGAAATTCTGGGCAAAGGTTGATTTTGGCTAATATTTACACACCTAACGCTGATGATCAGGGCTTTTTTATAGATCTTGAAGGGATGTTGCAAGCCACTGGCACCCCTCATGATATAATATTGGGAGGAGACTTTAATCTTTTGATGGACTCAGTCCTTGGTCATAGTGAAGCCAAAGTGTGTAAGCCTCCTAGAGAAACATTGATGCTTCACAGGATGTGAAAAATCTTACAGATATTTGGAGAATTTTGAACCAATCTGGTAGGGACTATATTTTTTTTCATCAGTCCATAAGATTTAATCTAGAATAGATTTATATATATATATATATATATATATATATATATATATATATATATATATATATATATATATATATATATATATCTAAGTCCCCCATTTCTTCTGTTGTTGATTGTTCAATTTGAAACATTTTAGTCTCAGATCATGCCCTGGTGGGTTTAGAGGTGTTGCCACATACAGAAAAAAAGAAATCCTATAGTTGGCGCTTTAATGCACCCCTTTTGCAAAATCCTGAATTCCAACAAATGCTAAAGGCTGAAATCAATGTCTATATGGAGACACTTAAGGCAGTTCTTAGGGGTCAGATCATACAGTATGCCTCATTCATCAAAACATCCAAAGCACGGGAACTTGTGGAGTTGGAAGGGAATATTAAAAGTGCAGAGGCAGAGCTGAAGTGCTGAATGTTGTCTGATGGCCTCACAGAATTGACCCAATTGAAATACAGATATAATACTATTTTGTCGCGGGAGGTGGAGTTTTGGCTATTCAGGGCAAGACAGTCATATTTTGAGTCGGGGGACAAAGCCATTCCCTCAGTGAAATCTGCTGGTGGTGAAATATTTACCTCAGCCATTGATATTAATAATGATTTTAAAGAATTCTATCTTGATCTCTATAGTTCCACATCTTTGTCTACTGATGAAGAACCATTAGAACTCCCTAAATTGACGAATGAGCAAAAAAATTCTCTTGATTCTAAGATAACCTTAGAGGAGCTGGCGAGGTAATTAAGGCCTTGCCTACAGGCAAGGCTCCAGGGCCAGATGGTTTTGCCACTGAATTTTTAGATATTATGCTACAGAACTGGCTCCACTTTTGTTAGAAGTTTATACGGAATCATTAAAGAATGGAAAGCTTCCGCCAACCATGACACAAGCCCGGATCAGTCTGATTTTTAAAAAGGACAAAGATCCAAGCGAGTGTAAGAGTTACCGTCCAATTTCCCTGATCCAGCTAGATGTAAAAATATTGCCAGAAATTCTGGCTAACCGATTAAGTAAAGTTATGACATCTCTTATACATACAGATCAGGTGAGGTTTATTCGGGGCCGCAGCTCTTCTGATAACATTTGGTGTTTCATCAATATCATGTGGCCAGTGGCAAATGATCAGACTCTGGTTAATTCCATCTCACTTGACACTGAAAAAGCATTTGATATGGTAGAATGTGATTATCTTTTTAAGATTTTGGAAATATATGGGTTAAGTTACTTTATAGACACCCGGTAGCGGCAGTACAAATAAATTGATTCATTTCAGATTATTTTACTCTGGATAGGTTCACCCAGCAGGGTTGCCCTCTGTCCCCATTATTGTTCTGTCTTGCCCTGGAACCATTAGCAGCCGCGATAAGAAGGGAAGATGATTTTCCAGCGGTGGTGGCAGGAGGTGTGGCGCATAAGCTTTTGCTTTATGCTGCTGATATTTTATTTCATCTCTGACCCCATTAGATCTATGCCTTTCCTCCATAGAATTATTAATTCCTTTTCTAAGTTCTCGGGATACAGAGTCAATTGGTCTAAATCCGAAGCATTGGCTCTGACAGCATACAGCCCAGTAACGGCTTTTCAGCTGGGCGCCTCCCAGTGCCCCAACAGGGAATTAAGTATTTGGACATTTTATTCCCAGCAAATTTGTCTGATTTAGTTAGAGTTAATTTTGACCCCTTAATAAGAAGGTTTTTGAGAGATGTGGGCAGGTGGGCTTCATTACATTTATCTATGATTGGGAAGGTTAATGTTATTAAAATGAATTGTATTCCAAAATTTAAATACCTGCTACAATATCTCCCTGTAGATGTTCCCCTCTCTTATTTCAAGCAATTTGAGAGCATAGCGAAGTCCTTCTTTTGGAATGGTAAGCATCCCAGATTACATTTCAATAAATTACCTAAGCCGATTGACATAATTGAGCTAAGTCTACCCGAGATTTTGTTTTATTATTATGCATTCGGTCTCAGACATTTGGCTCATTGGTCGCTTCCACCTGAGAGAGCCCCTCCCTGGTTTTGTATTGAACAGGAAGTTCTTGCCCCTATTTCTCAATTGAAAAGCCTTTCTATTAAACTAATCAGAGAAATTAAGTTACACAGTCAAGTTACATCTCGCATTTGCACTCGGTATGGACAGAAGTGTCCAGAGTGTTTAACTCTGACATTTATTTAAATGTTGCCTCGAACATATGGCAGAACCCAAAATTATGTATTAATAAGTCCCCTTTCTGCTGGTCAGAGTGGATTGTGAGGGAGGTTAATATGCTCGGTAAGTGACCTTTATGAGAGTGGAGTGTTAAGATCTTTTGAAAATTTGATTAAACATTTTGGGATTCCCAGATCTCAGTTATATAGGTATTTACAGCTGCGCCACCTGCTCTGTACTATATTTGGCAGTAGCATACACCCCCCTAAAGCAGCAGATGCTTTTGGAAAAGGTCATGAGGCATCAGTGTATTACTCCCTGCTAATTTAGAGTGTGGGGGATGGAGCTTTAACTTCTATCAAGAGATTATGGGAGAAAGATTTCAACTTGGTATTGAAGGAGGCAGTGTGGGCTAGGAAAAGCATCAAGTCTGCATCTAGAGATGCAAGGGTGCCCCTTATGCAATTCAAGATTTTACATAGATTTTATTGGACCCCCTCTAGATTGTATAGGCTTGGTCTTAAAGGCACACCCACCTGCTGGTGATGCCAATCGGAGGATGGAGACATGGCCCATTTTTTTTGGTGGCGTGTTGAGGTCCAGGAATTCTGGTTGAAGGTTCAGAGTTTTGTGTGTGACGTGTTGGGCACTCAGGTTTCGTTTTGCCCCAGACTCTGTGTTTTGGGCAATGGGGCAGTCATCGATGTGGGACATGTGTAGACACTTAGAGAGTTGGGCTCTGACCAGTGTGATGATCACCAGGCAGATTATTTTGAGGGGTTGGAGGTCAGCTGGAGCGCCCCCATTTCGGGAGTGGTGCACAGAAATGGGGAGGGTGTGGCTTTTGAGGAGGTGTCATTTTTTTTATTTTATTTTTTTTATTTGTGTGTGTGTGTGTGTGTGTGTGTGTGTGATTGTTTGCTTTTTTTATGTATATACTCATGTGTGACCACAGGGATGTTTGTTGGGGGTCAGGGTGGGGTTGGGGATTGGGAGGGGGAGGGGTGGTTGTGGGGTTTAAATGTTTATTCTATGTATATATGTTTTTGCTTTTCTTTATTTATTGTAAGAATCAATAAAAAATGTTAACTACAAAAAAAAAAAAAAAAAAAAAAAAAAAAACTTGGATAAATGTCACTGTGAGTGTCACTGTGTCACTGTGCAAATTGTTTCTGCAATTATGTTAAACAGGATGCCCAACTGAGACCAAACTGTGCTTAGTGCAAAATCAAAGTTTCTTTCTTTATTGTTAAACACAATAGTCTTGAATGAAGCATATCTTTTTCTGTGCTACAGAATCGACTATTAGCTTTTGTAGAAGAAGCAGGCAAAAACAATGACACCAACAGTGAGTGGACAGGGTGTGAATGGAAGACATCTTCCCTCAATCCCCCAGAGTTTGAGCAGACAGTGATGGGCTCGTGCTCACAGCTCTGATAAAACGCTTCGGACTGGAGTAAGTGACAGAGGCTTGGAGAGGCTGTCTTTACCTGTGTACACAGACTGCCAAAAGCCATGCTGCTGAGTGAGCAATGTGTGTGAGCTGTGATCGATCAATATGGCCTAATCTTATTTATAAGAAAAAACTTGGGGAAAAAACTACATTAGTGTCACCCTGCAGAGACAACAGTTGCTGGGTTTCCATCCAAAATGTTTTGCATTTTTTAAGCACATTTCTAAAATTCGACTTTAGAACATACAAATTGTTGCGCGTTTCCATCCACTATGTAATGTGCATTATCATGAATGAGCCGCCTCGTCATGATGGAGCAGCTGAATGACCTCTCCCTGCTTTGGGGACAGTTTTATTTGCCAGATTGGAGCAAGAATCTCATTTTATTAAATGCATCCACGAGACACCGCAGAATAAGTGTAATATCTGATATAATGTGGGCTGAAATAGCTGCGATGCCCACACACTGCCAGTCTCCGCATTCCTGGGAGCCCTCACTCTCAAATTTGTTCTGGCAGATTGTGAGGACCCACTTTATTGACTAGCTGTGGGTTAAACACTTCTGAAAGACAAGCGCTATGTTCAAAGAATTGACTAATGCAAAACTCTAGAAAATCCACCTCCTCCTAGCGCATTACATTTTAAGCGAATTTAGAAAGTTTATTTGCATATCAAGCATTTCCATACAGGATTTCTTTCGTGAAATTTCAAAATGTGCATAAAAATAGTTGGATGGAAACCACCTAATGAGACATATATGTTTGATTTCTGCATCATATATCTGGCATATAGACATTTTTGCGGCTCGCTGTAAGCCTTATTTGGCTTCCGCATATTTTAGCATAAGAGCTAGGGGAAAAGGAGACACATTTAATTCAGTTTGATTAATTATAGAAAAAATAACACATTCAAAAATGAACACAATTAATCATGTCCCCGGACCGTAAAAAGGAAGATTCCTACGGAGGAGCAATTCAAGCTTGAAGTAGCACCTGATTTCAGCAGGGGGCAGTAAGCAAAACTCTAGCTGTAGAGGCAACTAGCAGCTATACAGACAATAAACCACACTCAGGCTTGCTTGACACTAGCAACAGCACAGGATGAGAAGTTCAAAAACATTCAAAAACAGCTTGACTGAGAGCAATTCCGAATGGAGGGGGTCTCAAAATGTGTTTTTCTACATTTCAAACTATGTTTAATTTGACACAGCAACCTACTGTAAAAACACTGTGTTTACCACGCGACGCAACCAAAGTGAGACACTCCAAAAGCATCCATCTGACATGTGTACATTGACATGTCCTTAGGAAACACCTTAATGTAAATCTATCTTGGACAGATTGACAAATTCAGTTGCAAAATGGTTTGTTGTGGACTGTAGGCCAATGATAGGCTTATGATCAATAGCATAGAAATAAACAATAATTTGCCTTCTAAAGGCAATTTTTGTGTTGTCTTATAAATGCTTTACTCATCTGCCACGATAATGTATTGCATTTTATTTATCAGAATTTGTATATTTATAATATACAGTATATTACATTTATAATTATTTAAATATAACAATTTATAATTAAATATTTATAATTATAATTATTTAATCAATGTTATTTGAGGGGCTTTCTCAGCAAATATTTAGGCCAATATATATGCGATTCATTGCAATTTATTCTATTAATTAATTGGCATATCATGTAATTCTATAATGTAATGTAATTTAAAATTTTAATCGATTGACAGCCCCAACCAATAAAATAAATAAGCAATATCACATGAGCAAGAGTGCTGTTTTACTCAATTCTTTGTGATATGCCTTTATACAACCGTTCAATAAAAAATAATTAATATCAAGAACTGTAACTTAAGTTTTGAACAAAATTTGGCAGTTTGTTTGTATACTTCTTATCCACCAATAAAAATAGTTCCAAAAGAAGCCAAAGCATCAGTCTCTGCAGGGCGCCTGTCTGGAACCAACATGATCACGCGAGAAGTCAATGTTGCTATCCAATGTTCTACTACTCTAACATCGACCCCATTAATAGCAAGTGGCACCCCCATCAGACATTTTTGCATCAGTTTAAGTGTGTTTATCTTGCCGTGTTGAAACCAGGAAGTAATTACGTTCACAAAAATGATGGTGAGCACAATTCAGAGGTTCCATTTTTCCTCTGGGATTACATTTTTACTCCACTGATGCTCGGGTTTAGGGTTGAGGTTTGGGTTAGGGCATATGGTTAATAAAATATATATTCCTGTTGACTATGGGTGTAAATTTTGCACTAACAATGATTTGATAACAATTATTTACCTAACGATTACGATGCAACATGAAATCTGAAATTTGGTCACAATTCGATTCGATCCAATTCGATTATTTTAGAAAGATTCATAATTATTTTCAAAAATGTTGCCTGAGGCATTATCTGTATAACATTAAGCATTAATGATAATCGATCCTTACATTCTGTAATCGATGCATCCAAATTTCTTTGTCAGATCGATGAAGCGATGCATCAGTGCATTTTTACACCTTTACTGTTGATTGTCTTACATAATTTAAAACTAAAAACAACTTTACAAATCACTTTTGCTGCCCCTTTGTGGACATTTTAAACTGCAGCACACACATGCTAATTCAGTCAAACACACTTCCCACTTCAGCCACTGGGGCCAGTGGTTTGATTTTCAGTAAGCACAGAGTTTATCTCAAGAACTTTCAACCTACTGTCACCGAATTCACATTGAGATCAGTCTGCTGGAACAGAGTATGTGTCTGGAGTGGAGCAACAGCAATTTACCCCCTATGCTCAAAGCATTCTGTAATCACTTCAGTCCAGCCTTACTTCAGGTTTGTCATTTCCCACTCCCTTCTCACTGGTGAGAGCAGACCTCTTTGAGTGCTAGAAAGAGTAGAGCAAGAATAAACACAGACACCTCGACTTTCAAAAAACATTTCACTTTTCAGTGCTCACATACTCTGGTCTGGAACACCACAAACACTGCCAAGTGAAGGGATACAAAGTGCAATGTCCCAGTGTTGTTATACTAATCAAATTACATACTGTACAAAATAGAATTTTAGAAATTGTTTAATGTTTTAAGCCACTGAGGATGACAGAGTGTGTCCAGCTTCAAAGGTTAACAAAAAGGGTGTGGCTTGGGTAGCTCAGCGAGTTTAACGCTGACTACCACCCCTGGAGTCACGAGTTCAAATCCAGGGTGTGCTGAGTGACTCCTGCCAGGTCTCCTAAGCAACCAAATTGGTCCGGTTGCTAGGGAGGTTAGAGTCACATCCTCGTGGTCGCAATCAGGGGTTCTCGCTCTCAGTGGGGCACATGGTAAGTTGTGCGTGGATCGCGGAGAGTAGCATGAGCCTCCACATGCTGTGAGTCTCCGCAGTGTTGATTGATGGTCTCAGAAGCGGAGGCAACTGAGACTTGTCCTCTGCCACCCGGATTGAGGTGAGTAACCGTGCCACCACGAGGACCTACTAAGTAGTGGGAATTGGGCATTCCAAATTGGGAGAAAAGGGGATTAAAAAAAAAAGAAAAAAAGGGTGTGACATTTAGCCGGGAATTCACTACGAATGAAATGTGCCTAACGATAGCATGGTTTATTTGCACATGCTGCCTGCCTTGTTTTAGCACTCCATTCACTAAAGTAACGGTGGTAACAGTGTAAATGGACAAAAACTCAGTTTTGAGTGCTTGGTTGGGAAGAATGCAGCAGATGATAAATAATTTGATGAATTACTGCTGCCACGAACAACAGAAAATGTACACAAATGTTGCTTTAAAATAATAATATAAAAAAAACATAGCTTTTAAATAAAATAAAAAGTTTTGAGTATAAGGCAAAATCTATACAGTAATAAGCCTAATTTTCATACAGTATAATTCAAGCGTGTTTGTGCTGAAAACAATGACAATGATTTAAATTATATAATCATGGCGCAGTACTATTTAGTGTATTAAGCATCTGGTTAAACTGAAGCGCGAGTGATTAGTGAATAAGGCACAGGTTTTTGCACTGAAATACGGAATGCAAAAGTGCCACATGTTTTTAGTGAATTTGCCCCTTAGTCTGTCGCAGAAGCAACAATTAATCCGAGCATGTCATGTTAGTGGACACAGACACTTTAAAGTAAGCAGCCTTTGCATCCTCATTCTATTCTGACCACACCACAAACACTTGTGGGGATGTTTTGAAAGCTGTCACAGCCTCTCATATTCTTAAAGGAATACTTCACCCAAAAATTAAAATTCTATATAATTTTATCACCCTCAGGCCATCCCAGTTGTGTATGACTTTCTTTCTTCAGCTGAACACAAACAAAGATTTTTAGAATAATATTTTAACTCTGTAGGACCACACAAGGTGGTACATACCATTTATGTACCAAAATTGTGAAGCTCCAAAAAGGACAAAAAGGCAGCATAAAAGTAATCTACGTCTACTGCACACACCCATATTTGAATAGAAGGACTGTTACCAATCTACTACTGCCATCATAGGACAACATCTGAATGATGCATTTAAAATTAGGGCCAGTCTGATGCAATTCTATGAAAATCACTAAAACAGCATGTTATTATACTGGATTAATGACAATTCTAAATCTCTCAGCCCTTCAGAAACGCTATTTTGATTGTAATATTCTTCTGCCAATCTCTTTAAGTTGTGTTAAAATGAATACATAATGTTTGGCCTCTAATTAAATGAGATGTCAGTGAAGGGACTTCAGTGAAGAAAGTGACATTTTGGAAAGGAGAATCACGTAGGGGAGAAACACTTAATGAGGAAGAGATTCTCCGGCCTCCCAAGAGGATATGACCTTACCTCCTTCCCTACAATGGGTCCTTCAAATTTATTAGGCCCCTGTTGATATGTGGGCTGTGGAGACACAACGTCTGGCCACCCAGACTGCACTCCCTAATTAACCACAGAGGGCATTTAGGACGCATAAAAACCAAAAGGTCCATTCAAGTCAATGTGAGGAATTAACAAATTTTCTTTGGGGAACTCATTGTGATGGAAATTTTGTTGAGATCATGGAGCATGCTATCAGACCAGCCTAAAATGCATGACACGAATTTGAAATAAACTAATATTAGTTTATTTCAAATTTGTGTCATGCATTTTATGTTGGTATATATATAATTTCATCCTATTAATTTTCCCCATAGACATTTTAAAAAATAAATCTTGAAAACAAAACCAGCCCGATTTAAGCGGAATTACAACATAATAGCATTTGAATTTTTAAATGATTTTAAAAAAATGAAAATTGCAAAGGTACAAGACATCTAAGTAAATTAACTATTCATCCCATAAAGCATGCAACAGTGAATTAGCAACAACAATACAAGTCATTGTATGTCATTGCTGTAAGTCACTGACTGTAAGTATGAAATACAATATATTTCAGGTTGTGGAGCGGGACGTGGTCATGTGTCTGACACTGGGGAGAGAGGAAGCAGTAAGGGCCATCACCTGGTGATTAATGATATGAAACACCTGTGTCTCATTACAGTGATGATGGAGATGGGCTCGAAAAGGCCGCCGAGAACGCCAGTGAAGGAGAGAGAGACGGGAAACAAGGAACCTGCAGTAGTGAAGCTGAAGTGAATTTAGTAGTGAAGCTGAAGTGTATTGTGCTGTGAAGCTAAAAGTGCATGTACTGCTGTCAAGCTAAAACCATTAAAAGTTATCTTACCTGGACTGCAACCCCGCTTCCTTCCTTTTATTGGAACCTCTACACAGGTTTATTGCAAAATATTAATGTACTATATAAGCTGTTTGAGGGTGTAGGAAGACTGGCTTATGTCATTCACAATGCTTTATGGGAGTGGGCGGTCACTGTTTAGCTCTTTTGCCGCAATTCCTATTTCCTTGCTAGCAGCACCTTCTGTGATTGGTCGATCTTGCTTAAGGTTTGTGGGTAGTGTAATACTTGACCAGGAATTTAGCTATTCAACACATATGCTTCATTAAGTAGAATGCATGGCCTCTAAATAAGCTTACATAAACACAATTGCTTAACTTCTTCAAAGTCTTAAAATATGTTATGATAAAAATGGGTTTCTCAGTGTAGAAAATGAACTTTCAGAGGCCAACTGTTGCACTCTAAATGCCTCGTATTGTCGAATTCTTACTGTAGACTACTCTAACAAGTCCTTAATTTAAACCTTGAATTAACTTTCATAATATTTTTTCCTATGAATATTGTATGTCTGTTATCAAAACAAAAAAACAAAAAATTCAGATAAAACTTTGATCCATGGGCTAGGTGACTACTTTTCTGGGCGACCTTGACGGTTATTAAAATTGCGTAGGTATGATTGGTCATGCTTTTTTGGCATTACTGGGAGAACGCAAAATGCTCACATTACTAAATTTTCACCTCCCACTGCCCGCTTTGGTACGCCCTGACCGAGGCACCTCTTGGTATAGACATGTTGGCACACAGCTGGCCCCCTGGACTACGCAAGTATGCCAGACCCTGTGCAAGGTCAGGGAGGACGGGGAGCAAGTCATGCTAGTAGCCATCCTAGTCATCCAAGTCATCCTACTGGCCCACCCAGACATGGTTCTCAGATCTCACGCTCCTTGCGAATTCCCCTGAGGAAGGACCTTCTTTCTCAGGGACGGGGCACCATCTGGCACCCGCGACCAGACCTCTGGAATCTCCACGTCTGGCCCTTGGACAGGACGCGGAGGACTTAAGTGGCCTACCGCCCGCGGTGGAAGACACGATCACTCAGGCTAGGGCTCCCTCTATGAGGCGCCTGTATGCCTTGAAGTGGCGTCTGTTCGCTAAGTGGTGTTCTTCCCGACGGGAAGACCCCCAGAGATGCGCAGTCAGATCAGTGCTTTCCTTCCTGCAGGAGAGGTTGGAGGGGCGGCTGTCCCCCTCCACCTTGAAGGTGTATGTAGCCGCTATTTAGGCTCATTATGATGCAGTAGATGGTAAGTACTTGGGGAAGCATGACTTGATCATCAGGTTTCTGAGAGGCACTAGGAGGTTGAACCCCTCTAGTTTGCGCCTCATTCCCCTGTGGGACCTCTCTGTAGTCCTTCAGGGTCTACAGGGAGCTCCCTTTGAGCCCTTAGAGTCAGCTGAGCATAAGGCACTCTCTTTCAAGACTGCCCACCTGACTGCGCTCACTTCCATCAAGAGGGTAGGGGACCTGCAAGCGTTCTCTGTCAGCAAATCATGCCTGGAGTTCGGTCCGGGTTACTCTCACGTGATCCTGAGACCCCGACCGGGCTATGTGCCCAAGGTTCCCACGACCCCTTTTAGGGATCAGGTGGTGAACCTGCAAGAGCTGCCCCAGGAGGAGCATACCCAGCCTTGGCATTGCTGTGTCCAGTGTGAGCTTCACGCATCTTTTTGGATCGCACGCAGAGCTTTAGAAGCTCCGAGCAGCTCTTTGTCTGCTTTGGTAGACAGCGGAAAGGAAGCACTGTCTCCAAACAGAGAATCACCCACTGGGTCATTGATGCCATCACTATGGCATATAATGCTCAGGACATGCCACCCCCTGCGGGGTTACGAGCCCACTCTACCAGGAGTGTGGAGGCCTCCTGGGCCCTGGCCAGTGGCGCATCTTTGGCAGACATCTGCAGAGCAGCGGGCTGGGCAACACCCAACACCTTTGCGAGGTTCTGCAATCTCCGGGTTGAGTCGGTTTCGTCCCGTGTAGTTGCAGGCACAAGCAGGTAAGTTCTGGGACAGCTGGCTGGGTGTACCACTTGCACATAGCGCCTTTCCCCTCCCTTGAGGGGAAGACTTGTGCTCTTGACTCCCAGTAGTGTTCACATACTGTAATCCCTGGATGACTTCCTCCTTAGCCCTGTGGCAGTCGAGTTTGCGGAGAAACTCGCTGCCGGCTCAGTAAGTGCGCTGGTAAGTCCCTGTACTGAGGTAGGTGCTCCGCATGCGGTGGTTCTCCATAGGTAACCCCATTTGTTATATCTTTCGTAAAATCATGTATTGAGCAGAGGGCCCCCTGCTCCGGTCGCCATGCTTGTAGAAACTCCTCCCCCCTTGGGTAGGACCTACCATACGACTCTCCACATGACATACTTCCGACAAGACTCGGTAAGACCATGTGATGTATTTCCACTTGAAGTACCCCCCCCCCCCCTTCTCTGGGCAGGGTGTGGTCTCCGTGGTGTCTTCCCCTTGGGAGAGACACCTAGTAGTGTCACTACATCGACACAATGTCTCGTTCCCTCCATCAGGGAACGGAGGTTATGAAAGTAACCATGACGTTTTTTTTGTTTTGTTTTTTTTTGTCTAATGGCCTAATGCAAGGCATTAAGGGTTCAGTTGTGCAACTCTTTACTTAGACTAGAAGATAATAACTAGAGTAATGAACATACTAAAATTGCCCTTAATTCAACTTACTCCTCATGGCCTAAATGAAGATGAAATCGTTGTCAATTACATCTGAATAAGATTTATGTCCTTTGACCATTACAACTTCAAAACCACCCATTTCAGTCCTCTGAGAGCCACAATTAAATAAGATATATGCAGTCATCATCTTTGTCACCAGAGTTCCTGACCATATTTTAATGACTCTACAATTAGCTTGTCCATCTGCTCTGTTTGTCCCTTAAGTGAATGCAAGATTTTTATTTTTATTTTTATTTTTTTTATCCATTCATGGAGTGATTAGCCTGTTTGCTTGCCTGTAATTGAGACCATTAGTGTATTCTCTATAAAATGTATACATTTCCCTGGCTGTGAGATCCAGTAACCAAACAGGCTATTGCAAACATCAAAAGCAATAGGTAGGTATGTTGATTATAGGCATAAAAGGTGAAAATTTAGTAATGTGAGCATTTTGCGTTCTCCAAGTAATGCCAAAAAAGCATGACCAATCATACCTACGCAATTTTAATAACCGTCAAGGTCGCCCAGAAAAGTAGTCACCTAGCCCATGGATCAAAGTTTTATCTGTCTTATGTAAATGACACACCATATGGCATGAGGCATGAGTGGTTGAATGCATTGACAAGTGGCAGAGCTAACTGACTAGGCAAGGAGTCTGTGCAACCCTACCCATCAGTTATGCAAAGGGCCAAAAAAAAAAAGGTTTCATAACAGCAACAGTAAAAGAAAAATAGCAGGAGCTGTGGCCTTAAACTGGCACCTACATTTCAGAGGTAAATGGCAAATTCAGTAAGTGTCAGAAGATAGGATTGCTGTTACAGGAACAAAAAAGGTCATACTTGTTTAAATCATGTTGAGCATTTAAAATCATATCAGATCGATTTCTGGTTGAGCTACACCTTTATCTATCAAAGAACATTTGAATCTGCAATAGAACAATGGTTGTTGACTGGTTTAGCTTCAGGGCCCCGATTTTACATTGAGCATCAAGTGGCAATCCAACAAAGTACCAAATTTTTTATGTCCTTAAATTTCAACATGAAAATTATTATTATTACCCAGTGAACTTCAAAGACCCAACAATATGCAAAATTATTAACATGACATAAGAGGAATAGGAAAAATTGCAATTTTGTAAATGCGTAAACAACAGAAAAAATTATTCACCATCACATGGAACAAACACTGGGCTAAATATTGTATTTATATTAGCCATATTACCAAGTGACAAATTAATTTGTGTCAGAACACAAGAGTTTGATAGGATGTGCTGTCTTGATAGGGTGTCAACAACAAAAGATATGGGACTATGCACAATTACTGTATATGGTTAGATGCATGTCATTATTTGTATGTAACATTGTTTTTTTCACTGCTGTCCTCGATCCTATCAGAACAGACTTGCAACTAATTTTTGGGTGGTGACCCACTGTTTGAGAACTACTGCCATTAGAAATCATTTTACTTACATGTAGCGGAGGTGAGGGTTCTGTGCAAATGCACGTGCCTGGATTATCCGTAAATTGCAGTTCATTATCGTCCTGGAAAAAGACAAAGAGGCCTATATGAAAATGCACGCTTCATCAGAAAAATCTTAGTGAATGATAGGTGTCATTTGGTTCAAAACAAATAGCTAGCATCAATCCAGCAATGGTACATGCAAATAAATTTCCCAAGGACCACCAAAAAAATAATTTCTGCCTCCACACAGAGCAGTTCATCTAGACATTTTGACTGAGGGCCCTATTGTTGGTCCTTTGCACCTGATATTGCTAGTCAGTCATTCAAAGATGAGAAAGCCAACTGTTCGTTAGAGCCTTGCAGGTTGATACACCATTTATGATGATAAACTGCAGAACCAATCTCAGTTCACCATCTTTCCCATCTCTTCAGAGAGTGTCATTAGAATAATGGTATCATCAGGGTCCCCATTTTCACAGTGCCGAGCCACTGCGGCAACTGGAATTAATTGTGCATCCTAAAGACTCTGTTCACAGCCGCCGTGGCATTAATTGGTAATGACTACATCCTTTTCATTACACAAATTTAATGCTAAAAGTGATTACACTCACAACCCCTTATCCAACGAACAGTAATCAGCACAGAATTTGTTTTATTATGACGATGGCTCTATTTTAAAATTCTCCGAATACTGAGAATTATCTATCACTGAAAAGAGAAGGAGATAAGGAGGATGTTGCCCATGTGTATACCATTTTTCTACTCAACCATTCAGCTCTCACTGTAAAAGCTTACAAACAAATGTAAGGGGCCTTTTTTTCTCGAAACTCTCATTACGGTCCTTCATGCAACATACATGAACTTGTGGGGGTGGGATTACGTGTGAGGGCAAAAATGTATTGTAAGTGCCACTGCAATGGTGTTTCTCTGACTGCATTAGTGCAGGTTTTTGTTTCTTACCTTTCAAAAGGAAAGTTCTTCAAGATAAACTTTTAAAAAGTCAAAAAAGTTATATACTGTACAGCGATAAGAGTTGGGTTATATTCTGTAGCAGGACAGCCCTAGCTTAATAGATTGAAGTTCTGGGTTAAAACAAATCACAACTCAAGTTTGTACAATAACAGTATATACATAATATCAGTGCCCCAAACTAGCAGCCTACCAATTAACTCAAGTGAGTTGAGATGTTCTATGACTCAACTACACTATTCCACACCAAACCGCCACTGAGAGGACTTGCATTCATGCTTTTGCTCATGTAACATTGCTAGCTAAGTCGTTTATGCTTAAAAAAGCAAAAAAAAAAAAAAAAAAGAAGATGTGACGAGCAGAGATCAACACATGCAGAGACTGATGACCTTTAGTGGAACCTCAAAGGGTAATTTTGATGCTCGGTATTCAGAACATAAGCATGGGAAAGACCCGAAGAGACCACCACCAGCAGAAGAGGGGGCAATGTTAATGAGAAAGTGCTAACTTGAGGCTGGGGATATTCCACTTAGCTTCCTTGTTGAAGGATCAAGGGGAGTGGAGGGGCAAACTCTGTCCTGAGGGTGTGAGGAATAGAGGATAGGGAGGAGATCGATGGGAGGGGTTTGACAGAGGTGAAGGAAAATGCATAAGTGGGAGTGATGAAACTCTGAGGGAGGTCTGGATCTGCAGCAGATGGTCAAGTTTTCTCCACCAGACTTTTTTTTTTAATCTTTTTTATAAATTCATACTGTATATGTAACTAAATATACTGTATGTATATAAACATATACATTGTATGGATTTTACAGCCTAATACCCACTCATGCAAAGGAGTTAGTTCATAATGCACTAACTAATGTTAACATACAACTTTTAATGTAAAAAAAAAGTATTAATATATGTTAGAATTAACATTAATCAAGATAAATAAGTGCTTTAAAAGGACTGTTCATTGTTAGTTCATGTCAACTAAAGTAGTTAACTAATGCAAACAAATACAACCTTATTGTAAAGTGTTACTGAATAAATATATTATCAATGTTTTTGGATTACTAGATTAATTTTTGGTTTATGACCTTGCTTTATTCAACCCATTGTATTTATGACCACTAGTCCCATCACTTTAATTAGAAGCTTCATGCCATCAGGGTGTGCTCTATGGAACTTATTTACAGTTGTGCCATCTTTAATTTTTGACCTGAATGACAACAAGGCTGTGAGGGATAGACTTACAGTCTCTTCAATGGGTTGTAGTGTTGTTTAAAGGGTTATGGATTGTTTCACTGATGTGTCTGCTAAATGAATAAATGTATATGTAATGTAAATGTGATCTCTGAGCTTTATACAGTTGATGCCATTAGAGCGACACTAAGTCTATTCCTCGCAGCTTCGTTTTCATTCAGTCAAAAATCTAATATGGCACTACTGTGAATAAGGTCTTTACACCTGGCATTAGCATGTGTATCATACCCAAATAGCATGTGGATATTCTTAGGCTGGACTTAATTGCATTTACACCTTGCATTCTAATGCATCTCCATTGTGATCAGATAGAGATCCAATCACACTTATCCACACAAAATGGAAAACGACACTGACATGTTACATCAGAGATCATTTTTCCATCATGTACCACATTTTAAAACATATTTCAAATCATTCATAATGTTCAATAATGCTAGCAACCTCATTACATCAATTATGTACGTAGCTATATGTGGACAATGAAAATGCATTTGTATTTTTACATTGAATGAATGTGGTCAGAATCCGTCCCTGACCACAGCCAAATATGGTTTTAGTGATGCTATTCCAATGCATCTTGGGTGATTTTGATGGCTTTTAATGTGGTTATATGCTATCCGATTGTGATCGGATAACACATATTAATGCCAGGTGTGAATGGGGTTTATGATGGCCAATCTACTGTATATTATTTACAAGAGTTTTATTAATACTCTGTTTAATTTAGATTTTTTTATTATTATTTTTTATTTTTTTTTACTTTACTCATGTATATTGTATATTTAAATTTGCATCTTGACCTTTCCAATATGGCAGATATGCTGATGTAGTGGTGTTATTAGCAACAGCTGCTCATGAAGCATCTGGTATGAGCAAGGTCTACAATCACTGCTCATGAACATTAGACGAGTAAGGGTCGAGTTTTGGAATACTCACAGTCTCTGGAGTCCTGTGTACAGTTCCATGTCAACATCCTTAAGAATCTGCAATCCTGTCCAATTCTCGATGTGTCTACAAAAGAAACAGAGAAACATTAAAAATGACACCATTACCACCCATTTATTCAACCAGTGGATATGTGTTTTTCCGCTTGGATAGCCCAATGATGGCTGCTGCAGGGACCCAATGGAAAGTCCTAGGAGTTTTGAAAAATGTATCATAGTTCAGCAAGTGCTTGTGAAATATTCCTCTCAAAGGCATTTCTGTGTTGGTGAGGCAGATGGCCTAAGGGTGTGATTACTCGCAAACCACAGCGCGAAATAGTTAGCAAAACAATTTGCTTTCCCCTAGACTGTAAGGTCAAACACATAGAACATGTGGGAAACACAAAGATAATTACTATGTATACCATGTAGCAGGGACGTGCCGTCCATATAAGCAAGGTAAGCAATGCTTACCTAACAGAAGGGTGAAAAGAAAAATGACACTATGAAATATTTAAATATAATTGTTAATATAAACCACTGTTTTTGTTCAAATTCATCATCTTTCATCTCAGTTGAGCAGCACAGACAGTTATTCATGTATTCGCTTTGGCGCCACCCTCAGGTACAAGCACTTTATGTTATGCTTTCTCTGAGTAAAATAATTGTTTACCACCCTTTCATTCAACAGTGTAGGTTCAAACTGAATCACACCTGTTAATACAAATGGCCAAGGTAAGCATGCTTACCAAATGAGTAAGCCAAATAGAATGCTCCTTCCTTCAGTCACGCTATCTGATAGGCTAGATTTTAGTTTTGTGTCAACACGTTCAAATTCATGTAACTAATGCATTATTAAGCACTAAAATGGCTATAGTGTAAGCATCGACATCCTACATGGATTTGGCAAAGTTAATTTCAATTATAAATTGAGAAAGAGAGGCTATCAAAACTTCAACAAGGGGGTGACTTTTACAACAAAGTGATGAAAATGTTCATTCACAAGGAGAGATGCATGGATTTTGTGTTCAAGTAAAGGTAAGTTAATGTATTTATTAAAAATCTGTTTTATTGATACTAGGTCATAGATACTAGGTCATTGTGTCTGGTTAGTCTGAGGCTATGAAGTGGTGATCTGGCAATCATGTCCTTCTTGAGTTATGTCTGTTTTATAGTTCTAACATTAGGGTGCAGTGTCTGTTTAAAAAATATATATTAAGGAATATAGACTGCCATGTCTACATTACATTTGCGTTGTGCATTCAGGTTACGACTGTTGTCTTTGGTGGTCAGATTAGTTAATTGCTGCTGTCCATTCCAGTGGTTCTGAACTGTGGGAAAAGTGACATGTGAGGTCTCTGATGTTGAAACTATTAACAGGAAATCTTTTCTTTTTTGTTGTTATTGTGTTAAAACAAGATCTTCTGGCACTATGGCTCACTATGATTTAATGGACATAAACATGCTCAGCTCAATATATGACAATCTTTCATTTGTGTGATGTGAGCAATATTACTGTTCTGAATTTAAAATAATTTGGTCATGAAGTTTGCCACTAGGGTTTATATATATATATATATATATATATATATATATATATATATATATATATATATATACACACAGTATATAGTATATACTAAAAGCTGCGAGTAAGACTCAGGCATCCATTATGGCTCAATTAGACAGGTATAGGGGGCCCCTTGTGGCCCGAGAGAGAAGGGAAGATGTAATGATCTGGAGACAGATAGGCTTTGGATTGTAAGGGGCCTCCAAGTAGGATTTTGCTTAGGACCCCCATTTGCTCAGAAACAGCCCTGCTTGTAGAACAATCAGACAGATAAGTAAACATATACCCAATGTCATTGAAACATCATTATCAGTGTCACAATCTATTTGAAAACAATTACATTTAAAATTGCCAGGGCATTCAACGCTGCTTTTATTTCCTGTTCTACAAGCTTCTTCTATCTGCCAGCTAAAACAAACACAATCTGGACAGAAGTGAATGATGTTCCAAGCTGGAGAAATCACAGACATGCCACTGACAGAAAAGCACCACACACCAAAGCAAATAAGATCACGTGCCTCAAGATCACACACACTTGCTCCCTGACAACACCACAAGCCCCCGAAACCACAGTCCACAACAGTACATCAGATAGATTTAGTTTTAGTTTACAGCAGGGGAGAGGGTGACACTTTACAAATGAGCCACACTGCAGTTAATGTAATACAGCAGAAGCTCTGGTACTTTACTGCCCATTGGTTTTAGAAAGCATCCTCAGGTCACTAATTTCCCCAAAGAGCTTTGATTCTGGGCTTACAACAGCTCACTACTGAACCAATGCCCCCATTTGTTGGACCCTCTTTCATTACACAACTGTGATCAAATACAGCAGTTAGCTGTTCTTCTGACATGGACAGCATTTTGTGCAAAAGAAATGAAGATAAAAATAAATAAATAAATAAATAAATAAATAAATAAATACACTGTAAAGTTAAAGCAATCATTTCGAAGGGGGGGGGGGGGGTGTTTAGCGCAAGACGTTATCCTAAGTATATAAGATATACATTTTATAGTAGTTAAGTCCAGAATCAACTTTATGCTACTGTAGTAACCAATAATGGGTAAAATTAAAAAGAGAGCACATGGAATTTACTAATTTCATTTACCAAAAAGCTTTAGATGTCATATAGCCTACACTGCAAAAGGGGTAATATTTAAATTGAGGGCATATTTTTACCTGATCTAACCTTACAAAAAGACTTTTGTTGGCATAACTTAAAGTAATCAGGTTGATTTAGTCATATTAAATGATATTTTTCATTTAAAAAAAGCAGTTAATTTAGATGTAACCATATGAAGGACATTTTTACCTAATACAAGCTACTCAACAAAACATTTTTCACATATGCAGTTTATACGAATAAAAAAAAGAAAAAAAGAAAAAAATATATATATATATATATATATATATATATATACACACACACACACACACACACACACACACACACACACACACACACACACACCGATAAGCCACAACATTAAAACCACCTGCCTAATATTGTGTATAATAGTTGGTGCCAGATGGGCTGGTTTGAGTATTTCTGTAACTGCTGATCTCCTGGGATTTGCATGCACAACAGTCTCTAGAATTTACTCAGAATGGTGCCAAAAACGAAAAACATCCAGTGAGCAGCAGTTCTGTGGATGGAAATGTTTTGTTGATGAGAGAGGTCAACAGAGAATGGCCAGACTGATTCGAACTGACAAAGTCTATGGTAACTCAGATAACTGCTCTGTACAATTGTGGTGAGACGAAGAGCATCTCAGAATGCTATTCTGAGATGCGGGTTGGCGCTGTTTTGGCAAGGGGGACCTACACAATATTAGGCATGTGGTTTTAATGTTGTGGCTGATCGGTATGTATACACACACACACACACATATATATATATATATATATAGCACATTTTCTGAAGCAACTACTTCATTTCGTTTAACTTCTATGACACTTTTGTTTCAAATGGTTAGGCTTGAACCTCTGTCTTCCAGGTCCAAAGTCCAACACTCTATCAGGTGAGCTACTGCGAAAGCTAATCTCATTGGAATAAGTGTGTAAATAGGTGTCTGTAATAGAACCGTTAAAATTTATAGTTTTTCAAATGATGCTTTAGACAAAAGTTGTTCCATTATCATAGGATAACAGTGTGAGTAATAGAGTGAAATATTAATGCTTATAAAGCCCAAAGTATGCTTCGATTTTGACATGAATGCTCAGCGTCTGCGTACAGTCGAATGCAAGCCTGTCAATGTATACTCCATATGATGTGTGCGCATATACAGGCATTTGGCGCATGCACACTATGACTGCTATGAGACGCCGGACTATTTCTCTTCAGGAGTTTTGACCCTTAAATGTCTTTATATTCCTTCAAACTTCAAACATATGCATTCTAGGGGTAGTGATGCAAACTCTCTTATATTATAAAAAATATTTAACAAAATTTTTAAAAAGTCAGTTTGCATGGTTAAAGACACGTTCATGAAGGAATACCTACAGAGATCAAAAGACCACTTCATGTAAAAATTAGAGCCAAAAAGTAGATGGCCATATAATTTTTAGGGTTAAAATACTTTCTCTTTTCCAAGTTAATATGCAGAGAAAACTGTACATGTAAGTTATCCATTGCCATTGGTAGGCTGATTTCCCCAAAAAGTGTAAACAATGTGGCACTCTCAAAATATTGCTGTTTATCATTGTTTTTGGTTAAATAAATGTTGTCAAATGTTGTTTATTGTTCCAAACATATATTGTTAGCCATAAAATTAACAACACAAATTAGCAATATTGTTATCAATATTATTAATACTCCTAATATACACCTTAGCCAAATACATTTAAACTTTTTCACAATTCCTGACATTTAATCGTAGAAAACATTCCCTGCATAAGGTCAGTTTGGTTCACTACTTTATTTTAAGAATGTAAAATATCAGAATTATAAAAGAGATAATTATTTATTTCAGATTTTATTCCTTTCATCATATTACCAGTGGGTCAGAAGTTTACATACACTTTGCTAGTATTTGGTAGCATTGCCTTTAAATTGTTTAACTTGGGTAAAAAATTTTGAGTAGCCTTCCACAAGCTTCTCACAATAAGTTGCTGGAATTTTGGCCCATTCCTCCAGACCGAACTGCTGTAACTGAGTCAGGTTTGAAGGCCTCCTTGCTCGCACATGCTTTTTCAGTTCTACACACATTTTCTATCGGATTGAGGTAAGGGCTTTGTGATGGCCACTCCATACCTTGACTTTATTGTCCGTAAGCCATTTTGCCACAACTTTGGAGGAATGCTTGGGGTCATTGTCCATTTGGAAGACCCATTTGTGACTGAGCTTTAACTTCCTGGCTGATGTCTTGAGATGTTGCTTCAATATAGCGACAAAAATTTCCTTCCTCATGATGCCATCTATTTTGTGAAGTGTACCAGTCTGTCCTGGAGCAAAGCACCCCCACAACATGATGCTGCAACCCCCATGCTTCACAGTTGGGATGGTGTTCTTCGGCTTGCAAGTCTCACCCTTTTTCCTCCAAATATAACAATGGTCATTATGGCCAAACAGTTACAATTTTGTTTCATTAGACCAGAGAACATTTCTCCAAAAAGTAAGATCTTTGTCCCCATGTGCACTTGCAAACTGTAGTCTGGCTTTTTTATGGTGTTTTTGGAGCAGTGGAATCTTCCTTGCTGAGCAGCCTTTCAAGTTATGTCGATATAGGACTCGGTTTACTGTGGATATAGATACTTATCTACCTGTTTCCTCCAGCATCTTAACAAGGTCCTTTGCTGTTGTTCTGGGATTGATTTGCACTTTTCACACCAAATTACATTCATCTCTAGGAGACAGAATGTGTCTCCTTCCTGAGCGGTATGATGGCTGTGTGGTCCCATGTTGTTTATACTTGCATACTATTGTTTGTACAGATGAAAGTAGTACCTTCAGGCATTTGGGAATTGCTCCCAAGGATGAACCAGACTTGTGGAGGTCCACAGTTTCTTTTCTGAGGTCTTGGCTGATTTCTTTTGATTTTCCCATGATGTCAAGCAAAGAGGCACTGAGTTTGAAATGAGGCCTTTAAATACATCCATAGGTACACCTCCAATTCAGTACACCTCCTATCAGAAGCTAATTGGCTAATTGTCTAAAGCCTTGACATAATGTTCTGGAATTTTCCAAGCTGCTTAAAGGCACAGTTAACTTAGTGTATGTAAACTTCTGACCCACTGGAATTGTGATATAGTCAATTAAAAGTGAAACAGTCTTTCTGTAAACAATTTCTGGAAAAAAGACTCATGTCATGCACAAAGTAGATGTCCAAAAACGACTTGCCAAAATTATAGTTTGCTAATATTAAGTCTGTGGAGTGATTAAAAAATGAGTTTTAATGACTTCAACCTAAGTGTATGTACACTTCTGACTTTAACTGTAGGTTAATGACATGAAGAATAATTATTCCCAATATTAACAATATTGTCCCCACCTCACAGGTTTACTCCTAAATGACGTTATCTCTGACAGTTGAGTGATTTACAAACGCTTTGTGTTTCTATCGGATGCAAAAAAAAAAAAAAAAAAAAACTACAGCTGAGTCAGAATAGGTATATTATGTGTCCAGATACAGTGGAGAAACCATTTTTGTGGAGATGCTCAACTGAAGCACTGTGAATCATTCCAATATTTTTTAAAGGCTCATCGCCTGTACCATCTCAGCTTGCAATGAAAAGCCTCTCTCAGGCTGTGTGCAAGTTCATGGCTGTTTCACCCATAATCTCCTCTCTACTCTCCATTGTTTCAACTTTCCATGCCTGCACATGATTAACGACTTTGTTTAAATGATCTACAGCCCAAGTATATGGAGCTTAATAGAGGAACATTTAATAAAACAGATCATCTCTTGGGTGCTCTCTGAGCATTGATTGACACCATCCTGATTGACACCCTCCTTTTGTTTTCTGAGCCAGGCGTTATGGAAAGAGCCCCAAAACAGACGAAAATAGCAGTAGAAGCAGTGATCCAAAGTCTTCCTTTTATCTCACACGTTCATTATATGGGCAAAGAATGTTGAAGAAGATCATAATTACTTCAGCCAATGAAACCATTTTAAATACTCTTAGACTATTAAAGCAATATTATAGAATTGGTTCTCAATTATTCTATTCTGTTCTGTTCTGTTCTGTTCTCTTCAGTTAGGTAGCGGACAGCAAGGCAATAACAGTGTTAAATGTGAAATAAAATGCAATTAACCATTTAATTGTGCATAGTTAAGACAGCAACATAAAAAAAGCATTTCAGCTTTCAAAAGGAGAAACATTTCCCATATTTTTTGTTGCTGAGGATGCACATCAAAGATTTTCAGGTTTTTTTTTTTGTTGTTGTTGTTGTTGTTGTTTTTTGGCATAGGTAGACCTTACATGCCATCATTGACAGGTTGCATGATATACCCTCATTCTCAACATCCACAAGCAAAACTACACAAGGTAAAAAATATGACCCAGGCTACATAAAATATGGTTTCACTCAAAGTGAGGATACATTTTTTGGTGCCAAAACATTTGTTCAAGCCTGACACAGTCACATTACAATTTAAAGAGAAATTATGAAAAAAAAAAAAAAAAATTCAGTCACTGGCTCCTTAACAGAAACATTTCGGAGCCAAATGGCTGTTTTTCGTTGCCAAATTACAGAAGTACTTGATTTAGATGGCTGTTCAGAAGCAAGATAGAAAGCAGAAGAAAAGAAAGACTGATAACACCTCCAATTACACATGTAACCTCGGTTCCCTGAGATGAAGGGAACGAGACATTGCTAAGGGGAAAGTACTTTTCTCGACAACCTAATTGAAACCCTTGTATTATAACACCAATCTTCTGATTGGCAATGATGTTTGAGCACTGCCCCTTTAGGCATGCATTAGGAGTATATAAGTGGGTACTCAAGCATCATTACTTTAGATTTTCTGACTAAGGGACAGAGGGCATTACTCTTTCCTCAAGTCACTGAAGTAGTAGTGCGGCCAGCTTTCGCAATGTATCGTTCCCTTCATCTCAGGGAACCGAGGTTACATGCGTAACCAGAGATGTTCCCTTTCGATTCAGTCCACACGACATTGCTATGGGGAACAGAATCCCATCCCGCCACACTATGTGATGTCACACCCTCAATGATAACACACTTGAATACAGACATGTTTAAGTAATGACAGGACTGTAGGCCGACGAATATAAGATATGCTTTAAGTGTATATATAATGAAAAACCCTACATGGGTAGTACCAGATGGGGGTTAATATAGCCTGGGAATCTATAGAGATACACATAGTGTGATTTTAACCCTTTCACAAACTTGGTTGGAAAAGTAGGTTTTATTTTTTATAGTGAGTGCTTGTGAGTTCAGAGGGGGTATTATAACCACAGCTTACATATTGGTGGCTGAATTAATATAACAGGTAGCCTACCTGCAACAGAGGGATTAAGCTTACCCGCTGGACATAAAAAGCACTCTAGACAGAGAGGACTTGTGAAGAGATGATGCCACATCAAGGTTGTAAAACCGTGTTTTGAATGTGTGCGAACGTGCTTTGTGAAAACCATCCTGCTGCCAAACATATGTCCTGTAAGGAGACCCCGTTTGTCCGTGCCCATGAGGATGCCATGCCTCCAGTTGAATGCGCTTTGACTCCAATAGGGCAACTCATGCCTTGTGATTTGTAGGTGAGGGCGATCGCATCGACAATCCAGTGACAGAGCCTGTGTTTGGAGACGGACATGCCTTTTGTGTGACCTCCTAAACAAATAAAGAGCTCTGAAACTTGTGGGTGTGCTCAACATATGTGTGCAGTGCCTGCACCGGGCATAACAAATGCATAGACTGCTCTTCATCTGAATTAAATGGTGGGGGACAGAAAGCTTGCAGACGAACCATCTGAGCCTAGAAGGGAGTTGATAAAATCTTAGGCACGTAGCCTTTTCTAGGTTTAATCGAGGCCTTTGAAAGGCCTGGTCTGAACTCCACACATGAGCAATCAGTTGACAGTGCTTGTATGTCACCCACTCTTTTAAATGAGGAAAATGCCAACAGTAGTGTAGTCTTTAATGAAAGCACATGCAACTCAACCGATTCCAGCGGTCTGAATGGGGGATTCATGAGTGCTTTCAGCACTAAATTTTGGTCCCAGGTCGGCAACATAGCAGGGCGAAGGGGGTTAAGCCGCCTTAAGGAATTTTATGATCAGATCGTGTCTGCCTATAGAGGAACCTGCCTCTGGGGTATGAAACGCCAAGATCATCGTTACACAAACCTTGAGCGTTGACAGGGTAAGACCAGAATCTAATCACTCTTGAAGGAACGTAAGGATCTCAGCTATGGATCAGTTTACTGGCTCTACACTACACGAAGAGCACCAGGTTGCAAACACCTGCCATTTTAGTACATAGAGACGTCTTGTAGGATGGTGCTCTAGCATGTAAATGGTGTTTATCACCGACTGAGCCAATTACAGCTGGTTTGATGTGCTCCGTTCAGGGGCCACACATGCAGGTTCCACAGTTCTGGCTGGCAATGCCAAATCATGCCTTACGCCTGAGAGAGGAGGTCCTTCCTCAGTAGTATTTCCCACGGAGGGCTGTCTAATAACTCTATCATCTTCGGAAACCAGGACTGGTTTGACAATTTCCACTTATCGGACTTTGCTTATGACAGAGTGAAGGAGGCGTATCAGGGGAAATGCATATTTGCATTTCGCCAGCCACTTGTGTGCCAATGCGTCCACCCCCAGCGGGGCTTGGGACATTGAGTACCAGAGGGGACAGTGGGTGTTCTCCTCAGAGGCGAATAGGTCGACTTCCACTCTGTCGAATACTTCCCAAATCCTCAGAACTGTCTGAGGGTGAAGCCGCCACTCCCCCGGCAGTGCTCCCTGGCGTGATAGTAGGTCCGCTCTGTAATTCAGGTAGCCCAGAACATATGTCGCATGTAGGGAGAGGATGACGCCTGCTTCATTAGAGGATGCGTTGTGTTATGCACATCAATTGTGGTGATCGGGTTCCGCCTTGGCGATTTATGTACGCAACCACATGTTGTCCGAATGAATAAAAATCTGATGATTCACAATGTTGGAATGGAAAGCCTTCAAGGCTAGAAAGACAGTCAGTAGTTCTAGGTGGTTGATGTGCCACGCTCACTTTGCACCTGTCCATGTGCTGACAGCTGGCCGTCCATCGCACACCGTGCCCCAACCCGTGTTGGGCGCATCCGTGGTCACCACTTTTCATCTGCATACTTGACCCAGCTTAACACCTTGCTGATAGAAGGCTGGAGCTGTCCATAGTGCTAAAGCAGCCAGACAGTGGAAAGTTACCTGAATGCGCTTGCACCCGTGGTGCCAGGCTTGCTGCTGTACATATTATTTGAGCCAATACTGGAGACGTCTCATGTGTAACATACCTAAAGGCATGATGGAGGATGCTGCCGCCATAAAATCCAGTATTTTCTGAAAAGACATCAGAGGATGTTTTCCCCAGTTTGAACAGAGACAGACACTGAAGAATGGCCTGTACACGTTCACTAGTGAGGTGTGCTCGCATGCTCACAGAGTTGAGCTGAACTCCTAAAAAGAAGATTTGTTGGCTGGGGGAAAGTGTGCTATTCGTTCATTCAAACCCAGACATTCCAGATGGCAAAACAATCAGTCTCTGTGTTCATCAGCAGAGCCTCTGATTAGGCTAGTAACAGCCAATCGTCCAGGTAATTCAACACATGCACACCACTCATTTTCAATAGGGTGAGTGCCGCATCAATATATTTCGTGAACATGCGGGGAGCCAGAGACAGACCGAAAGGAAGGACTTTGAATTGATACGCAGTTCCCTCAAACACGAATCTCAAAAACTACCTGTGGCACGGCGCAATCAGTACATGAAAGTATGCATCCTTCATGTCTATTGATTCAAACTAGTCCTGTGGATGGATGTGCGATAAGATCTGTTTCTGAGTTATCATTTTAAATTGGCGCTTTGCAAGGGTATGATTCAGGCATCTCAGAACTAGAATAGGTCGGAGCTTGCCGTCTTTCTTTAGAATGAGAAAATAGCAGCTGTAAACCCCACTGTGGGCATCTCAGTCCAGTAGAGTCTCCTTGCATTTTTTGCAAGGAGATTTTTAATCTCTGCATGCAATACAGTATACCCTGTGGTGGGACCACAGATTGCAGAATGCTGTTGAAGCAAGGTGGCCAGCATACAAACTGATTTGTCTAGCCATGTTCTATAGTGTTCAACACCCAATTTGATACTCCTGTGAGAGTTCACCAGGCATCCGCGCAGCAAGACAGTGGGTTTATAGATTTTCTCCCTACATTAGATGGGATGCCCTTTGCCATAGGGAAGCAGTTGGCCATGGTGTGCGGTGTGTGATAAACTGATACCATGTGAGAGCTCGCCGCTTGTCTGCGCAGCGAGATAGCAGGCTTACTGATTCGCTTACTATAGGAGATGGGGTGCTGCTCACCATAGAGAAGCGGTTAGCCATGGTGTGTGGGGCATGATAAACTGACATGCCCGTAAGAGTTCGCCACGTATCCGCACAGCGAGACAGCTGGCTTATTGATTTGCTCGCTACATGAGGCAAAGTGCCGCTTGCCACAGGGAAGTGGTTGATCATAGTGTGTGTGTGAGAAACGTTGGAGTAAATTGCTCTTTTATTGAGAATGTGTGAGTGTTCCATTGTTTTACAATGGCCGCTTTTTTCTTTTTTGCAAGAACATTCTTTATTTGAGCAGAACACAAATAAGCAGTATTTAACACAAAATCCTGTTCCTGTGGTGGGGAAGAGGGGGGAAATGCTGTGTGCCTTGACTCAAGCCTTCTTTGGTGTTGAGCTGAGAACAACGGCTGGCTCTAGTTTCCTCTTTACGGGGCTGGACCCATCAGGAACATTTCTGCTGTCTGGGGGGGTTTTTCCCTCAGCCATGGTTCGCGTTGGGATGGCGGGTGCTTTCGCTTGGGCCATGGTTTACGCAGCTTTACTGCTGGTACCACAGTGTCTTTTGGTGGCACGTGGGCAGTGAGAGCGGGGTTATTTGTCAGCCGCTGACCAGAGGTAGAGTGGGAGTGGGCTGGGTAAGAGGCAGCACTGCTCCTCTTAAGTAAAAAATGCCTCATTGCCTGTGACTGTTTTTGAGCAGTAATGAAGCACTCAGAAAAAAAACCCCATGGCATTGCTGAAGAGGCCATCATGTGACACTGGAGTGTCAAGGAGGGCGGCTTTCTCCTTGTCACACATGTCCGTGAAAGACTACCAGGTTGCTTAATGCTTTTCCGATGGCCTGAATGGTAGCTTTCGTAGCTCGCAGCGCCAAGTTTGTTGCGGTGTGAAGCTCTTTAAACATCTCTGGATCGGGGCCTTGCTCATCCATATATTTCGAATAGCTTGGCTTAAAAAATGTGGAGCATGGGCAGAGAATCGGAAACGACCTCCGTGGTCGTGTTCATGGGATGAGACTCGGGAACGACCTCTGTAATCATGGGCATGGGCAGAGACTCGGGAACGACCTCTGTGGTCGTGGGCATGGGAGGAGACTCGGGAACGACCTCCGTGGTCGAGAACATGGGCAAAAACTGGGAAACGACCTCCGTGGTTGTGGGCATGAGCGGAGACTCAGGAATGACCACTGTGGTCATGTTCGTGGGATGAGACTCAGGAACGACCTCTGTGGTCATGGGCATGGGCGGAGACTCGAGAACGACCTCTGTGGTCGTGGGCATGGACGGAGACTCGGGAACGGCCTCTGTGGTCGTGGGCAAGGGCGGAGACTCGGGAACGACCTCCGTGGTCGTGGGCATGGGCGGAGACACGGGAACGACCTCCGTGGTCGTGGGCATGGGCAGAGACTCGGGAACGACCTCCGTGGTCGTGGGCATGGGCGGAGACTCGGGAATGATCTCTGTGGTCATGTACACGGGAAGAGACTCGGGAACAGAAACTTTTCTTCCCCTTCTCCTCCTCCGGATGGCTGAAGTTGACAACGCTGGCTCTGGGACGGATGATGCTGGCAATGCCGGCTCTGGGACGGACGAGGCTTCTAGCTTGTTGGCCGTGGCAAGCTTGGGCTCGTTGGCCGTGGCAGGGATGGGTGTAGGCTCTTTGGCCATGGGCGTAGGCTCATTGGCCATGGCAGGCGTGGGCGTAGGCTCGTTGGCCGTGGCAGGCGTGGGCGTAGGCTCGTTGGCCGTGGCAGGCGTGGGCGTAGGCTCGTTGGCCGTGGCAGGCGTGGGTGTAGGCTCGTTGGCCGTGGCAGGCGTGGGCGTAGGCTCGTTGTCCGTGGCAGGCGTGGGCGTACGCTCGTTGGCCGTGGCAGGCGTGGGCGTAGGCTCGTTGGCCGTGGCAGGCGTGGGCGTAGGCTCGTTGGCCGTGGCAGGCATGAGTACTGACAAGCTGTGAGGAAGGGTCTTCATGATCCTACGTACCGACATAAGTGGTGGATAATTTAACTTGGAAACAAGGGCCATGGGAGGCTGGGTTGTGGCATGGCGTGGAGTAGACTTAAACTTGGTGGTGACATGGCATGTAGCAGACTCAGGCATAGCTGTGGCATGGCGTTGAGCAGGCTGAGGTGTTGCTGTTAAATGACATGGAACAGGCTGAGGTGTGGAAGACTCGGAAACCTGAACCGGGGTTGAGAGAGGAGATTTCCCTGAAGCAAATTTCTCTAAAATTAACTCCACATATTCCTCCCACGTGTAATCACCGGTCTCCGGCAATTCCCTCCACTTGTGAGCTAGGATGTCGATCTGATACAAGGACTTCAAGTGGGAATTGGTAAATCCCGTGTATCTGGCAACGGTGCTAAACAGATGAGAGTATTCTCTAATTGGTAAGTTTGCTCGGCTCAACTGGACAAAGTACACTGCTAGATCCATTTCGGATGGTCAGTCTTTCTGTAATGAGGCATACGTGGAATGAGGATCTAAATGCAGCTTTTAATGGAAACCAAAAATAAACAAAGTAACTCAGAATAGAATGAAACAAAAACACGGGAAACCAAGCACAGAACATGACAACACGTGAAGACTGACAAAGAAACCAGGGGAAACAAGGGCTTAAATACACATGGGCAAACAAGGAAATGAGGAACACCTGGGGAAAACAATCAGGGGAAAACCAATCATAAAATGAAACTACAAAAGGACTACAAACTAACAGGAAACAGGAACTAAACAAGAATTTCAACATAAAAGTCAACACAAAAACAGGGAATATGTGACAGGTTCAATACAAGTTAAGCCCAATCGACAGCACTTGTGGCATAATGTTGATTACCACAAAAAAAAAAAAAAAAATAATAATAATAATAATAATAATAATAATAATAATAATTGACTTGTCCCTCCTTTTCTTTAAAAAAAAAAAAAAAAACCTGTGTTACAGTGAGGCACATACAATGAAAGTGATGTCAGGATCGGTTTGAGGAAGGTGAGGACTCAAATGCAGAAATAATGCAATAGGGCTTTATTGATAAAGATATAAACAAAAACAAATATAAACCGCCCCGAAGGGGAAAACTCCTAAGTCCAGGGCAGCGCAGAGCAGACCGGCTAGGCTGGAAACACAGGGCTGGAACAGACAAGACAGAACACAACAGGAACCGACTTGGCAGACATCTAACAGGATAAAAAAACAAAACCAAAAAAACACAACAAACCAGCACAGGACTGAAAACAAAGGGAGGTTAAATATGGGAGGAAATGAGGAGGGTAACGAGGGAGAGCAGGTGGATAACAAGATAGGTGGAACAGATAACAAGTAACTAGGTAAAAGAGGGGGCGGGGTAACACTAAAGACTGAACTGACAGTTCACATGGCAATGAGGAAACACAATAAAGACATGTGCGCTCATAACACTAGTGTCAGCACCTAGCCGCCAACTAAAAACAAAACTAACCAAAGTGGCAGGATCCAGAAACTAGATACACAATACAAAATAACACAAAACACAAAACAAACACAAAAGACAGGTGCCAGGTCCCAACACTGAAGAAAAATACTTAACTAGAGTGTCGGGAACCTGACAAGTGAATGGGGCCAACTTATGAACATTAAAATACTCGCTGTTTCAAAAGTATTGCCACAAGACATAAACAATACGTGTTAACATGATTTTAGTGTGATAAAATCACTTAGTAATAATTTCTGTGTAAAGTTTTATCCAATTTTACAACTTCATTGCCATGACAATATAACGTCAAAAAACCCTTAAACCCTAAAACGACTGTAAAAATGACAATTTAAATAACTTTACAGCTCAAATAATGCATGAGTTTTGACTTAAACATTTATGTAAGTGCTTTTATAAAATGATTAGCTTCACATTTATGCTTTTAACCCTAAAAAACATTGGCCCCATTCACTTCCATTGTAAGTGCCTCACTTTGACCTCCATTTTTGCTTTTTTGAAGAAAAGGAGGGAAGAGTCGAAATAATTTTTTGTGGTAATCAATATTATGCCACAAATGCTGTTGACTGAGCTTAACTTGTACTGAACTCGGAATATTCCTTTAAATTACATGTTGTCACATGAACAATTAATCAGTAATTAGACTGATGTTAAGTCTAACGAACATGAACTCACTTAAATGTATGATTCATTGAGAAAGTGACTGATTCAAACTATTTACCTGAGCTCCTGAGTTCAAACACATTTTGTGAATCTTTTCGGGTGATTCATTAAAAAGACCTGGTTCAAAAGAGTTATTTGTAAGTGAATCAGACATCATGGCTTGTGCTGTGTGTTGTTGCATGCAGAGGAGTAAAAAGCAGTGAAAGATACACTGGCGTGTGCTCTAAAGATGCAATTCAGTCACTCACTAGATGATTATCTGACACAAAACCACATATGAACACACACAAAGTGTTGCCGACTGTCGCTAATGGTGACTATATTTAAAATTGTTGTCGCATTTGCGACCATTTAAGTTGCAGTCTGGAGCCCTGAAATTGTCAAATTTCCCGTTTAGCCTATGTTATGTTAAAAATTGTACATATTACTAGGCCTATGAAATTCATGGTAACATTAATGCATATAATTGTATTCACTTTTAAGGATATTTTTGTTTACTTTTGCACAATAGAGAAAATTTGATAATGTGTTGGGTTACCACTTGATGTCCAATGTAAAATCTGGGTCCTGAAGCAAAACCAGTTGAGAATCACTGTAGCAGAGCAACCGTTTCTTTACAAACCTATACTGTTTTTCAGCCTGACTGCTTGAGCCAGTAATCATACTCTTTGACTGGCCTTCCTTCTACACCCACAAAACATCTGAATAAATGTAACTGCACCTAGACAGGTGTACAACATGCATAATTTCTAAAGGATTAGTCGATGAAATTACAGCTGGATTCCATTTGTTGTTGATTTCTAGTTTCAGCCCTGGATTTACATTTCTAATGTTTTAATACAACATGCCTCACCTTATTGCTAACAAGCTTTCAATCATTCGTTGGTGCCTGGATGCTGATTTGCATTTTAAATCCTCATGCACCGCCTTTCTATTGCTAAGGAAAATGTATATAACATTATGTGAGGAAGTACTTCTAAGGTTTGTTGACATTTTTATATCTGGCTTAGCGTTTAGAAAATAGGGTGTTGCTATTCAGTTGAGTGATTGTTAGCACATTGCTGTATTGCTGCTAGGACACTGCAAGGTGGTTGCTAACCCAAAGTACCGGTATGATCAATACTGTTGTTTGCCTAAGCAAGCACCACTAAATAACTTGATAATCAACACCCAGCATAACTACAACATTACTAGGTCATCTAAGAAATCAACCAAAAATATGACCAGTCAAATATTATCTAAATATACTATCAAAATCATATAATATACAGTATATGATACATATACAGTATATGTAAATATCAGGACCATATGGCACACTACATCAATAGCTAAGCCTTGGGGACTAGAAATGAGTGAAATCTTTGAAGTATTGACTACTTTGCTCACTGAAGACTTATAAAAGTACCATATTATTGAGCTTTCTGATCAATCAGCTAACTTGCACACTAAAAGGCATTCAATAGGTGTAAAATCATGATAATAGACCTTATTCATGCTAGCGCCATCTTTAATTTTTAATGGGAATGACAACGAGGCTGTGAGGGATTGATTTACAGTCTCTTCAATGGGCTGTTCTGCGGTTTAAAGTGTTTTTGGATCATTCCGCGGACAAAACATTGATAAAATATTTGTCCAAGAACATCCAGTATATAAAGAACTCCAGACAACATGAGTTGTGGAAAATCAGATGTGATCTAGGCACTGGCGTAGCCAAGGGTGGGCCGGGGTGGGCCTGGGCCAACCCAAATTAGACCCAGGCCCACCCAGAATATTCGAGATAATTTTTTTACTTTAAATATATATTTATAAAATAGTTAAAAATGCATAAATTCTGCTTTTTGAAAGTTTGAAAGAACTGTTTGAATGCACTGCCTTTCTATTGCTAAGGAAAATTTGAAGGAAAAAAATGTGGGCGAACATTTGTCCCATTCATTTTTATTGAGGCTCATCCAAAAGTAATTTCCTGGCTATGCCCTTCGATCTAGGAGCTTTATACAGCTTTATACCATTTGTGCCATTGAAGAGACTGTAAGTCTATCCCTCACAGCCTCGTTGTCATTCCCATTTGTGATGAGGAGGTGGGCAGGGAAAACTATTGCATATTGAAACCAGTTTACTTGCAAACTGAGAAAATTTTAATGTTAGGCAAAGAGAGAGTAAGCAAGTTGATTGGCTATTCGCTCACACCATGTGAGCTGACTGGCTTGACATATCACATGTGAGCGAGCTGATTGGCTAGCAGATAACAAGTTTCTCTGGATCGGGCTAATCAGCCGGGAGGGGGATAAAGACGAGCCAGAGGTGCCAGTTCAAGAGAGAGAGAGAGAGACGCACGTGGCCGCGTTGCATGTGTGTCTGCATTTGTTTGTGATTGTTTTATGTTGAGTTTTATCATTAAACATTACGTTGACTGTTTAGCCGGTTCCTGCCTCCTCCTTGCCCATCCCTTACCCTGTTACACCATTAAAAATCAAAGATTGTGATTTATATGTTACTTGAAAAAAAAAAAAAAAAAAAGAATAAAACAAAAAATCTTACTTTGTAAGAATACACAGCTCCTGGTTCCAGATAATTTTGTTACTGCATCTACCAGCAGAGGCTACCAGTAACTGGGCGATGCCAACCAGCGAAACCTTGACCCCTTGGTCTAAACATGCAAATGTCTCAACCAGAGTTTCTATATTCATTACACCTTTCAACAATGCCTTTGAGCATTTTTTAGGTAACACTATTTTAAGGGTCCACAATAATGCACTAGTTAAGGATAAATATACTGTACATACAGTAACTGAATGCAGAGTAAGCTAGGTGATTACAGTATTTGCAGTAAACATTTTTTTTTTTTTTTGCTTGATTTATTGTAATTGAAATATGCAAAACAAACCAATAACTTTAGTAGGTTAAGCTTTCACTATTGATCAGGGTGAAGTTGTCTTTAATTGAAGACTTTAATAATGTCTTGTTTTAACAGCTTTTATATAGCCAATACTAATTAGGCTTAATAACAGGTTTAATACTGTTTAGTCAACTTGATAGTCATCATGATGGCGCCGTGGATGGCCGCCTCGGTGTGGAGCGCTTCTATTGTTTTGTTATTTTTGTTTGTTTGTCCTGTGTTTAGTAATCCTTTTTCAGTCCATTTTACCAGATACAAACTGCTGAACATTCGACAGCATACACCAGTCAATCTTTTCCCGGATTTTGAATATTCTGACGTTTTTGTTTGACATTCTAGTCGGAGGCGCGGCAGTGTTGTTGAAATGCGCTAGGAGACACAGGCAAGTGAGACGAGCAGGCGCGCTGGTCAGGCTCCGTGGGCGCGGCTTTCGAACAACGCTACCGAGCATTCATCTAGCAAATCTCTGCTCTCTCTCTTTTCAAACTCTGCTGCCTTGTGCTTCACAGAAACCTGGCTGAGTGAAGCCATTCCAGACAGTGCATTACATCTGCCGGGCTTTCAGCTGTTCAGAGCGGATCGCATCACGGAGTTAACGGGGAAAACAAGAGGCGGTGGAACATGCTTTTACATCAATGAATGTTAGTGTACAGATGTAACAACGTTAAAGAGGATGTGCTGTCCTAATTTGGAAGTGCTCTTTATTAACTGTAAGCCTTTCTACTCACCGCGGGAGTTTTCCTCGTTTATTCTTGTGAGTGTGTATATCGCACCAAACGCGTGTTTGAACACAGCACTGCTTAGGGATTTTAACAAAGCAAACCTCACACGTGAACTGCCCAAATACAAACAGCACATTACATGCCCCACCAGAGACAGAAATATATTGGATCATTGTTACACAACAATAAAGGATGCATATCGCTCTGTTCCTAGAGCAGCTTTGGGACTATCTGATCACTGTCTGGTTCATCTTCTTCCAACCTACAGACAGAAATTAAAATCTGCTAAGCCTGTATTAAGGACTGAAAAGAGATGGACCAAAGAAGCAGACCTGGAACTACAAGCCTGCTTTGACTGCACTGATTGGAGTGTTTTTGAGGCTGCAGACACCAATCTGGATGAGCTCACAGATACTGTTACATCATATATCAGTTTTTGTGAGGATATGTGCATTCCTACTAGGACTTATTTAACATTTAACAACGACAAACCATGGCTTACAGCGGAACTCAGGCAGCTTCGTCAGGCCAAAGAGGATGCTTACAGAGTTGGGGATAAAGTCTTGAACAATCAGGCCAGGAACACACTGAATAAGGGAATCAGAGTGGCTAAAAGAAGATACTCTGAGAAGCTGAAAAACAAGTTTTCAGCTAACGACCCTGCATCAGTGTGGAGTGGCATGAAACAACTTACGAATTGCAGGACTCCTGCCCCCAACCCTGTGGTGGACCAACAACTGGCTGACGACCTGAATGTGTTCTACTGTAGATTCGAAAGGCCCAATCTCACACCCAACACCCTCTCTGACCTTCACTTCACACAAACACCAACACCTCCTGCAACCCACCTCCTCCCCCCTCCTGCTACTCAACCTGCACTTAAGATCTGTGAAGATGATGTGAGCCACGTCTTTCGACAGCAAAGGATAAGGAAAGCACAGGGCCCAGATGGCGTTTCACCTGCATGTCTTAGATCCTGTGCTAACCAGCTGGCCCCCATCTTCACACAGATCTTCAATAGATCACTGGAGCAGTGTGAAGTCCCATGCTGCTTCAAACATTTCACTATCATCCCCATCCCAAAGAAACCAAAAATCACAGGACTTAATGACTACAGACCTTTCGCCCTGATGTCTGTGGTCATGAAATCATTTGAGAGACTGGTGTTGGCCCACCTGAAGAACATCACTGGACCCTTTCTAGATCCCCTTCAATTTGCTTATCGAGCAAACAGGTCTGTGGATTATGCAGTCAACATGGGATTGCATCATATCCTGCAACATCTGGACAGACCAGAGACATATGCAAGGATCCTTTTTGTGGACTTCAGTTTGGCTTTCAACACCATCATCCCAGCTATTCTCCGGACTAAATTACACCAACTCTCTGTTCCCTTGTCTATCTGTCAGTGGATTACCATCTTTCTGACGGACAGGCAGCAGCTTGTGAGACAGGGGATACTCACTTCCAGCACCTGTACAATCAGCACTGGTGCCCCCCATGTATGTGTGCTCTCCCCACTACTCTTCTCCCTCTACACCAATGACTGCATCGCCAAGGACCCCTCTGTCAAGCTCCTGAAGTTTGCAGATGACACCACTGTCATCGGCCTCATCCGAGATGATGATGAGTCTGCATACAGAAGGGAGGTTAAACAGCTGGCTGTCTGGTGCAGTCAAAACTACCTTGAGCTGAACATGCTCAAAACGGTGGAGATGATTGTGGACTTCCCAACATTGACCCCCCTCACCATTCTAAACAGTACTGTGGAGTCATTCAGGTTCCTGGGCACTACCATCTCACAGGACCTGAAGTGGGAGACCCACATTAACTCCATTGTGAAAAAGGCCCAGCAGAGGTTGTACTTCCTTCGCCAGCTGAGGAAATTCAACCTGCCACAGGCGCTGCTGATACAGTTCTACTCAGCAGTCATTGAGTCTGTCCTCTGTACTTCAATAACTGTCTGGTTTGGTTCAGCTACGAAATCAGACTCAGAAGACTACAAAAGGCAGTTTGGACTGCTGAGAGGATCATTGGTTGCCCCCTGCCCCCCCTTCAACTATACACTTCCAGAGTGAGGAAAAAGGCTGGAAAAATCACTCTGGACCCCACTCACCCTGCCCACTACCTTTTTGAACTGTTGCCTTCTGGCCGACGCTTCAGAGATCTGAGCACCAGAACCATCAGGCACAGGAACAGTTTTTTCCCTCAGGCTATCCATCTCATGAACAGTTAAATTGCCCCATTGAGCAATAACTATGTGCAATACACAGTTTAGTCTTTCTTATATTTATCCAATACATCCAACCTCTTCTGCCATTTCATTCCTCTGAGAAAAAAAAAAAAAAAAAAAACATTTGCACTGTACATAACAGATTTGTATTTACACTGTACATAACAGATTGTATTAGATTTGCACTACCCATGTGTATGTGTGTATGTATGTATGTATGCGTGTGTCTGTACGTATGTGTATAATTTGTTTTTATTTTTTTATTATTATCTATGTCTTGCTGCTGTTTTTGTATTGTTTTTGTATGGTTGTTCACTGGAAGCTTTTGTCACCAAGACAAATTCCTTGTATGTGTAAGCATACTTGGCAATAAAGCTTATTCTGATTCTGATTCTGATATAAGATCTCTGAAATTGAGCATTAATTACATTACTTTCTACATAAATATAAGACATTTAATAAGTTGTAAATTATGGCTAAGATGGACTTTACTCTACATTCAGTTAATTGTTAATTACTGTCTTAATCATGCTTAACTACTGCATTATTATGGACCCTTAAAATAAAGGGTTACCATTTGTTTTACATTCTTCACCACATCTCCATTTTATCGCTAAGAAAAAGGTTTGATATTAAGACATTTTGCCAGTTGTGCTGCCATAGTCAGTTAAAAGAAAACTCAAATGACATTGTAAATCATGACTGACCCTTCACCTCATGATAATGACCCCAGACGTCATAAAATAAATTGTAATTTTTTTTTATTTTTGTTTTCATTGCTTATAGCTTTGACCAGCAACTGTGCAACTGCACATGTTGGAGGAAGATTTTCTCCACATGTATTTCTGAGCCAAAGTACTGCTGGCAAATCATTGAAGCTAATGCCTGTACAACTTTACTTTCCAAGTCTAACTGTGTCTAGGCATGCGTTTAAGGCCTTGAATCAACGGGTCTCAGATTAACTGTGTGCAGTGCATCCCAGCTTTATAGTCCATGGCCAGAATTGACAGTCTAAAAATAGCGCCACAAAACCCCTTCTGAACTGTATCTACATTCTGCACATCCCTACCCTCCATCCACTCCTGAGCTTCAGCCAAAATGAAAATGAGCATAATTAGGTCCCATGAGCCAGAGAGCATTAGACAGAGCAGCAGTACTGGCACGGACAGCAGTATCTTCCTGGTGTTGTGCCGTCAATGTCACCCGGCATGCCAAAGGCTGCAGTTAGCACCCGTTTGGAAAACCTGCACTAGATGACTTTCTTAACATGCAATATCACTCACAATTCAATTTCCTGTAGTTATCAGGAAAAACAGCCCCATATTTTCCTCTCTGGTTTGCAGGAATGAGAAAATATAGTGACAGTCATCAACATGCACTCAGCAGCATGTCTGGCTCTAGCATCCTAGGCTTTTTAGAGGGCCACATGATGAACACAATATCTTATGTTTTATATATTTAATTTAATTTTTTTTTTTTTTATTATTATTATTTTAACATTTTTTTGCATGTTGTCAATAGCCAAAAGTACCTGCAGTGAGAGCCAGAAGGGGCCAGAAAAAGAAAAAACACAATTCGTATTCTACTTTAATGGGGAAGGACAGAAATCTCCAAAACTTTGACTTAGTTTAATTTCAAATAGCCAATAAAATATGACAAATGGTATTTTCAGTTTAGTTTCTTAGCTGTAATCAGGCTTACAAACTGTATTTTTAGGTTGCTCCAGCAAATGCACGTTCACATTCTAGAGCAATAACTTCTTCAGCAAAAGGGCTGTGGCTGACTCTGAGGCATAGAAACATGTGGTGATGGGAGAGCAAGCAGATGAAAAGTCATAGGGAAAGCACAGAGTGTGACACAGGAGACAGCGGCAGTGAGCACAAGAAAGATAGAGACAGAAAGCTAGAGCTGTTTCCACAGTCTTTGAACCAACAGGTATGAGTGTCTGCTGTACTCTCCTCACTAGATAACTGGATTGTAACTATAGAATGTGCTGAAAAAGTAATTGTTAAGGGTTAAATGAGTTGTATAGGTTTTCTTGGGATAGTTTAATAATTTGTCCTGTAAAGCCAACATGCTAAGTGTATGAAAGGGAGAAACAGAGTTATTGGGTATGGGGGTATGTAATGAGCATTGGCTTATTGCACTGAATTACATTACTAATATTGCTTCATGTATCACCATAGATCCCAACCAAGAGCAGAGGGCCCAAAGCAACCACAATTAAAGCTCTTCAGGGACTCGACAGCCTGAGAATTGTAACCCATGTTTTATCAGAGTACAAATTTGTGGCAATGACATGTTTGTCTATGAACAAATTATCTATAAATGTATATAACACTCGTGGAGCATTTTAATATTTTTAGCAAATAAAAGTGTCAAATAGGGGTGTGTGGCGAAGCCATTATCTGTATTTGTATCTGTATCTGTTCATTTGACAAAATTATCTTTATCTGTCTCTGTATTCGGATAGAACCTGGTGTGGGTGGGGCTTAAACTGGAAGTGCATCAAAAATAAATAAAACGCCAGTTTTTAAACGTTACTCTTACATTTATAGTTTATATTAATAAAATAGGCCTTGTATATGCCTTTTCTTCATAATAGCCTAATAATAATAATTGTATAATAATAATAATAATAATAATAATAATAATAATAATAATAATGCCCTGTGATGGACTGGCCACCTGTCCAGGGTGTTTCCCTGTCTTCGGCCAGAGACAGCTGGGATAGGCTCCAGCACTACCCACGACCCTACATAAGACAAGTAGCTAGAGAAGATGGATGGATAATAATAATAATAATTTAATAATAGTTAATAATAATAGTTTCTCCTGGTATTTCTGATATTAATATCTGCATGAAACAGAATTTTTGTTTGTCTGTGCATGTATAACAACATTATTCTGGAGGCAAGAGGTGTCAAGCCAAATGTGAAATGTCAAACACATATTTTGCAGTGAATAATAAATACAAATTCAAATATTAAAAGAAATGAAAATAAAATCAATATAGTCTAGACAAACAGGTGAAAGTCCCATAAATCTATCATGATTTTTTTACGATAGGACACAATTATTTAGTTAAATAATAATAATATAATAATAATAATAATAATAATAATAATAATGTTACATTTATATAGTGCCTTTCCAGAGCTCAAGAACACGTAACATTCTCAAATTTAGCACAGTTTAAAGAAGAAGAAGAAGAAAAAAAAGCATGTTTCAGTTTCTTCATTTTACATAAGCAGGAATATTCCTAATAGATGAACTCTATGGAGCATTTAAACCTTTATGGAGCATTTTAACTTTTTTTTCGTAAAGTCTTAACCAGATAATAACCTTAATCACTGATGTGGATATAAATGTGGTCAACTTTAAGAGACAAATAGATGAGCTCCGAATCATCAATTCAGGTCAGGAATTTTACATCGCGCTCAGGTTTAGTCTATAAATGAATACATGGGAATCCCGTGTGAATCGTGTGATACATTAACATAGACATTTCAAGAAGTGGAAAGTGTATATGATGACATATCTTGGTTAATATTACACTTGACAAGCTCCAGATGCGCACAATTAACAGAGACCCACAAACAGAGTTGAGACCGCGCCCATCCGATCTGAAATCACACCGTGCACATTTTCATTCATAAAGTTTACACTTTAGAAATACTGGCTGCACAGATTCATAAATTCATTGTAATTTTGGATATGTTTATTTGAAATGTAGCTTTATCCTTCTTGGATATTCAGTCAAACGAATATTTTGTATATTATTTGGATGAATCCTTTATTCATTTTGAAGTAATTATTCGTGCCTTTCCGAATAAGGTATTCGGCTTTGGGCACATCCCTAGCGTCAAATATCACACATTATTATCAGTCTTTTTGTTCAGTCATTATTACAGTATATACTTAAGTCTGAGCTTGTTCAGTTATATTCGTTAAGTAATTTCACTGTTTAGTAGTTTTGGAGAAGCTGCTTTTGGGAGCCACATTGCCGATACCAAAATGAATAATAGATGCACATTTTTATATTGATAAGTGACATCAGTGCTTCCACATTCTTGAAAAGCACAAACCACCACTGAATCCAATACTTTTTCTTTATAACTAAAGTAGGCCTATGCCTTTAACAGTGAGAATTCGTAATTTAATGTTTTATTATACAGCAGTTTGGCCGCACAATCTGATTGGCTGAAAGGTGTTCCAAATGACTAAGTTCAGGCATGAAGCTCTGAAAGGTGCAAGCTGATAGGTTCTTTGAACTTGTTATCTGATAGCCAATCAGCTCGCTCACATGTGATATGTCAATCAATCGGCTCACATGGTGTAACCGGATAGCCAATCAACTTGCTTACTCTCTCATTTAAATTAGCTCAGTTTACAAGTAAGCTGGTTTCACTATGCAATAGTTTTCCCTGAAAACCTCCACCTCCCCAGCATCACTTGTTGGGATTGTATTTATGTTTAATTGTGCAACAGCATGTCATACCTGCTAGATGCACCATGTCTTTTGTTGTTCTCCTTGTGTTGCAGCAGAAGCATGTCCACATGCTTATTTTATTATGTCCTTGTATGTTCTAGCAGTAGCAAGTCTCCGTACTTGCTCTGCAGCAGCAGCTGCAGCAGCGTAGCAGATCTAGTCCACAAAGACCAATATTCTATAACTATGTCATACCCACATTAACATACTAAATCTTTCAGAGAGTTTACATGGCTGAACTGTACATAATTGTATTATCATGCTGATTTATTGAACCAACAATAGCCAGGTACTTTGTTGCATTAAGACGAGTCAAGTGTGGGAAACTACTATTTTTGGTGAAGAGATTGTAGATACTACAAATGTACTTAAAACTATGTTTCTGGGTTTGTTGTAACGTTATTTGCGGTAGCACACTTTCATGTTCTTCTCATCTAAACTAACTCTGCACCTGACATTTTTAAATGAGAGAATAAATGATGGGAAGAACTTGTTTCATGTGCATAACACAGTTAAACAGTAGTGTAGTGACAGCATATTCAATTATATACCAATAAAGTAAATGTTCTAGAGTTGAATGATCATTTTAACTTTTATTGCGCAAGCTAAATAATGATTCTTTGACAGATCACATAAATTCTGTAACACTATAACTTTTTTGCCACTATACAACTGCATATTTTTTTAAATTCAGCCATGCTACACCCTAAGCCACCCCAAGATTTTCACTGGCCCCTTATGGCCACCCCATTAAAAATACAAATTTCCTGGAGGCACTGTTGTAGCTTGCTGCTGATTCCATGGTGCAAAACATCATCAGCAGGGTGTTCAGGGCAGGTATCCCAGTCCACAAGCCTTTAAGTAGTATACAACATCATGTAGAGCTTTTTCCCTTGCACTCAGTATGTCTTGTCTTGAGCAATGCATGGCATATGGCCTGATAAGTATTCTAGCAGCCCAGTGAAGTAGAAGCTTTTAAATAAAATCACTGTTCTCTTCTATACTGGCAAAAAGCCAAAAGTGCCATATAGCATGCAAATCTGGGAAACTTTCAGCTGTGAAAATAAAGTGTGTTTAAAGAACGTCCCATCTGGAGTTCTCGTACATACATGGTGTTGATCATAATTTGCATCCCGGAGGCTGGGATATTGGGATAGCTAGCATACTGTGTGCACGCACAAATGTACACTGACTTCCTCCAGTTCCTCGCACTTACAGCAAGTGTTAACTAACTACATTTTGATTGAAATAAATGACGGATATTTATTGTGAGAAATAATGCAGCTTGACTATGAAATAGTGCCTCGGAAGTGTTGCGTTTCCATTGTGGTCCCTTTGGGACACATAAAAGCAGTTTTCTGCAAGATTTGATCATTTTTTTCATTATGCCTGCCTTCACTGATCCTTTTGAGCTGGGTCGGGGGAAACACAAACAAAGCTGCTGTAATCAATGGCAAAATTACTGTAATTGTAAAGGGTTTCATACTAAAATTGGTGTCTTTAACATGAGCGACCCTACTGTTGACTATAAAATAACAATCAAAACATCGAGACAAGCTCAACTAACAACATATTTTGCCTTTTGATACATCAGGGGAGATTTGTAATTGCAAATCAAAAGAATATAATAAACATTTCGTTAACCAGCTTTAAAGACAAACATATAGTTTTATATAGATTCCATAAAGAGTTACAATATGTATGCAAACCCAACACTGAAACAAATGCCTGATGTAAAAAATGGAAAAGTATCAAATAAATCATGACAGTATAAATATTAAGCTTTGGTTGCATTGGTGAAATGTGACATCAGTCTTCTCATGTAATACAGTATATGTCAAATCAGATTCTGTGACGGTTTCATATTTCTGTGTTATACATATTCCAAGCCCATGGAGAATCACAGACATGACAAAACCGAACACACTTTTAATAGGATAGAACATTTTCTATTTAAATCGCTTGTGCCGTGTTTAATTTTCAATCTCCATATCAACACAGCTCGTATTCTTAAAAAAGGAAATTATGAATGTCTGACAGATTACATTTTTATTATATAATATGAGGTTCTGTCAAACGTATAATAGCTGAAGTCTATTTGAGCAGGTAATTAATCAGGTAGGACTTCAGACACTTCCAAAATATTGCAGCTTGTGGCTTTACTATTAGCTTTAAACATTAAACATTATGTTCGGAATGGCATACTCCCATACCATAATACTATTACTATTGCTGCAGTATATAATTTGTATACTGAGCACATTTTATGTATGCATAGAATACCCAGATGACTTCTAAAATGAGCAACATACAACAGAGCTTAAAGGTGCTGCAAGCGATTTTTCATGTATGCAACAAAAAAAAAAAACATCCTACTCCCTTAAAGATATTAATGAAATAAATGTCCTGAGATATCTCTCCAGTCTCTGTGACAGCTGTAGACTTTGTAAACAGCAAACAAATATGTGTCCGCGGTTTATGCTTTTCACCTGTCAATCATTTTGCTCGTTCTCATGGTGTTGTATTTGAAGCAGATCACTGAGGCTATGATTCATAATGTTTGTCAACTGAGGGCGCTATTGTGCCTCTGTTGAATTTGACAGCCACAAGAACAAACAATGTTGCGCTTTTGCTCGGATTTGGTCTCAAAATTTGCTTCGGAGGGTGAAGTTTTGGAATGAGGGGGCATGACTAATTCATCGGCTCAGTCACATGAAAGCTTCAGAACACTAAAATCGCTTACAGCACCTTTAATGCATGCTATACTGTATTTGATAAAGCAATGCAATTGACTTAACCTTCCATTTCTAGTGTATTAGATGAACCAGAATATCAGTCATGACTTTTAATATCTCTTTCTTGACTAGATTATTTGATTGGGCTGCCAAATGTTAAGACATTTTTACACCAAACCAGATTAAAAATGCGACATAACCATTTTTATTTCCAAGATAACTGGCCGGCACTCATTGAATTAAACATGCAATGTGATGAGGTCTTCTGACAACAATGTAGCATATAACTGTTTATAATGATTACCATGGAATAATACCTAATGTTTCACATATTATTTTGTTTTAAATAGTAGGTGGCATACGGTGTATACTGTCCAGTATTCAGTAAGTAGTAAGCTAGTATTAAATTCTGAACATGGCCATGGTCATTATTGCATAGTCAAACAAATTAGGCTTTGAAAGAATGAAAATAAAAATTATATTTGCTCTAAAAATAGTTGTGTTGTAAGGAATTTGTGGCATGTAGGGTTTTATGTGACCTAGAAAAGGAGGATCAAAGGAATTTTGTTCATGGATTGAAAGTGTTCAATATTTCATGGTGGAATAATGCTGTCTTGAAAGTAGAGGCTTATGGTGGCAGGTGAAATATGTGCAGTGTTGAAAAGAGTGGCATCGTACTGCTGTCATAATGTTGCTTCTAAGATTAAATGTATACATAGCTTTGTTTTTGACGCCATGTATACTTGAAAGACAGACGCCAAGGGTAAAATCATAAATGTGATATGTCTGCCTCCCCACCTCCTTCCCTGCCTTCATCTACAGCCAATAGGTGTTTATTTCATGATATGATCTTTTTAACAAGATATTTTGCTAATTTAATTTGCTTACATGTTTTGCAATCTCTGCAATTTCTTGGCCAAATAAAATGTTGAGTCAATTTGACATGGCTCAAATAGATCTGGTCTATTTTATTATTTTTTTTTTTCCTTTGTGCCTCTCATTATACATATAATTATGTATTACAGTGCATTATGACTGCAACTCCTTCAGATGAACTTTAGCTATCGGAAGGCTCTCTAATAATAAAGAATAGTGCTCGTTTTGACTTGGAAACCTCACCAGTAACACACAGACAGAGCTTGACATGGGCACATTTCCAATTAAGGAACCAGCAGGGTAAATCAACCCCTTATTACATTACATTGTAGGATACATTTGCTGATCGTAATTGAGGGAGAAGATTTTAAGCAGAGCTGACAGTCTGTTAGTAGTCTGTAAGACAGTCTGTAAATCCTCACTGATTATATATATATATATATATATATATATATATATATATATATATATATATATATATATATATATAGACAGGCCCCATTTCCAGCAGCCATCACTCCAACACCTTATCCTTGAGTAATCATGCTAAATTGATAAGTTGGAACAAGAAAATCACTTGCCATTATATCAAACATTGCTGAAAGCTATTTGGTTCGTTACATGAAGCTTAACATTGTCTTTGTATTTGTTTTTGAGTTGCCACAGTATTTAATAGACTGGCATGTCTTAAGGTCAATATCAGGTCAAAAATGGCAAAAAAGAAACAGCTTTCTCTAGAAACTCATCAATCAATCATTGTTTTGAGGAATGAAGGCTATACAATGCTTGAAATTGCCAAAAAAAAAAACTGAAGATTTCATACAAAAGTGTACATTACAGTCTTCAAAAACAAAGGACAACTGGCTCTAACAAGGACAGAAAGAGATTTGGAAGGCCAGATGTACAACTAAACAGGAGGATAAGTACATCAGAGTCTCTAGTTTGAGAAATAGATGCCTCACATGTCCTCAGCTGACAGCTTCATTGAATTCTACCCACTCAACACCAGTTTCACGTACAACAGTAAAGAGAAGACTCAGGGGTGCTGGTCTTATGGGAAGAATTGCAAAGAAAAAGCCACTTTTGAAACAGAAAAACAAAAAGAAAAGGTTAGAGTGGGCAAAGAAACACAGACATTGGACAACAGATAATTGGAAAAGAGTGTTATGGATCTTAACCCCATTGAGCTTTTGTGGGATCAGCTAAACTGTAAGGTGTGTGAGAAGTGCCTGACAAGACAGCCACATCTATGGCAAGTGCTACAGGAAGCATGGGGTGAAATGTCACCTGAGTATCTGGACAAACTGACAGCTGGAATGCCAAGGATCTGCAAAGCTGTCATTGCTGCACATGGAAGATTTTTGATGAGAACTCTTTGAAGTAGTTTAAGAAGTTCTGAACATTTTTTTCAAATTGTAATAGTAATTTTTTCACATTATTAATGTCCTGACTATACATTGTGATCAGCTGAATGCCACTTTGGTGAAGTTTAACATATATTTGCAAATGGTATATAATACAAGTTTTATTGACATTTGCCTTTTATCATTAGAAACGTTACAGTGAACTGTTGAGGATAGACTGTTAGAACATGTGCTTCAGAGGAAGATTTATGAGCGCTCCACAGGATGCTGGATCTGCTGAAGTTGTGTGAGGATGGTTTATTACATCTCTTAAAACGAGTTTTATTGATATTTGCCTTTTGCTCATTACACAAGACAGTTAAAGTTACAGGGAACTGTTGAGGAGAGATAGGGAGAATGAAACAAGCAAGCACTTTAACATTATGAGCTCAAACACGTCTGTCGCGGCTCTGATATGCGGATCGTTTAAATGATACTGTGTTGCACACTGGTCTATTATTGTAGTAACACAATGCCATGTAACAACAAAAACATGTCTCAGTTGCTACACATGCAAGCAGGCGATTGTCGGCACCCTAATGAAAAAAAAATCTGCCAAATGGGAAAATGTATCAGCCGATGCCGATAATTAAAAAAGTCAGAATATCGGTGTAAAGCTTGTTGGAGGGACAAGACGAGAGAGGGTGGATCTAGATGCAGATTCTTTTAATAATAAACAAATGAAGATGGTACAACAAGGAAGGCTATAACTAAGAAGAAAAAGTAACAAAACACTACAGCCTTGAAGGGTAACAAGGACAAGAACTGACAAGGAACAACTGAAACTGAGGGGAACATATACACATGAAGACTTATGAGTAAACTAGGGACAGCTGGAAACAATCAGGGAGGAAATCAGGAACATAGACATGACAAGGAAAATACCAACACTTCAAACTAAGAGTCCTATATCATTTCAATATAAAAGTCTCTGGAAATAGAACGATGACAAAAGGGGTTTATATGGTAACAGAACCCAGGAAGGAAGCGGGGTCCGGCAGTTTGAGAGGTGGCTCCAGGAAGGGAACAGGGGGATCAGGAGACCAGGATGGAACTGGCAGAGAGTCAGGAGACTAGGACGGAACTGACAGAAGGTCAGGGGACCAGGACGGAACTGGCAGAGGGTAAGGAGACCAGGACAGAAATGGCAGAGGGTCAGGGAGTGGAGCCACAGGGGGCGGAGCTGCTGGTGGTGAAGACCCAGAAGGCGGAGCCACAGGAGGAGTGGGCGGAGCCGCAGGGACTTGTGACTCAGAAAGCGTAGCCGAAGGTGGAGCGGGCGGAGCCACAGCAGGCTCAGGGAATTGAGTCTCTGGAGGCAGAGCCGCAGGGGTTGGAGCAGTAGGCGGCTCAGGAGACGTTGGAGGAGGAATATCAGAAGAGGCGGACGGACTCTCGGGAGAAGGAGCGGGCGGAACTGCTGGAGGAAGAGTCTCTGGAGGAGTGGGTGGAGTTGTGGAAGACACAGAGGGCGGAGTCATGGAAGACTCAGATGGCGGAGTCGTGGAAGACTCAGAGGGCGGAGTCGCCGTGGTCAGGAGACTGGGAAACGGCTTCCGTGGCCATGGGCACTGACAGTGACAGGGAAATTATCTCTGTGGTTGTAAACACCAGCTGTGACAGGGGAACGGCCTCCGTGGCCGTGGGCACTGGCAGTGGCAGAGAAACGGCCTCCATGGTCATGAACATGGGCAGCGACAGGGGACTTATGCCTCAAAAGTATAGAAAATGGCTATTATTCCCCATAAACTTGATATTTTGAAATTTACCTATTTCCAATGAGAAAACGGGCAAATTTGTGTCTTTTCGTTCACATAAAGTCAGAAAAAACAACATATGAATCCAAAATTCTTCTTTATCTGTGGTCCGAAGATGACACCGGCTTTGACCTTTGCCTCAGACAGCTTAGGGAAGAAGTCTTGAAGGTACTTGAAGGTTGCCGACTCCTAATCTAGAGCTCTGACAAATTGTTTCATAAGGCCAAATTTGATGTGCAGTGGTGGCGTCAGCACCTTCCGGGGGTCCACCAGTGGCTCCCATTTGACGTTGTTCCTCCCCACAGAGAACTCGGTCCGCTGTGGCCAGTCCCACCTGTAGTAGTGCGCCTTGGTGTCCCTGCTGTCTGGAAATAGGTAAATTTCAAAATTTCACTGTCCTGGTCACAAAACCAAAGTTTGTGGGGAGCCATTTTCTGTATGTTTGAGGCATATTAGGAAATAACACTTGCTACCCAGGAACAAAAAAAAAAAAAAAAAAAATTTGTTACACAGTGTTTTTAAATTGGAAAGTGCCAATCCCCCATTTCTTCTTTGCCTCTCAAGAAGCTCTTTACGTATCCTTGTCCTTTTACCCTCCCATAAAAAGGACATCAGTAACTTATTAGTTGAACTGAAAAAGGACTTTGGCAAAAACATTGGGAGACTCTGAAATAAATACAATAATCTGGGCAGCACATTCATTTTAACACAATTAATTTTGCCTGCCAGAGAAAGATGTATAACAGTCCGGCATTGGAGATCGGATTCAAGTTTTTTAAGTATAGGACTATAATTGGCTTTGAACAGACCAGAGTATGAACAGGTGATATTAATTCTTAAATATTTAAATCCTGATTTTGATATGAAAAAGGGCAAGTCTGTGTCCATGATCTGATCTGCCTTATGATTAATAGGGAAACATATACTTTTTGAGAAGTTAAGTTTATAGCCTGAAAAACTCCCATAATCAACCAGTATTTTTACAACTTTAGAAACACATTATCTGATCCATGTATTGGATCAGATAAATATAATAAAAGATCATCAACACCCATTCTACTAATACCGCTGATAGTCAGTGATAATCTAAGCATTGATGACAAGGGCTCTGTAGCCAAGATAAATAACAGAGGGCTCAGGGGACAGCCTTGCCGTGTACCCCTGGGCAAAGTGAAGTACTGTGAGCAGACACTATTTGTGACTACAGCCGCTTTTGGATGGGAATAAAGCAAGCAAATCCAGGAAAAATTTTTGGTCCAAATCCAAGTTTACCTAATATCGTATATAAATTATTCCCCTCAATCCTGTTGAAAGCTTTCTCTGCATCTAGAGAAATAATGACCTCAGGAATATCTTCCGACACGTGAGAATGTATGATATTAAGAAGTTTACAAATATAAATAAAAGAACGACGCCCCTTAACAAATCTTGCCTGATCACTTGAGATAATATCTAGAATTATGTTTTTTACTCTGGAAGCCAAGATTTTAGATGATATTTTAACATCTACATTTAAAATAAATTGGCCTATATGAACTACAATCTAGTGCATCTTTACCTGGCTTCAGGAGAACTGTCATAAGAGCCTGTGTGAGGCTTGGTGGTAACCTCGACTGTTCAAGGGAGTGATTGCCAATTGTGTGCCAAGCAGTGGAGCCAATTGTGAAGAAAAATTTTGGTAGAACTCGACAGGAAAACCATCTGGCGCTGGGGCCTTTCCACTCTGCATAGTCTTAATTGAGTCCTCTATTTCCTGAAGTTGGAAAAGTCTAAATTTGTCCTTTTGTCTTGTTCAGTTGTGGGGATGCTCACGTTAGCAAGGAATGCAGACATAATAGAGTCATCATGTGGAAATTCTGAAATGTATAATCTGAATAATATTTTTGGAAAGTAGAATTAATTTATTGGGGATCTACTGTAACTTCTTTAGAAACTTTTCTAATCTTGGGTATAAGTTTTAAGATTTTCTTTTCAACTGTTGGGCAAGGACGTGGCCCGCAATTTCACCATGTTCATAGAACATAGCTTGTGAATTTAATAAGTCCCTCTAAGTTTTTTCTGTTAATAGTAAATCATATTGTGGTTTACAGCTCAATTTTTATTTGGATAACTCTGGTGTTGGAGTTGTGGCATATTGGTGATCAAGTTTCTGAATGGAGTCAATAAGTTTTTCCTAAGTTTTTTTCCTAAGTTTTTTTTTTTTACTTAATTAAAAGTACTGCTACTTAAGAAATAATTCACTTGAGTACTGAGAAATATTATGACTCAAGTAAGAGTAAATAAGTAGTTTGCAGAAAAACTACTCAAGTAATTACGTTACAAGTTACTTTATGAAAATTATATTATATATAGTATATACGCTTCCATTTTTAGAACACAAAGACATTTTTGTTCTTGAAAGAAACTGATGTTTCCTTTCACCAAGGATGCATTAAATTGATCAAAACTACGGCCAAAATCATTAATTGCAAATTATTATTACAGTTTGAATTTATTGTTTTAAGTGGTATTTATTCCATTTTTTCTTTACCTGTGATGGCAAACATATACTGTGTCACCTATTCCTTACAAAAGCATTCTAAAATGCTAATTTGGTAGAACATTTTCTTAATATTAGAACAATTGAATATGGTTGCGCTACCATGCGGAAATCACAATACAGTGGGTTTTTCCCCATTTTCTAAGGTATTGAGTTCTTTCAAGTTGCTTTACACTTGCAAGTCAAATTTTGGTTTTAAAAATAGGCAAAAAGAAACACATTTCTCCTGAAATTCTATTTATTCCTAAAGTCTATTGTTTTAGAGAGATGAAGGCTATTCCATGCATTACTGTTTTGAAAAAATAATCTATACCAGGATAGAGAGGGAAGTGGATGGCCAGATGCACAACAAAAAGAAAAGTAAATCATAGTCTCTAGTTTGAGAATCAGACTCTTCACAGGTCCTAAACTAGCAGCTTCTAAATGCCAAAGACCTGCATTGCTGCAAGAGTATTCTTGGACAAACAGAAATGTTAAGAATACAACATTTATTTAAATAGAAATAGCCATTTGTAACATTCTAAATGTCTCTAAATCATCTCTAAACAACATAATGTGCATTGTGACTGAAAAACATTCCTATTTCAGGTTTATTCTCATTCACGTATGTCCAAGTGGCTATTAAATTAACATACTGTACAAAACTAATATAATGCAATATTATTATTATATTGCAGCAATTATCCAGATATGGAATGAGATTATTAAGCAAACTGTTATCAACTCCTACATGCCAACTGAATAAAATAAGGCAAAAATAAATATTTTACACAGTGTTTAGTTTCAAACAATAAAAGTGTTTTTTCTGTATATGTATTATTGTATTACAGTTGTAATAATAAAGTCTTAATTAACATTACGGTTATTTAACATATTGAGATATTATTATTAAGTAAATTGTCGCATTTGGTTTCAATATGTTTTGTGATTTCTCATACCTTCTTTATATAACATCCATCCCTTGGGCACTTTTGGCCTCTAGCGGGCGAGGCTTTTCGGACAAATAAACAGCAGCACAGGGCAGGGAAGTACAGTACAGCACCGTGAGCGAGAGTGTTACCTGCTAGGACAGTTTACTTTGAACAAGAGGGGCAAACAGTTATGGAATTTAATGTGGAAGTACAATACTGAACTGATGCGGATTGATAGAAGCGGACAGCCCATCTGTGCGCGCGATGGTGCGAGGAACCGGACGGCGGGGAAAAAAATAATGTTCAGTGAAAAATCAAAAGAAGATTGCAATGTATGTAATTGTAACTATATCAGATATTATTAATAAAACATGGGAACTCATTGTGTGGGCATTTTTTGCCTCCATATTTTGAATTTCAGGGATATTTTTGTTAATTTTGGTTTTTGCCCCGAGTCCCCGTTAATTTCCAACACTATTGGCATTGTATCTTTCGAAGGTATTTAAAAGTTTGTTTTAGACATATAACAAGTAAACAAGATATCCACACATTTATGTCAAACTACATTTTGTTAATGTTTGACACAGTTAATGCATTGCCTACCTTAAAAACAAGTGAAGTTTGATCAGTGGTTAAACATGTTCAGACAGATTAAGTGCTTATAACTTTCTTCTTTCCAAAAATTCAGAAATATAATGTTTGTTTGTTTTGTTTTTTTTGTGTTTTTTTTTTTTTTTGTACTTTGTAATTGTGGTGAGAAATAACTGTAGCAAAATTGAATACTTCATTTTTAATCAATTCAAGTAAAAGTACTATTATTTAGTTATACTTAAAAAAGTAGACATATTTGGAAAATGTACTCTAGTACTGTAACGAGATTAGTTGTAATTTGTTACTTTCCACCTCTGTTGATTGGTCCATAGTTATATTCATCACATAGTTCAGATCCCTGCCAAATATTGGTTGATAAGTGTTTAAGTCAGGTAACAAGGAGAATATTTTTTTAACAAAGTTAACATCATCCCAATTAGGGGCGTAAATACTGACTAGAACAACTGGAGAATGAAAAAGGTGTCCTGTTTCAATAACATATCGCCCTTGAGGATCTGAAATTGATGCAGTAAGGGGTAGTGGTAGCTCAGCGGTTAAGGCTCTGGGTTACTGATCAGAAGGTCGGGGGTTCAAGCCTCAGCACTGCCAAGATGCCACTGTTGGGCCCTTGAGCAAGGCCCTTGACCCTATCTGTTCCAGGGGCGTCGTATCATGGCTTACCCTGCACTCTGACCCCAGCCTAGCTGGGATATGTGAAAAAGAAGAATTTCACTGTATATGTGCAAATGTGTGATAAATAAAGAAAATTATATTATTAATTATTAAGAAGTATATTTTTATGAATTATTATCGCTGTGCCCCTAGCCCTATGATTCACTTTTGAATGAAACAACTGTCCTACCCAAGTTTTCCTTAGCCAGTGAATACCCAAGTTTTGCGTAAGTGTGTCTCCTGTAAAAAAGCCATTTCTACATTGTAACAGAGCTCATATTTTCAGGGCAAATGGAGGAGTCAGGAGGCAGTGGAAACAGTCAACATGAGTATTTTTATTACTCCTTTAGCATCCGAAAGAACATAAACAAAAAGGGCTCTTTGTGGCCAAATAAACACACAAGCAGGTCAATGAGAGTTCAGTTCAATATTAGTAGTCACACAAACACAGTCGACTCTCTCTCTGCTTTCTATTTCTGCTGACTGATGCGTCTGTTGGCCTTTTCAGGTCTCCCTCTACCATCACTATAACGAGAGACAGATGTTAATGATAATGACAGCCCAGGTGACGAGGCTTACTGCTCTCCCTCTCCTGCAGACAGAGACATGACCACCGCCCGACTCAGGCCGGGGCAACATCTGGCCTGCCAACTCCCCCACCCCCCCCCCCCCCTTCACCTCAGATTTAAACAGCTGAAGTGCCAGGTACCGACAGGTGATCCACGCGTTGGTATCTTTCATGCGGTGGAGCCATTGGAGTGGGCCGTGATCTGAGCAGAGGGTGGAGGCCCGCCCCAGCAGTAGTAGCGGAGGGTGAGGGCAGCCCACTTGATCGCAAGACACTCATTCTCAATGGTACTGTACTTTGTCTCCCTCAAGGAGAGCTTGCGACTTATGAACAGTACTGGCCGTTCCTGCCCCCCACCTCCTGTGAGAGCACTTCAAAGTAAAGGGGAGAGAGAAATTAGGAGCATGTAAAAGCGGCCCCCCACAAAGCGCTGACTTTATTTTTAGGAAAGCCTGTCGGCATGACTCTGTCCACGGCCCCCATTCTAGTAAGATCAGTCAACGGGCTGGTGACGTTAGAGGAACTAGGCACAAACCTTTGGTAGTAGCCCGCCAGCCCCAGAAACTGTCTTACCTCCTTTTTTGTCTTGGGCCTCGGGCAGGCAGCGATCACTGCAGTTTTGTTAACCTGGGGTTGCACCTGCCCATGACCCAAGTGGAACCCCAGATACCACACTTCGACCCGCCCAATTGCGCACTTCTTTGGGTTGGCCGTGAGTCCCGTCCATCGCAGCAACCTCAGGAGAGCTCTCAGATGTTGCATATGCCGCTGCCAGTCATTACTATAAATAATAATATTATCTAAATACACGGCGGCATATGCTGTATGTGGTCTGAGTATTTTGTCCATAAGACGCTGAAACGTGGCAGGGGCACCGAACAAACCAAACAGAAGAGTCACAAATTGGTGTAAGCCGAACGGTGTGGAAAAAGCAGTTTTTTCTCGGGAGATTGAAGTTAAAGGGATCTACCAATAACCCTTTTTTAAGTCCAGTGTCGAATAAAGTTCCACCGCACCCAACCGATCGAGCAACTCGTCAATCCAAGGCATGGGGTACACGTCAAATTTGGACACCGCATTCACTTTGCGATAGTCAACACAGAACCGGACCGTCCCATCACTCTTAGGTACCAGAACCACCGGGCTGGGCCAATCACTGTGCGACTCTTCTATTACGCCCATTTCAAGCATTGCCTCCAATTCTTCCTGAACAACCCTTTTCTTGTGTTCAGGAAGGCGACAGGGGCGGCTACAAACCCCCCGGGGTGGTCTCGATATGGTGTTCTATGAGGTTCATGTGACCAGGGAGAGGCGAGAACACATACGCAAATTCTGCTTGCAACTTGGCCACGTCTGTGAGCTGCGATGGCGACACGGGACCGGGGTGACTGAATTTGGTTTGAGAGTCACCTCCAGCCCGAGCTCTGCCCTCTCCGGATCTACCATCGCCAAGGCCACAGGGACTGCCACCCTCCATGATTTTAGGAGGTTGAGGTGGTAAATGAGGCATGCCTTTCCCCTGTCCATTTGCCTAACCTCATAATCGAGATTTTAGACTCGCCATGTGACCTCAAATGGCCCTTGCCACTTGACGAGTAATTTAGAGCTTGAGGTGGGAAGTAATACAAGCACTTTATCTCCCAGTGCGAATTCCCGTAGACGAGTGCACCGTCATACAGTCGACTTTGACGTTCCTGAGCTTGGAGCAAATTCTCCTGTGTTAATTGACCCAAAGTGTGGAGTTTTGCTCTAAGATCAAGAACGTACTGAATTTAATTTTTCTGTTTGAAGGTCCCTCCTCCCTAGCTTCCCGCATCACGTTGAGCATACTGCGTGGTCGATGCCCATACAGCAGCTCAAATGGGGAAAACCCTGTGGAGGCTTGTGGGACCTCTCACACTGCAAATAACAGGGGTTCGAGCAACTTATCCCAGTTTCTAGTGTCCTTGTGTACGAACTTATGAAGGTTTTATTAAATCGTTCCACCAACCCATCTGTTTGGGGGTGGTAAACACTGGTGTGAATCGATTTAATACCTGACAATTCGTACAGTTCGCATAGTGTTCGTGACATAAATGTAGTGCCTTGATCGGTGAGGATTTCTTTTAGAATCCCCACTTGGGAGATAATTCTGAAGAGTGCCTCCGCAACACTACGTGCTGAGATGTTGCGTAGGGGCACTGCTTCCAGATATCGTGTTGCATAGTCCACCAGAACTAATACAAAGAGATGCCCATGTGCGGTCCGTTCTAATGGCCCGACGAGGTCCATGCCAATTTTTTCAAAGACCTCGATTAGCGGTAGAGAGCACAATGGCGCTTTTGGGGTGGCCGGTGGATTCACCAACTGACATTCACGACACACTGCACACCACTTGCAAACGTCCCCGTGAATGCCCGGCCAAAAAAAACGGGCCATTATTTGGTTAAGCGTTTTCTCGTGACCTAAATGGCCAGCCATTGGATTATTGTGAGCCACCTGGAAGAGGGTTTCCCGATGGCTTTTAAGTACTAATAATTGGGTTGTATTTTCTTTTGTTTGAGTGTCCTGTATCACTCGATACAACAATCTTTAATAATTGAAAAATATGGGTATGTGAGTGCGACGTCAGGCTGGAGCTGTTGACCATTGATGACTCTCACTTGGTCAAAGGCATGTTTAAGGGACTCATCACGTGACTGCTCTAGAGAGAAATCCCCCTCAGGGAAAGCCCTGAGGACGGGAATTCCCTCTCTTGCCATCTTGACAAGGAGCAGACAACATTTTACCTAATGCCCCGCCTTTATACTGTATATACAGGTGCATCTCAATAAATTAGAATGTCGTGGAGAAGTTCATTTATTTCAGTAATTCAACTCAAATTGTGAAACTTGTGTATTAAATAAATTCAATGCACACAGACTGAAGTAGTTTAAGTCTTTGGTTCTTTTAATTGTGATGATTTTGGCTCACATTTAACAAAAACCCACCAATTCACTATCTCAAAAAATTAGAATATGGTGACATGCCAATCAGCTAATCAACTCAAAAACACCTGCAAAGGTTTCCTGAGCCTTCAAAATGGTTTCTCAGTTTGGTTCACTAGGCTACACAATCATGGGGAAGACTGCTGATCTGACAGTTGTCCAGAAGACAACCATTGACACCCTTCACAAGGAGGGTAAGCCACAAACATTCATTGCCAAAGAAGCTGGCTGTTCACAGAGTGCTGTATCCAAGCATGTTAACAGAAAGTTGAGTGGAAGGAAAAAGTGTGGAAGAAAAAGATGCACAACCAACCGAGAGAACCGCAGCCTTATGAGGATTGTCAAGCAAAATCGATTCAAGAATTTGGGTGAACTTCACAAGGAATGGACTGAGGCTGGGGTCAAGGCATCAAGAGCCACCACACACAGACGTGTCAAGGAATTTGGCTACAGTTGTCGTATTCCTCTTGTTAAGCCACTCCTGAACCACAGACAATGTCAGAGGCGTCTTACCTGGGCTAAGGAGAAGAAGAACTGGACTGTTGCCCAGTGGTCCAAAGTCCTCTTTTCAGATGAGAGCAAGTTTTGTATTTCATTTGGAAACCAAGGTCCTAGAGTCTGGAGGAAGGGTGGAGAAGCTCATAGCCCAAGTTGCTTGAAGTCCAGTGTTAAGTTTCCACAGTCTGTGATGATTTGGGGTGCAATGTCATCTGCTGGTGTTGGTCCATTGTGTTTTTTGAAAACCAAAGTCACTGCACCCGTTTACCAAGAAATTTTGGAGCACTTCATGCTTCCTTCTGCTGACCAGCTTTTTAAAGATGCTGATTTCATTTTCCAGCAGGATTTGGCAGCTGCCCACACTGCCAAAAGCACCAAAAGTTGGTTAAATGACCATGGTGTTGGTGTGCTTGACTGGCCAGCAAACTCACCAGACCTGAACCCCATAGAGAATCTATGGGGTATTGTCAAGAGGAAAATGAGAAACAAGAGACCAAAAAATGCAGATGAGCTGAAGGCCACTGTCAAAGAAACCTGGGCTTCCATACCACCTCAGCAGTGCCACAAACTGATCACCTCCATGCCACGCCGAATTGAGGCAGTAATTAAAGCAAAAGGAGCCCCTACCAAGTATTGAGTACATATACAGTAAATGAACATACTTTCCAGAAGGCCAACAATTCACTAAAAATGTTTTTTTTATTGGTCTTATGATGTATTCTAATTTTTTGAGATAGTGAATTGGTGGGTTTTTGTTAAATGTGAGCCAAAATCATCACAATTAAAAGAACCAAAGACTTAAACTTCTTCAGTCTGTGTGCATTGAATTTATTTAATACACGAGTTTCACAATTTGAGTTGAATTACTGAAATAAATGAACTTTTCCACGACATTCTAATTTATTGAGATGCACCTGTATATATATATATATATATATATATATATATATATATATATATATATATATATATATATACACACACATACGTTGGATGTATTTAAAAAATATTGTGTCCAGTGGATCCATGAAAATGTTGTGATTCATTCCACAATTCAGTTTTATGAACTAAAAAAATCTTAAGACACCCATCCAGGTACTGAATAAGTTCAACCCTGCTTCAGCCGGTAAACAGTTGAAAGTTGCACAATGTTAAGCTGCTGGCTATTATGTTCTAAAAACTTACATGCATTTATTTATTTGCTCCTAAAGCAATTTATTTTTATGCTTCTCAGGTCTTTTAATGTCCATGCAAACAATTTGCAATAAGCATTTCTCACATCTTTTAAATGTTGTTCGTTGGCCTTCAGTTGCTCATCTCAGCCATGGTGTGCACAACAAAGGAACAACCTTTGTACATATCAGTGTATGCTTTTCACTTACCTGTGTTACTGAACAAACATTCATCAAGTAAAGTTGACAAGTTGTCATTTAAAAAACCCTTACATTTATATTACTATTACATTTGAAGATTTTGTAAAACTACAGTAAAAGTTAATGTCTTTGACTGAAGGCTTATACTACCTTGCAATGTGTCCCATCACATGACCTGATATGAGATCAGAATAGTCAAGGAGGAAGGACCTGTTGAAACCTAACAATATAGCTATTAGGATAACAAAAATGATGGCAGTGGATCTTATTCATTCTTACTTTTTAAATAATGGCTGGAATATTTCATGTGTTTTGCCTGTCTTCTAATTTTTTTAAACAAGTTGCAATGACACTTTTAGTGTTCAAATTAAATAGGTATAGAGTGAATCACACAAAAATGTATTTGGTCACATTTACCCCAAATCAAATGGAAGAAAAATAAATAGGAAAATTAAATTTTACAGAAATAAAAGGCTATTTAATAAATGACTATTTAGGACTTTTAAGATTTTTTGCACTGTGACATTATTTTCATGCAAATCAAGTTAATTACTGTGATGCGTAATGTGATTCTTTTGAGCTTTTTTGTAATTCCAATTATTCTCAAAAGGTGATTTGAATTTAAACTTATTGGCTGTTTTTCTTTATTATTTGGTCCAAGTCATCAATTTCAAAATCTTTTTTTTTTTAATTAAATTTTAGATTTATAATGAAATGAATTAATATGGTGGCACAATTATATTTTTGTCTACAAAACTAATTTCAAACATTTAAGCATTCGCCTTCAGATCAAAACATTTTTAAGATCATGGGAAACATTTCGGTTAAGTGTTTCAAAACTTTTGACCGGTAGTGTGTGTGTATATATATATATATATATATATATATATATATATATATGTGTGTGTGTGTGTGTGTGTGTGTGTGTGTGTGTGTGTGTGTGTATGTGTGTGTGAGATATATGATGATATAAAAAAACATGTTATTGTAATGTGAATTTTTTTGGGGGGGGGAGGTTCTTAATTGTTATGAAAATGTATGACTTTTGTGCATTGTGTATTTTTTGTACAGGCCTGATTTGTTATTTAAACAATATTATTCCATAAACTATGAATTTCATCATAGATTTATGCTGTGAAACATTAAAGAAATCTGTCATCATGCTTTAAGCTATACTTAAAATTTTTCAGTTTCCCTCCTTACACCACAGTATGTCCAACACCCCTATCGTTTTTCTCCATAATTCATAGTAAGCTAATTAAAATTCAATCACCTTAGAAACAAATTTCAAAAGCTCGAACAGCTCAACCCGAGCCCCATTTCCAGATCTCAAGCACTTCCTTTTTGAACCGCCTTTGCTCCCACAGGTTATCAATGCATCTTTTGATTGTTGCCTCAGAAGGTGCTTCATTTATATTCTTCAGTAAAAGTGGGGCCCCCGCAGATGGCTCGGAGTAGCCCACATACACTGATCAGTTTCCCCCACAAAAATCCTCATTATTATAACCATAATAAAGGGGATAAACAAATGTGAGCTCAGATTTCCTTTAAATGGCAATTTCTAACAGCACCCCACAGCAATCAGGGTCTGCATGGGGGACACAGGGTCAGTCACATGGGCAGTGCTATTCTCGTTGCGATTCTTTAGATTGAGATGCCGAGCCCCTATATCCGTCTTAATTCTCAGATGGCAGCCCTGACCTACTTAATACAAAGACGGCCTCATACAAGATATATGTGCTTGTAAGACATATAAAAAGTTGCAAAAGCTATCTGAAAAAAGACTTGAGTGTGTTCTATCATGTAATAATATTGAAATGGATTTCAAATGCTTCACAATAATTGATGCATTAGGCTGAAGGAACTCAAAATTGAGAAAAGAGAGCAATAATTGCTTTAATTGTAACAGTCCATGTAAAAATATGTGGATTCACTAACTAAAATGTTTGTTTTCATATTGCATGCAATCTTGAATAAAATGTTGGGTGTGAGGTAGGCTACTATACAGTATAGCCTATTGTATAAGTTCTATGTTTTTATAATGTTCCTTCAAAGATGACAGTAAAATGCCTGAAACTGAAACTTTGCAAATTACAACATAAACCCATTTAATCTCAAACTAAATTTAATGTGCCTCAATGTTAAAATGAAATAATTTGTCCTCAAGGTTCATTGAGTCTGAAAGACAAAAAGCTGCTCATACACAGAATTTTACACTTGAAGAACAGACATTTTGACTTAAAAAAATAATAATAATAATTAAACTTTGAAGGATCCTCTCCATTTTCTGCGGCAACTAAATAAGTAATGTGGTCACTGAACAATGTCACTGCCATGTAGCACTACACAGCCAGCCATGAAATGGACAAACAGACAGTAAGATAGATAGATAGATATCCCTCTTGCTATATATAGTAAATATACAGTATATATTCTATAATCGAGCAAGGCAATTTTTATCAGCCAGCACTGTTGAAATCAGAGGAGCTGTCCAGAGTGCTTAAAGAAATCCTTATAACCTGTTGGTGCACAGCTGTTAACTTCATCATTTATGCATTACAAATATTATAATTACCTGAATGATATACATTTCAGAGCAACGCATTTATGTTTTCTCCTGGATTCGAATATTAATGTGTAAATACAAATAACCAATAAAGGTAGAATGGACACTATTAATTCCAGAGTCTGAGAAACATGAGAGATAATAGGGTTGTGCTGGTGATCCTGTGATTATCATCACCATGCAATATTAAAATGAAAATGAAAACATAGGTTTGGTTACACTGACAAAACCGATGAGATAGCAACGACTGTCAATCTATATGGCTCATACAAGGTATAATGATTAACGAATGCAGAATTAGAGGCATCGCGACATAAATTGGAACCAGCACAACAGCAATAACATAGTCCTTATCAAAACACTAGATGATTATTAATACGGTAAAATCTTCTAAACAGATTCTTGTGTTTGAGAAGAACCTATGTCCTACATTGCGGCGGCATCATTTGAGATCTCTATTGAGATTGTGAGCTCTGTATATCTGCGAATTAGTTTTAAAAGAAAATATGTTTTAATAATTTTCAAATAATAATGCACTTTTCACATTTGGACCAAGTTTGACTTGTCTATATGGGGAACTCGGGATGAAATATATTTATATAACTAGATTTTTCCGCAGTAGAAGATGGACGTAAAGAAGCACACTTACATGGACGTGATGTTCCTAAAGAGCTCTTCAATGTCATTATTGTTACTGCCATTGTCCGTCGGGTCTTGTAGAGCAAGCAACGGGAAAAAATTCCCACTGTCGGACTTATTGCAATAGATCTCGGTGGGCGAACAGCTGCATGTTTGCGGACAATCGAGCATGGAGCTCCAATAACCCTGGAAGATGCTTGAAATAAAGAAAAGCCTCCAGGTGAACACTGGAACCACTGAACAGAACCATACATCCATGACTTTTGGGTCCAAATAAACGACTCGACGTCTTCCAGGGCTGATGAAGATGATGAAGATCGTTGATGAAGATTGGAGTGTTCAATGTCTAAAAGCGTTGGCTACAAGAGAGTGCGCCCGCCTATAAACATCGTTTAAGGTTGTATTGTTTTTATAATATCCTTTAAATTATTTGTATTGTATTCCGTTAGAAAAAGAAGAACTGGAAATGCCACAACGCGCCTCGACTTTCCATTCCACAGTCCATGATAGGGATGTTCTCAGTCTCCAAGTCGGAGGAAAGTACTGATGAAAGCGCTGATGCTTTGGGTGACGAGCATGAAGTCCCACCTACTGGACAGAACTAGACTGACATCTGCATGAGGTATGCTAGAGGGTTGCACGACAACATATAAGCATGTTTTAATATGAAACGATTGTAGTTTATCGCAGTTCCGTTGGTGCTGCGTCTTGCTCCGCCTAAAATAATTTTAACAGGTGTTGTTACTGTTTTATGTTGTTGACTGTGTCATGTTTTAGTATGCATTCTACACTGTAAAAAATGTTTTGTCAGTGAAAGGTTCAAGGTGGGTGCAACATCATTCAAAAGTAATAGTTTTCCTTAGCAACCGCTGGGTGGCACCATGATGATTGTAATTGCCTGTTTTCTGTTTCTGGTCTCAAGACGCAATGTAAAAACTATCAAAACGAGTGATGCAGGTGGAGAACAACAACCTTTGAACTGTTAGTTGAAGTAAAAATGAATTTTAGGCATAACTTGTGCAGTTGTTGGCTGTCATAACAACTTAAAAGTGCTGTAGGCGATTTTTTTCATGGAAAGGTATGCAAAAATTTGTACTACTCTCTTAACGATATTAATTAAATAAGTGTCATGAGATATCTCACCAGTCTCTGTGACAGCTCTAGACTCTGTAAACAGCAGGCTGCCGACAATGATACTTTCTGCCTGTCAATCATTTTGCACGTTCTCATAGTGTTGTAGTTGCAGCGAATTATTGAGTTATAATGCCATTTTTATGACATGTTGCTTATAACAGTTGTCAGCTGAGGGCATTATTTTGCTGCTGTTGTTTTTGACAACCGTTCCTGCTCATGTCGGTCTCAGTAAAGCTCATTTTGGTATCTTAAGAGTGCAGGGTTTTGGGGAAAGGGGCGTGGCTAATCCAATGGCTCAGCTTGTGGAACAGCTAAAATCGCTTACTGCACCTTTAAATTGTTACACTGTAAAAAATGTTTGTACCTTTAACGGTAAATGACTGTAAAAATGCTACAGTAAAAAAAAAAGTTAATTGGTTAATGGGTAGTTACCTTAAAATGTTTAGTACAATTTTTTAATATATTTAAAAAGACAATACATGTAGTTTTACGGTAAAATTTTGTAAAAATATATTTTTTTTTTTAATGTAAAAAGTATGATTTTCTGTATAATTAACAGTAAAAAATTAGATTATGTTTAACAAGAGAGTACATGTACTTTTAACGGTAAATTATTGTTAAAATTACAGTAAAAAACAATAATCGGGCGTTCCCAGAATTCCCTGCGTGACCCAGTTCATTTCATTATCTTTTATGGGAATAGTTATGTTTCTTCTTATTTTTAATATCAGTTAGGTACATTGAGGTATTCTGTGTTATATTTGATGTAGTTTAGTTAATGTTTATTACATAATTTTAATTTCACATGTGTTACCCTGATGGTGAGCACTGTCTCTACATGTTTATTGCTCCAGGAAGGGTCTCTATTGATGAACTTCCTGTCATCATGTGCCCTTTTGTAATTACTATGGTGTGTAACAATACATTATAAAGTGAAAAGCAGATTTGTAAATTTATCAGAAGGTTAATATATCAAGTTTATTATTTAATAATATAAACAACGGTAACGCACCGTAAAATATACAGGCACTAAAATTACATCCCGTAAAGCCTGAAACATGGTTACCGTATTATTTACGGTGAATTTCTGGCAACCACAGCTGCCAGTTTTTTACCATAAATTTAACAGAAATTTGTATTACAGTGTAGTGATATCAACGCAACTAACCTCCATCGCTTTATAACATCTACGCAATCAGGTGAGGCACAGTAAAAAAAAAAAAAAATTATTACAAAAAAATCCGTAATCTCGATAAGTATTGGCAAAATAGAGCAACATGTTTTTTGACCATTTTTACAAATGTAATACTTTAAACATAACATTACCTGCTAACAATATACGCAGATGCGAGTAAAAACACTGGAGACCAGAAATTGAAAACAGGTGAATCATGGAACACTTCTGCATCCAGGAAAAAGGTGGATTGACCTGTGACCAAATGTTTTAATGACGTAATAACAACAACTGTGAAAATAATCTGCTCTGTTTCTTTTTCAAACAAGAACTATTTAAGCACAGGGAACAGCTTTCTTGGTATATCACTTGCAGTTGAAAAGAGCCATTCGACTCGCGGTTCTCCAAGTCTTTTTTTTTTTTTTTAATCCAGCGTTTTGAATGTGACGTCGCCTCAGATCCCGGGGGATTAGGGATTGTAAAGTGTCCAGTCGATCAGCTCTTCAGAATCTCGCAGGAAATAGTAGGTCGTCCGAGTATTTCTTGCTTACTGTTTTATGAATACTGCGAATTAGGACATACTAGACCATTGGCATATTGTTTTTGACATACTATATAGTAGAGAAGTGTGGATATTTGAACGCAGCTTCACTATTCACAGCCAGCCATGATTCAATTAATCCAGGAGTGAATGTGTCCAGGGTGGTTGCTGAGATTAAATGAGTAGTATTCGATTAGTCATGTTTGATGTTAACATGGCAGCCCCCATTAGGAGACCCTCTCCATGTAGATATAAGTTTTAACAAGGTTACGGATATGACTAATATCTTCTGATATCTTATTATCTTATATAATATTATATATTTAATATATATTTTATATAATTTCAACTCTCTCTACCTTCATATTCTTAGGCTGATTCTCTCAAAAACTGTTAAGAAAATGTGCAGACACATTTCACTCCAATTAAAAATAATAAAAAATAGGAAAATAAATTTCCCAAGAAAAAGTAGCATAATTTTAGGACTTTATTTATTTCTTTATTGTGACATTGCATTATGAAATTTGCATTACATTACATATTTACATAACCGTAATGTAAAAAAAAACATAATTATCATTACTGTAATGTGTTTTATTTTTTATTTTATTTTTATTTATTTATTTTATAGTTTTGCCTTTTATTTTTGCTCATTTAAATAATTGTTTAAGTAATTGAAATGTGACCTGTACAAGTTTTTGTGAGATTTACTGGTATACAATGTATGATTTTGTTCATTGTGTGTTTTATGTATCGTGCGATCTTGTAAGTAACTCTCCAAGTCAAGTCGTAATGCTGAATTTGTCTTTATCATCATGACTTGATCACAATTAGCTTACATTATTGGAACCATTTATTCAGAAATCCAGATTATTCAAAAGATTTAACAGTTTCTTTCAATGTTACATTATGATCACCTTGAAATGAGACTTGTGAATATAGATAAGAGTTTGAAAAAAGCTTTAAAAAATAATTAGTGTTTCAAAGTGGTAACTACAATATTATGTTTACATCATCAAGATGACTTGACAGCAGACAGCAAATGTTTTTAACACCCTATGTCATGTAGAATGTCAGTGTAGACTCTGAATAAATAGATGATGGCAGAGTGTATTCTTTATATATATATATATATATATAAGTCATTTTAAATGGTCAAATCAAGTAGAAAATAGCTCAGTAAGTTTTTGTTCATGTCATCTTGGATTTACACTGACACCTAGGGGCGTGGGTGCAGCATCATTCGAGCACAATAGATTTAGATAAAGATACCAAAATCACTATTCGGCTGGTCATGTGATCCTTACGTGGCTGCCCCCATGAAGGAACACTCTCCACATAGAATACAAAATTAGTACGTTTTTATAAGGTTACTGATATTACTGGAGTCTTCATCTCATGTGAATGCTCATGATTATATACAGATGTTTCAAAATTACTATTCATTTCTTTAAAAGTACAAAGTTTTAATGAGTAAAAAATCACTGAGGACACCTTTAAGATAACTACACATGTTTACTTTATACAGTTTATCATATTCATTCATACTTGGCTACTATTTTTGGCTATACCTGCATTATTATATATAGGCCTAATGTTAATGGAATCATAAACGAATCAAAATTATTTAGCAAAATACTGTATGTTGGTTTTGTACATAACATTATGTGAATCCTTACAAACGTGCCTCTCTGTGTGGCAGTTTTAAATATTTTCACTTGAGTAGACAGTAGATAGATATCGTTATAATACTGTACATAAAAATGAGCAGTATGAAGCAACAACTCTCGTGAGTATAAAAAACAAAATGCCTTTTCTCTCCAAGTTTCTATACATAGTTATGTTTGCAAACCCTTTGAACTTAACCAGAATTCTGCATGAATGGCTTCTGTGTGAAGTGATTTGATCGTTTTCAATAGCGAAAAGTTTTGTTTAGCAGATACCACAAAACGCATTTTGTTGATCACAACCCTACATGATTAGGAACCTCTAGCCCTTATTTCAGTGGTCACAAAGTCAAGAACGGTTTGTGCTGACCCACCTTCCAAGCCTTTACCCCCTACTTGACCCCCTAAGTTTTGCATGCATGGCTAAGAGGTCATTCATTGAATGGTGTTGGCAGTGTTTTGTCTTGCACTTCATAATACAACATATTGACACCCAAGAAAACTATGATGGGACTGAGATTCTTAACTTTACATTCAACCTTATAATAACAGAGCAGTAACAGACCAAGGTTTTTCCAGCTGACGGTTGACAAATTCATTTCTGACAAATGGAAAGTAGAACATGAGGCTGGGAAAGCAGCAGAAATATTGTGCTTGCACACTGAGCCACAAGGCTATCGTCTTACCTTACTTCTGTGCTTTCTTTTCTCAAAAGACTCTTCACTCAAAAGATTCTTCAACCCCTGTCTGCCACAGGCCTTGTTGGCTTGGATTCACACCCCCAACATTAAATCCATCTTCATCTTCACTACATCATTTGTTCAACAGATAGAATCATTGGCTTTACATAGTCTTCCCTTTACAAACCCTTTCACGTCAAAATCCAGGAAGGGGACAGCAAGACCATTATTGACTTCCTCACCTTCATCATTACATCTTTTAAGCATTACCTTCCAAGAAGTAATTCAGAGCAATCAATGCAAAAACAAGCAGGCACAAAAATAGGTTTTTATTTGGGCACTGGCCCTCATTAGCAACTGAAATATACCTTGCACAAAAGATGTCATTGCATTTTGGATATCAGAAGTTCCCAGCTTGCGTCAAGCATTTGTCAAAGAGGCTTATTAAATATGCATTTTGCTAAATATTTACTATAATTTCTATAATCATTTCCACTCTCTCTCTACCTTCATATTCTGTGGGTGATTCTCACAAAACCTGTCAAAAAACAATGTGCAGGTCATATTTCACTCCAATCAAATCAAAAGAAGAAAAAACAAATAGGAAAATATATTCCCCAAGGAAATGAAGCCTACTTTTAGGAAATAATTTTGTTGTTGTTGTTGTTGTTTAATGACATTTCATGACAATCAAGCAACCCCCATTATCATTACCATAATGTAAAAAAATATTGAATTATCATAACTGTAATGTATAGTAATTTGTAGTGCTGCCTTTAATTTATGCTGATTTAAATCATTTTATTAGTAACTGAAATGTGACCTGAACAAGTTTCTGTGAGATTTACAGGTATACCATGTATTATTTTGTCCATTATGTATTTTAGGACTGTCACAGTATGTCTCCCTCACGTTCTTCAAGGACTCTTATTTTGAAGTGTTCCTCCAGACCACATCTCCCACGTTTCACTGCCCTCATCACTTCCATCTGTTCTTCATCATCCACACCTGTATTCCATTCTCTCATTTAGCTCCTTGTGTTTAAAAATCCTCATTTCATTTGTCAGCCCTTGAAGTGTTTTGCATTATAGTTTGTTCCACTCCAGTGAGTTTCCTTGATTATTCCTTGTATTTGTTCAACTCCAGCAACTATTAAAAGATTGAAAAGTCTCTCCTGCATCTCTTCTCTTCCTCCAAGTACCCAACGTTACAGAAGGACTGACCAGATCAAAGAATACTGATTCACTTACCTGCTCTTCCAAACGCCCTCCTCTACTTAAGCGATCCCACTAATCCTCCTCTCCCAGAAAACCAGACCCCGACGAGCACATCAGAGCATGGAGCTAATGGGTGTATTCATGGAACTGTTCAGGCAGGATCTTCCCCTCCTGGAATATTCAACCAAGTTCATCCAACTCACTGCTACAACCTCTATATTGGACATAAACCTCAAAACCATTTATGGTATGGGATTAAACTATCACAGAACAACAGCGCTTCCAGAAGCGGAGAATCTCTCCTTTTGCGGATCATATCCTTGCCACATTGAACATCCATCACCCCTCGCTATATTCCATTACTACGGTTACTCCTCTCCCAGCTTTCTCCATGCATACCACGTCTCCTTGCTCTATGCCTTCCTAGCCTAGCACCCACGCCTGCCACGGTCAACAAGCCAGCGCCCATGCCTGCCATGGTCAACGAACCAGAGCCAGTGCCTGTAGCCTCGACCGTCCCAATGCCTGTAGCCTGTCACAGTCTGTCTCCCTCACGTTCTTCAAGGACTCTTATTTTTAAGTTTTCCTCCAGACTACATCTCCCATGTTTCACTGCCCTCATCACTTCCATCTGTTCTTCATCCACACCTGTATTCCTTTTCCCTCATTTAGCTCCTTGTGTTTTAAATATCCTCTAGTTTTGTTCATTCATTTGTCAGTCCTTGAAGTGTTTTATGTTGTGATGTTTTGCATTATAGTTTGTTCCACTCCAGTGAGTTTCCTTGATTATTCCTTGTATTTGTTCAACTCCAGCGACTATTAAAAGATTGAAAAGTCTCTCCTGTGTCTCCTCTTCCTCTCCTTGAACCAATGTTCAAGGACTAAGTCAAATGGTAATGCTGAATATGTCTTTATCATGACTGGCTCACAATTAGCTGATGTTATTGGAACCATTTATTCAGAAATCCAGATAATTAAATGTTTACCTGTGGGTTTTTTTTGTTTTACAATGTTTCATTATGAACACCTTGAACTGAGACTATAGATATAGGAGTTGAAATGAGACTTGTGAATAAGAGTTTGAAAAAAGCTTTAATAATTAATTAGTGTGTTTCAACATGGTAAATTCAATATTATGATTACATCAACAAGGCTTGACAGCAAATGTTTTTAACACCCTTTGTCACTTAGAATGTCGGTGTAGACTCTGAATAAACAGATGATTGCAGAGTCTAATAACATTAGCTTTTCTGAGCCATACCTAAGGCGACAGAGTGCCTGAGGGTAATTATGAGGAGCTGTCAAAATGGCTGCTGAAACAAGGGCAGGGCTCGCTTTCTGTATAGGCTTAAAGCTTGTCAACATAGCATCTCAAAAGTTATAGATATGTAAAAATTGGTGAAATGGACAAAAAAAAAAAAAAAAAAGGAAATAATTGTGTTGCTTCTTAAGTTTACATTGTTTTGGAGAAAATGTCTCTCTTACAGTGGCTAGTATATTGATTTTTATAAAGTGTGAATTGTGCTCAATATGTCTTTCCAGGTAGGAAACCAAAACTAACCCACATTTTAGCTATCATTCCCACTTCAAATACTTTCCTTTAGCTAATGAACCATACAGCAATGCCATTCCAGCCCTTAATAAAGTCAAATTTTGGATGTTTAATTATAGCTTAAACACAGTTATTCATGACAACATACCCCAAATCTGGCCCTCCACTGGATGCCAAAAGCAGTGTGCCTATATTTGTCAAAATATTTTTAGTGATGCTTCTGAACCAGAGGGTCTCACTTAAAGAAAACCCCAAAGCAGTTAATGCAATGTGTTAGAGAAAACTGAACCTAAATGCCAAATGTGTAATGTCTGGAGCATGCCCATGAAATGTGTCTTTTTGTTTATCAGAAGTATCCATCTTTTGAAATGTTAGTATATATGAATTACTTTGTCATCAGTCAATAAATGCTGAAAATGTCTTCAAATTCACACAATAATATTATCAGACTTATACTCACTGAACAAATGGATGAAACTATGAAAGTCACTGATGAAAAAGGATTTTAACTTCCATGATAATGAATGTTTGAATAAACTCTATTCCAGTCTATTTCATGTGGTTTGGACTAGTCTTGCCATATAAAAACCAACGTGTACCAACGTAGGTTTAACTCATAAATATTGCGACTATGATGCATGTTTAGTAGTAAAATTTTCACCTCTAGTATATTGGGTTCCGGTTTTTAATCTGCCCTAATATAACTATTTATTGTAATAAGAAACTGCATCTGTACATCAGTGGATATACAGTATATAATGTGTGGGACACATTCGTTTGCATTTTGCTTTGCAATATCACTGGAAAGGAGCACAAACTGCACAAAAACAGAGTGAGTCTAGCGTGTCTGTTTTTATGTGAGAACATTGCCGTTGTCACTTAACGCCTTTGATAACAAGGTTTTAAATTTTAAGAGTCATGATTTAAAGTGTAAGGATAATGTCTAAGAGTCTTAGGAGTCCATCCAAAATGGATGGAAGAGATGCAAGTAGTGGTCAATCAAGTGTAATTTGCTGTTCGGACTGGCATAGGCTGCAGTTGTTAGTAGTGTATTCACTGTGAAGTCCATCCGTAAAAAGGTGCACTCAGTAACTTTTTGTTCATGTCACCTTGAACTTACAGTGATATCTAGTGGCCTGGATGCAGCATCATTCAAAATCAGTAGTTTTCAGTTACAGATGCCATTGTAGATATTCACTATTCACAATCAGTCATGATTAATTTAATCCAAGAGGGAAAGTGTCCAATAACAAGACGGTTACTGAGATTAAGCAAGTATTATTTAGCTGGTCATGTGATTCTAAAATGGCAGACCCTATGAGGGCACCCCATGTAGAATAAAACAGCTTTTATAAAGTTACTGATATGACTGATATGAGTCCTCATCTCAAGTGAGTGGTCATAATTTTATACATATGTTTTAAAATTACAATTAATTTCTTCAGGAGTATTTTTTTATGGAGAAAAAACTACTGAGTTCACCTTTAAGACCGAGATGATGTAGGCAGTGGTCAGTAAAATGTCCCTGGCTGTCTGGCAGGTAGTTGGCTATAATCTATTTTCTGTGAAGTCCATCCTAAAGACTGAGATGATGCAGGCAGTGGTCATCAAAGCGCCCCTCGCTGTCTGGTTGGCACAGTCTGCAGTTAGTAGTCATCAGTCAGAAACATATGCAATGGGAGTGGAACATGAGGCTAGACCTGAAGCTGGAGCTGGCAGGTACTGGTAACATCGGGATGTGTCAAATAAAGTAAAACATCCCTAATGTGTACTGTTAGTGATACTGAAGGAAAGGATTGAGAAACACTGGCATAGATGATATTCACTTAATTATAAAGCAGACAGTGATGGTTAGATTACTTATAAAATAAGTTCTTCTTTTCTTTATTATTTGGTCCAAGTCATCAATTTCAAAAACTTTTTTTTTTTTAAATTAAATGTTAGTTTTATAATGAAATAAATTAATATGGTGGAACAATTATATTTCTGTCTACAAAACTAATTTCAAACATTCAAGCATATGCCTTCAGATCAAAAGATTTTTAAGATCATGAGAAACGTTTCAAAACTTTTGACCAGTAGTGTATACATTTCTTCTTCTTTCAGCTGCTCCTGTTAGGGGTCGCCATGATCCACATATTTGCCTTGGCACAGGTTTTACGTCAGATTCCCTTCCTGACGCAACCCCTGGGGGACTCTCACTCACATCTATGGTACAATTTCAGAGCCTCCAATTCACTTAACCTGTTTGTTTTTGGACTATATATATATATATATATATATATATATATATATGTGTGTGTGTGTGTGTGTGTAACCGATTCTACTCAACTCATTCCGAGCGGGAATCGAACTGGCATCTCTGGCATGGGAGGAGGGCAAGCTAACAAGGAGGCTAAAGGCTGCAGCCTCTAGCATCAGTTGCTAGTGCGCCTCTTGAGGCCATGGGAGTGAGGTTTACACACTTCACAGCTACCTACCAGCTGGCTACCGTTACATGAATCTGTAGAATGGCTTGGGGTTTTTTTTTTCACTCTCAAAAGCTAAAATTAAAAATAAAAAAATAACAGTTTAAACTTGTTTATTAATGGTATCATTTCTACTGTCCTGCATTGTAACATTCTTTTATTTATTGATTCTAACAGTTAACATTAGTATTTTGAATTATGTAAATAATAGATAAAGGAACTTGTGGGTCATATCGTATTTAGTAGCTTTTAAGCTATAAAATGGCATGCCAAAATCCATCTAAACTACTTTAAATGGCATTTTGAAAATTAATTAATATATTTTGCAGATTTCATGAGCTCATATTAATTGAGAGACTACATTGAATATTTTGTACTTAAATGTATATGTCATACCACAGGACCAGTTACAAGCAGACACTTTCCCTTATATAAATATGTACATTTTAACCTAAAATCTTAATGTTGAAAAAAAGTTAATGTCCATTTGTCCACGTCCCTATCAGCATGGCACAAGATAGATCAATATGGGACTTGCTATTCTCCACAATCAGAGCATTACGAGAACATTTTGGATGTTGAGGTGTCATTGAAGAAATCAACATGCACAGAATGTGTTGTTTTGATTTGGTTTGTTTCCTAGCAATGAAACCACATAATTTCAAAGGTGAGCTTTTGTTTGCCCAACACTGATCTGCATATATTGTTCTCTCTCTCATTCATATGTGCCAAAAATGTAGAGTGTGTGATACAGGTGTCTATTTTGTGTGAGACTGGCCCTCTAAAAAATACTTCATCACTTTATTCTAGTGAAAGCAACTTTCATTACACCTCCATTAGAGTAGTGCTCTCACTTTGCCTTGTATTACATCAAAAGCTTTTTTCAGTTGTGGAGTAATTTTCTGTAGAATAAAAAATCCCCATGAGGGATTACAGATACCATTATAAAGAACTGCAGTATCATTCCTAAAAGGACCTTCATCAAACACTCTTTTTCCAGCAGGTTGCCCATGGAAGATGAGTCTCCATCACAGCAGAGCAGTTTCTAGCTATAAGGGGTATAAGCCGATGCTTAGGGCCCCTGAGCCACCAGGGGGCCCCACAAAGCAAGGTAGTTTTTTTTTATTATTATTATTATTATTTAATAAAAGCTGCAGGTAAGACTTAATGGCTCAGTTAGACAGTAGAGCCTAATAGGATTTTGCTCAGGGCCCACATTTGCTCAGAAACGGCCCTGATACTGTGAGATACCTGATGATCTAAGAGCAGTGTTGAATCGATGACTCAGAGCCTCCAAATATATCAGATGGTCAAGTGAGACAACACCGAAAGGGCTGTCACCCTTAATCAAAAATATTCATCAGAAGTGGCAGATTGACAGAGATTTTCAGGTCATCGTAATCTCTCTGATAAGAAATTATATAACAACCCTTTTGTTCAGGGTATTCTGAGTTACAATAAGTGAATTGTGAGCTGCAATGCAACTGTACGAGAATAAGGCAATGTTGTGTATATGTGGTATTTATTTTTTATTTTTTATTTTTTTATTTTTTTACATTATTGTTACTGTAATCAATTTTTTTTTTCATTTTCCTGTGACGAGTGCTGACGAGAACCAAGAAATATGATCATATTAGCCCCATTTTATCATCGTTACATTGGCTACCTGTTAAATTTTGTATAAATTTTAAAATTCTGTTAACTACGTACAAAGCTTTGAATGGTCTAGCTCCGCAGTACTTAAGTGACCTTCTACCACACTATATTCCATCACGTTCATTACGATCGCAAAATTCTGGCCTGTTAATAGTTCCTAGAATATCAAAATCCACAAAAAGAGGTAGATCCTTTTCATATTTGGCTCCTAAACTATGGAATATTCTCCCTAACACTGTTCTAGATGCAGACACACTCATTCAGTTTAAGTCTAGACTAAAGACACATCTACAGTGGTGTGAAAAAGTGTTTGCCCCCTTCCTGATTTCTTATTTTTTTTGCATGTTTGTCACACTTAAATGTTTCAGATCATCAAACAAGTTTAAATATTAGTCAAAGATAACACAAGTAAACAAAAAAATGCAGTTTTTAAATGAAGGTTGTTATTATTAAGGGAAAACAAAATCCAAACCTATATGGCCCTGTATGAAAAAGTGTTTGCCCCACCTGTTAAAACATAACTTAATTGTGGTTTATCACACCTGAGTTCAATTTCACTAGCCACACCCAGGCCTGATTACTGCCACACCTGTTCTCAATCAAGGAATCACTTAAATAGGACCTGCCTGACAAAGTGAAGTAGACCAAAAGATCTTCAAAAGCTAGACATCATGCCGAGATCCAAAGAAATTCAGGAACAAATGAGAAAGAAAGTAATTGAGATCTATCAGCCTGGAAAAGGTTATAAAGCCATTTCTAAAGCTTTGGGACTCCAGAGAACCACAGTGAGAGCCATTATCCACAAATGGCGAAAACATGGAACAGTGGTGAACCTTCCCAGGAGTGGCCGCCGACCAAAATTACCCCAAGAGCGCAGTGACGACTCATCCAAGAAGTCACAAAAGACCCCACAACAACATCCAAAGAACTGCAGGCCTCACTTGCCTCAGTTAATGTCAGTGTTCATGACTCCACCATAAGAAAGAGACTGGGCAAAAATGGCCTGCATGGCAGAGTTCCAAGACGAAAACCACTGCTGAGCAAAAAGAACATTAAGGCTCGTCTCATTTTTGCCAGAAAACATCTTGATGATCCCCAAGACTTTTGGGAAAATACTCTGTGGACTGACGAGACAAAAGTTGAACTTTTTGGAAGGTGTGTGTCCCATTTCATCTGGCGTAAAAGTAACACCGCATTTCAGAAAAAGAACATCATACCAACAGTAAAATATGGTGGTGGTAGTGTGATGGTCTGGGGCTGTTTTGCTGCTTCAGGACCTGGAAGACTTGCTGTGATAAATGGAGCCATGAATTCTGCTGTCTACCAAAAAATCCTGAAGGAGAATGTCCGGCCATCTGTTCGTGACCTCAAGCTGAAGCGAACTTGGGTTCTGCAGCAGGACAATGATCCAAAACACACCAGCAAGTCCACCTCTGAATGGCTGAAGAAAAACAAAATGAAGACTTTGGAGTGGCCTAGTCAAAGTTCTGACCTGAATCCTATTGAGATCTTGTGGCATGACCTTAAAAAGGCAGTTCATGCTCGAAAACCCTCCAATGTGGCTGAATTACAACAATTCTGCAAAGATGAGTGGGCCAAAATTCCTCCACAGCGCTGTAAAAGACTCATTGCAAGTTATCGCAAACGCTTGATTGCAGTTGTTGCTGCTAAGGGTGGCCCAACCAGTTATTAGGTTTAGGGGGCAATCGCTTTTTCACACAGGGCCATGTAGGTTTGGATTTTGTTTTCCCTTAATAATAACAACCTTCATTTAAAAACTGCATTTTGTGTTTACTTGTGTTATATTTGACTAATATTTAAACTTGTTTGATGATCTGAAACATTTAAGTGTGACAAACATGCAAAAAAATAAGAAATCAGGAAGGGGGCAAACACTTTTTCACACCACTGTATTTAGCCAGGCATACACCTAATTTATCCTTCAACTCACAATTAGGCTGCTTTAGTTAGGTCTGCCGGAACCAGAACAGTGATCATGATCTATAACTCTGCAATAAATTGAATGGCATCTGTGCATCTAATATTATTTTATTTGTTTCCCTGTCTCAATTTCGGGACTCCTATCCTGAGGTCACCAGAACTGGCCAGATCCAGCTCCGTTCCTGCTTGGTGTTGGACTACACTGCTACGTGTCACTGTGTGATGATGACTAATAGCAGCCAAATATCACTTCAGTCTATTACGATGGACTTCAGAGGATGAACTGATGCCAACTCCAACCATAAGACATGGGATACTTCATTTGCCATTGCCTGAACCTTGGACTTAGGATAGACCTCACCGAAATTACCGGCCAGGTTGAACTGCGATGCACCTAACTGATCTCTGCATACATCACCTCGGTCTAATGATGGACTACACTCTTGAAATGTAATACATAGACTATCATTTAATTGCCAACAAAACCCTTCATCAGCCAACTAACAAGGACAATTGCATGTATGTGAATTTCTGCAGTTAATCCAAGATGAACTTCAAAGACATTAGTCATTAATCTTACAGTTCATACAAAATCTTTGTTTTAAACACTGACCCTTAACACTTACTTAGTTTAATAATTTTAAACCATGACTTGCACTATACATAATTAATACTGGCATTATATTCATGATGTTAGCTAGAGGGGAATTGGACCCACAGTGAGTCTGGTTTCGCCCAAGGTTATTTTTCTCTATTAACCAACATCTTATGGAGTTTTGTGTTCCTTGCCACAGTCGCCTTCGGCTTGCTCATTGGGGTTATAAATACAATTTTTATTTAATTACTTATTTTAAAACAATTCACAATTGTATTTTGTCAAACTACACAATGATGACTCTAAGACATTATAGATATTACAGTTTTATCTTCTGTTAATGCCTGATCTTCTGTAAAGCTGCTTTGAAATGATGTGTGTTGTGAAAGGCGCTATACAAATAAAAATGACTTGACTTGACTTGACAATTACAGTATATCATGTGTCATTAAGTAAAAGCCTATTGTAGGATTTCCAATCTGGCGTCAAATGGAATACCCAAAATCAGCCAATGAATGGAATCCCTTTGGGGTCCAAAGAGGATTGGGTTCTGCATGGGTATTGAATCTTGCACAACACTTGCAAACCCTCTGGCAAAACATCGTCATTACGGTAGACATCATATTTAATTATTTTGCAATTGAAAATCAGGGATAGTCACACAGTCCATTCAATGGAAGTATTCTAGATCACATCTAATTATCACAGCCCATGTTTTCAGAGTTTTTTTGTCCACTGGAATTCTTTAGCAAGACAAGTTTTTAATGTTTCTTAGCTGAATGACTAGCAGCAATGTGATAAACAGCACAACCCAGTGAGCACACTGTACATCTATCTTTCACCACAGTATGGCATCTACCCTGAATATATGGAAGCCTGTTTCCGCCACGTCAAAAAAAAACAAAAATAAAAACAGCACACAAGTCATTATTTTGAGATATTATCTTATTATTTTTTAGATAATATTTCATTATTTTGAGATAATTCTCATTATTTTGAGATAATTCTCATTATTTTGAGAAAATATCTCATTATTTTGAAATGTTTTGAAATTTTTAAGTAGTCTATCCAGAACAATCAAGCGCAGCACGCAAAGGTAGCGTTGCTCTTGCCACAGCAGCAATCCCACAGATCAGAAGGGAAAAGGTATACTACCCCCTAACTGGAGTTAAAGGTGCAATTTGGACTAATATAACCAATCTCATAGTGTCACTTCTGGTTAGACCTCAATGATTGCCATCTATTGTCACATTCATTCTCTGTTAGGGATATTCAGATATATATAAACTTGGTGGCCACTTCTAAAAAAATTAATACCCCTAAATATTAACTTAATAATCTGAGATATTATGCCATTATTTTTAAATGGTAATCTTGGAATAATGCAATATTATCGCAAAATATTTAGATATAGTTCTAAATATCAAGATATTTTCTCAAAATAATGAGATATTATCTAAAAATTTTGAGACATTATCTCAAAATAATGAAATATTATCTCAACATATTTAGATTTTTTATTTCTTTTTTTAAATGAGATAATATCTCAAAATAATGACGTGCGCTGGATTTTATTTATTTATTTATTTATTTTATTTATTTATTTGACATGGAGAAAACGGGCTTCCATATGAATAGCCACACATCTAGTCTTTATAGACACACGTTTTCCAAAACTTTACTGCAAGTATTCCGCAAATACAGGATACAGTATTAATTTTGTCCAGTTGCAAGGGTTTCCCTGTTAATTTGGTGGCATGGTTTGAATATCAACTACTTGGAAATGTACATTCTTTTTGTTATTATCAATTTTTATTGATTCCATTCATAAGACAAACAAACACAAAATAAAATACGGAGTCAATTATATACATTAAACACACACCACACACCCCACCCAAAACAAACACGCACTACAGTGGTCACTAACAATTAGAACATAAAAATAAAAAAAATAAAAAAAACATTAAAAAAATATACTTTCAAAAAACAACAAGAATGCACATACACATCAAACTAGAAATCCCTCTCCACTGCCCCTCCCCGAGAACTCTCCAAAAAAGGCAAATATCCACCCCACTTCCTATCAAACAAATCCCATTTTCCCACCCTTCTAAAAATCACCTCCAAAGAATGCTGCCACCCTGCCCATCTCCCCACACCACTCCCAAAACGAGGGTGCCCCAGCCGACTTCCACCACCTGAGGATGATTTGTCTGCCAACCATAACTCCGGCTAGGACACAACTTTTTAAATGACTATCCCCAATATTAATGACCACCCCATCACCTAAGATGCAGAGTCTGGGGCAAAATGAAAACTGAGTGTCCAATACCTCACACATAAAGCTCTGAACCCTCAACCAAAATTCTTGAATCTTAACACATCCCCAAAAAATATGGATTGTGTCCCCGTCTTCTGATTGGCATCACCAGCAGGTGGGAGTGTCTTTAAGACCAAGCCTATACAATCTAGTGGGGCTCCTATAGAATTGATGCAAAATCTTATATTGCATCAGAAGCACCCTTGTATCTCTAGATGTAGACTTGACGTTTTTTTAGAATCCTAGCTCACACTCCCTCCTCCAATACCAAGTTAAATCTTAAATACCTAAAGAACTGAGATCTGGGAATCCTAAAATGTTGAACCATATTTTCAAAAGATCTCAACACTCCACTCTCACATAGGTCACCGAGCATATTAACCTCCCTCACAATCCTCTCTGACCAGCAGAAAGGGGATTTATTAATCCGTAATTTTGGGTTCAGCCATATGCTCGAGGCAATATTTAAATAAAAGTCTGAATTAAACACTCTGGACACTTTTGTCCATACCACGTGCAAATGCGAGATAACGGGGTTTGACTTAACTTCTCCGGTTTGCTTAATAGAAAGGCTTTGCAATGGCAAAATAGGGGCAAGAACTTCCTGTTCAATACAAAACCAGGGAGAGGCTTTCTCAGGTGGAAGCAACCAATGAGCCAAATGTCTGAGACCGAATGCATAATAATAAAACAAAATCTTGTGTAGGCCTAGCCCACCTTTGTCAATCGGCCTATGTAACTTAATTAAATGTAATCTGGGACACTTACCATTCCAAATGAAGGACTTCGCTATGCTATCAAATTGCTTGAAATAAGAGAGGGGGATATCTACAGGGAGAGACTGTAGCAGGTAGTTGAATTTTGGAATACAATTCATTTTAATAACATTAACCTTCCCAATCAAAGATAAATGTAATGAAGCCCACCTGCCCACATCACTCGAAAACCTTTTTATTAAGGGGTCAAATTAATGCCCTGTTTCGGCCACTGGAAGGCATCCAGCTGAAAAGCCATTACTGGGCAGTACACTGTCAGAGCCAAAGCTTCGGATTTAGACCAGTTGACTCTGTATCCTGAGAACTTAGAAAAGCAATTAATAATTCTGTGGAGGCAAGGCATAGATCTAGTGGGGTCGGAGACGAATAATAAAATATCATCTGCGTAAAGAAAAGGCTTCTGCGCCATAATTCCTGCCACCACCCCTGGAAAATATTTTTCCTTTCTTATCGCAGCTGTTAATGGTTCCAGGGCAAGACAGAACAATAATGGGGAAAGAGGGCATCCCTGCCGGTTGCCCCTATCCAGAGTAAAATAATCTGAAATTAATCCATTTGTTTGTACTGCCGCTACCGGGTGTCTATAAAGTAACTTAATCCATCCAATAAAAGTATTCCCATATATTTCCAAAATCTTAAAAAGATAATCCCATTCTACCATATCAAATGCCTATTCGGCATCAAGTGAGATGGCAGCGTTCACCACTGACCACATGATATTGATGAAATGCCTAATGTTATCAGAAGGGCTGCGGCCCCAAATAAACCCCACCTGATCTACAACCCCAATTCCAAAAAAGTTGGGACAGTATGAAAAATGCTAATAAAAACAAAAAGGAGTGATTTGTAAATTATATTCACACTTTGCTCTATTGAAAGCACCACAGCTACACATTATATGACGTTTTACCTTGTAAATTTTATTGTTTTTTTGAAAATGAACAGTAATTTCAAATCAGATGATTGCAACATGCTCCAAAAAAGTTGAGATGGGCAATTTAAGATGAATAACAATTTAATGGGTTGAAATAACAAGGTGATGTGAAACAGGAGATGTTAAGCTGGTGAGGTAATTGTGTCATAATACTGTATACTGTATAAGGAGCCTCCAAAAACAGCCTAGTACTTCAAGAGTAAGGATCGTTCAAGACTTGTCAATTTGCCAACAGATGCTTCAGCAAATAATCCAGCACTTTGAGAACAATGTTCCCCAAAGACAAATTGGAAGGATTCTGGGCATTTCACTCTCTACAGTGCACAATATAGTTAAAACGTTCAAGCAATCTGGTCAAATCTCTGTGCCAAATCTCTGGGCAAAACGAAAACAACTTCTGAATGCACGTGATCTGTGATTCCTCAGACGTCACTGTCTTAAAAGACATCATTCATTTGCAATTGATATCATGAACATGGGCTTGGGATAACTTTAGTAAACCTTTGTTAGTCAACACCACTCGCCGCTGCATCCACAGATGCAAGTTAAGACTTTACTATGTAAAGGAGATGCCATACATCAACCCTGTCCAGAAGCGCTGCCGACTTCTCTGGGCTCGATCTCTTCTTAGATGGATAGTAGAACAGTGCTTAGATGGATAGTAGAACAGTGGAACTGTGTTTGTTTTGGTCTGAAGAGTCCACATTTCAAACGTTTTTTGAAAAACAAAGCCGTTGTGTTATCCAGGCCAAAGATGAAAATGGTCATCCAAGCTGTTATAAGCATCAGGTCCAAAAGTCAGTGTCTGTATGGGCCAGGGGTGTGTCAGTACCAATGGCATGGGTAACTCGCACATCTGTGAAAACACCATGAATGCAGACATATATGTATGCATTTTGGAGCAACATATACTGCCATCCAGCACCATCTTTTCCAGGGACGTCCTGGCATTTTCAGCAGGACAAATTCAAACCACATACTGCCCAGATTTCAAGTGCATGGCTGTGTAAGCAGAGAGTGCAGGTGCAAGACTGGCCTGACTGCAGTCCTGACCATCTCCAATTGAGAATGTGTGGCGCATTATTAAGCACACCATCCGGCAACGAAGACCCCAAACAATTGTGCAGCTAAAGACCAACATAATGGATGAATAAGGGAAAATTCCACTTTCTAAACTTAACAAACTTGTGTCTTCAGTGCCCAAATGCTTAATAAGTGTTATTCGAAGAAATTATGATATTAGCCAAAATGTTTGACAATATTGTTACATCTAGCTGGATCAGGGAAATTGATCGGTAACTCTTACACTCGCTTGGATCTTTGTCCTTTTTGAGAATCAGACTGATCCGGGCTTGTGTCATGGTTGGAGGAAGCTTTCCATTCTTTTATGATTCCATATAATCTTCTAGCAAAAGTGGTGCCAGTTCTGTAGCATAAGATCTAAAAAAATTCAGCGGCAAAACCATCTGGCCCCTTAATTACCTCGCCAAGCTCCTCCAAGGTTATCTCAGAATCAAGAGAATTTTTTTGCTCAGTCAAGTCAAGTGGCTTTTATTGTCATTTCAACCATATACAGCTAGTACAGTACACAGTAAAATGAAACAACATTCCTCCAGGACCATGGTGCTACATACAACAACATAAAAACAACATAAAACAAACACAGAACTAAATGAGACTACACAGAACTAAATAAGACCTACACATTACTACATAAAGTGCATGTGTGCAAACAGTACAAGATGGTACAATAATTGCTAAATGTGCAAATTGCAAGGGGAGTTGGATGGTGTTCAGTTTTGTGTGTGTGTGTGTGTGTGTGTGTATCAGTCCAGTCTCTGAGTATTGAGGAGTCTGATGGCTTGGGGGAAGAAACTATTACACAGTCTCGCCATGAAGGCCCAAATGCTTCGGTACCTTTTGCCAGATGGCAGGAGGGTAAAGAGTTTGTGTGAGGGGTGTGTGGGGTCATCCACAATGCTGGTGGATTTGCGGATGCAGCGTGTGGTGGAAATGTCCATGATAGAGGGAAGAGAGACTCCGATGATCTTCTCAGCTGTCCTCACTATCCTCTGCGGGGTCTTGCGATCCGAAACGGTGCAACTTCCAAGCCAGGCAGTGATACAGCTGCTCAGGATGCTCTCGATAGTCCCTCTGTAGAATGTGGTGAGAATGGGCAGTGGGAGATGGGCTTTTCTCAGCCTCCGCAGAAAGTAGAGACACTGCTGGGCTTTCTTGGTTATGGAGCAGGTGTTTAGGGACCAGGTGAGGTTCTCCACCAGGTGAACACCAAGGAATTTGGTGCTCTTGACAATCTCCACAGAGGAGCTATCGATGTTCAGCGGAGAGTGGTCGATCTGTGTTCTCCTGAAGTCAACAACCATCTCTTTTGTTTTGTCCACGTTCAGAGACAGGTTGTTGGCTATGCACCAGTCCGTTAGCCGCTGCACCTCCTCTCTGTATGCTGACTTATCATTCTTGCTGATGAGACCAACCACGGTTGTGTCATCGGTGAACTTGATGTTGTGATTCGAGCTGTGCATTGCTGCAGAGTGAACAGCAGAGTGAACAGCAGTGGACTGAGCACACAGCCCTGGGGGGCCCCAGTGCTCAGTGTGGTGGTGGTGGAGATGCTGCTCCTGATCCAGACTGACTGAGGTCTCCCAGTCAGCAAGTCCAGGATCCAGGTGCACAGAGAGGTGTTCAGGCCCAGCAGGTTCAGCTTTCCAATCAGGTGCTGAGGAATGACTATGCTGAACTGAAGACTATGAACAGCATTCGAACGTATGTTTTCATTTTGTCCAGGTGGGTGAGGGCCAGATGGAGGGTGGTGGCGATGGCGTCATCTGTTGAGTGGTTGGGACAATACGCGTACTGCAGGGGGTCCAGTGAGGGGGGCAGCTGGGTCTTGATGTGCCTCATGACGAGCCTCTCGAAGCACTTCATGATGATGGTTGTGAGTGCAATGGTACGGTAGTCATTGAGGCAGGACACTGAAGACTTCTTTGGCACAAGGATGATGGTGGTGGCCTTGAAGCATGTTGGAATGATGGGAGATGTTGAAGATGTCAGTAAGAACATCTGTCAGCTGGTCTGCGCTTCCTCTGAACACTCTGCCAAGAATGTTGTCTGGTCCAGCAGCCTTCTGTGGGTTGACTCTGAGTAGAGTTTTCCTCACATCAGCTGTGGTAAGACATAGCACCTTGTTGTTGGGAGGAGGGCTGGTCTTCCTCGCTGCCACATTATTCTGCACCTCAAACCGAGCATAGAAGTCATTCAGCGCATCTGGAAGAGATGCATCACTGTCACAGGTAGGTGATTTTATCCTGTAATTGGTGATGGCCTGGATGCCCTACCACATTTGCCGCGTGTCGCAGCTGTCCTGGAAGTGGCTGTGGATTCTCTGGGCGTGTGCGTTCTTTGCATCTATGATGGCCCGGGACAGTTTGGCCCTCGCTGTTCTTAAGGCCACCTTGTCACCTGCTCTGAAGGCGGAGTCTCGGTTCCTCAGCAGCGCAGACACCTCCGCAGTCATCCACGGCTTCTGGTTGGAGTGTGTGGTGATGGTCTTGGAGAAAGTGACATCATCGATGCTCTTGCTGATGTAGCTGGTCACTGATGCCGTGTATTCCTCCAAGTTGGTGAAGTCGCCATTGGTAGCAGCCTCCCTGAACATGTGCCAGTCAGTGTGCTCAAAACAGTCCTGAAGAGCAGAGATGGCTCCTTCTGGCCAGGTTTTCACCTGTTTCAGAACCGGTTTGGAGCATCTGATGAACGATCTGTATGCTGGGATTAGCATAACAGAGATGTGGTCTGAGTAGCCGAGGTGGGGGCGGGGCTCCACCAGGTATGCGTCGGGATGTTTGTGTAAACAAGCTCCAACACGTTCGCCCCTCTTGTTGCAAAGTCCAAATGCTGATGGAATTTAGGGAGCACTGACTTGAGATTTGCATGGTTGAAATCTCCAGCGACAATAAACAGTCCATCAGGGTGAGCATTCTGCAGTTTGCTAATAGCCCCATACAGTTCACAGAGCGCGTCCTTAGCATTAGCACTGGGGGGAATGTACACTCTGATTATGAGGACAGTTGTGAATTCCCGTGGTAAATAAAATGGTCTGCATCTAACAGTCACAGTGATGAGCAGTAACTAGAAACTAGCACCAAGTTCTTGCACCATTCCGTGTTGATGTAAACACATAAGCAACCACCGTGAGCCTTACCGCACAGAGCTGCATTTCTGTCGGCACGAAATGAGGTGAGCCCATCTAGCTGAATGGCGGCATCCGGAACTCTGTCGCTGAGCCATGTCTTCGTGAAAACAAAGACCCAGCAGTCTCTATACTCATGCCGCATAGTCTGCTGGAGTCGAATGTTGTCAAATTTTTTGTCCAGGGAGCAGACATTTGAGAGCAGGATAGATAGGAGAGCTGGCTGGCTAGGGTTTGTTTTTAGCCTAGCATGGACCCCGCCCTCTTGCGGCACTTCTATATTGTAGCAGTGTCTGGTGATGGTAGACATGAACACCGGTTGCTCCGATGTCCATGTGCCGTAAAAATCGGGCTAAGAAACAAAAATAGCACCATTTTGGATCCGGAGCAGCCGCTGTGTGCTACTACCATGCCACCGTCTCAGTAAATATATTGTCATCAGTTTAGGGAGTTCTAATGGTTCCACAAAGTTTCTGATATCTTCATCAGTAGACGAAGACGTGAAACTATAGAGATCAAGATAGAATTCTTTAAAAGCATTATTAATATCAATGGCCGGGGTAAATATTTCACCACCAGAAGATTTCACTGAGGGAATAGTAGAAAAAGACTCTCTCTGCTTTATATATCTAACCAAAAGCTTCCCTGCTCGCTCAAAGGATGAATGTCTTGCCCTGAATAGCCAAAACTCCACCTTCCATGACAAAATAATATTATATCAATCAGTCAATTCTCTGAGGCCATCACACGACATTCGGTGCCTCAGCTCTGCCTCGGCACTTTTAATATTCTCTTCCAATTCCACGAGTTCTCGTGCTTTGGATTTTTTGGTGAATGAGGCATACTGTATGATCCGACCCCTAAGAACTGCCTTAAGTCACTCCCAAGACATACCCACAGAGGATACTGAGGACCAATTGGTCTCCATATAAACACTGAGGTCAGCCTTTAACATTTGTTGGAATTCAGAATTTTGCAAAAGGGATACATTAAAGCGCCAACTAAATTATTTATTTTTCTCCATATGTGGCAACACCTCTAAACACACCAGGGCATGATCTGAAACTAAGATGTTTCCAATTGAGCAATCAACAACAGATGAAATGAAGGACTTCTATTCTAGAATAAATCTTATGAACTGATGGAAAAAATGTATAGTCCCTCCCAGATGGGTTCAAAAGTCTCCAAATATCTGTAAGACCAAGATTTTTACACATCCTGTGAAGCGTCAATGTTGCTCTAGGGGGCTTACACACTTTTGCTTCACTATGATCAAGGACTGAGTCCATCAATAGATTAAAGTCTCCTCCCAATATTATATCATGAGGGGTGCCAGCGGCTAGCAACATCCCTTCAAGATCTATAAAAAAACCCTGATCATCAACGTTAGGTGCGTCAATATTAGCCAAAATAAGACTTTGCCCCTGAATTTCTACTAAAACAATAATGACTCTTCCTAATTTATCTTTAATCTATTTCAGACATTTGAATTGTAGATGTTTACTTGTAAATATAATGACTCCCCTGCTCTTACTTGAGCCAGCACTAAAGAAAACATTTCCACCCCATATCTTCCCAAATGTTTCAGTTTCCTGCAGGGAAAGATGCGTTTCTTGAAGAAACACTGTATCATATTTTTTACGTTTAAGAAAAGAAATAACTTTCCTTCTTTTTATGGGGTGCCCCAACCCAATTCACATTCCATGTGGAGAGACAATCCACTCATATTAACATTTGACATTTTGACATATTAGAAAAAATAGATTGTGTGTCAAAAACAAAGTTATAAAGACCACATTTCAACATTAATGCAACAATCAAACCCTGAACCTCCCCCAAAACCAGACAAACAGAAAAAAGAAAAACATGCGCATTAACCCCGTGCACAACAGCGCAACCAGCGTCCATCCCTCTTAACTCAAACAGTCCATGTATGCATACGAGAGCCCCCGCGACAACTTTGCCATCGGATTGCTCAAGTCCACTGTTTCTATAGAAATTTTGTGAGAGAGAATTACAGAACACAAGAAAATCTATTAAACAAACTCCAGCCAATAGGCAGGATAAACACAAAGAACGTGTAGATTCATCCACATAACTGTCCCAAAGGTGACTTCCTCCACAAAACAAGCTTCAGCCGCTAGCGGAACCGGCATAAAAAAATAAATAAAAAAAAGCCATTCAGTTTCCTCAGGCAGTCAAACGAATGTTCAGAGCCGGCCCATGTTATGTGAGTGCAACAGATGACCCAATCACTCCAATGTCCTGCAAGAAATACTCCACAAAACAAACTCCAACCAATAGGAGGCATAAGAACGTGCAGATTCATCCACAACACTGTACCGGAGGAGTGTTACTACACAAAACAAACTCCAGCCGCTAGGCGTAACCAGCACAAAAAGAAACAAAAAGGCACCCAGTTTCAGGAGTCAGGCCCACTCGGCTGCAACATGAGCACCACACAATGACCCACTCATTCCATTGACTCCATGAAGGATATCACCCGTTGGGGACATGTAAATACTTTGCAGCCATCCTTAGCATCTATTCTCAACCTGGCCAGGAACATCAGTGCAAAAGCGACCTTCCGTTGATGTAAGTGTTTCTTGAAGGAGTGTTACTACACAAAACAAACTCCAGCCACTAGGCGGAACCAGCACAAAAAGAAACAAAAAAGGCACCCAGCTTCCTTGGACAGTCAAGTGAATGTTCAGTGAGTCAGGCCCACTTGGCTGCAATGTGAAAATCACACAATGACTTACTCACTCCATTGACTTTATGAAGGACAATGCTTATTGGGGACATGTAAATACTTTGTGGCCATCCTTAGCATCTATTCTCAATTTGGCCAGGAACATCATTGCAAAAGCAACCTTCCATTGAAGTAAGAGTTTCTTGCATTCCTTGAATCGATCACGTTTCTTTCTTGTCGAATTCGCAAAGTTTGGGAAAAAGAAAATGTTGTGGTGCTTCCAAGAAAGCCTTCCTTTACTCCTCACCTCGTGTAACGCAAGATCTTTATCAGATGATCTCAGAAATTTGGCCAGAATTGATCGGGTCCTGTCTCCCTCAGTGGATCGCCAAGCCAGAACTCTGTGAGCTCGCTCGATTTCCAGCTTATGGCCTGTTATGTCGAGCAGACTCAGAAAGAGCCTGTCCAGAAATTCCACCATATTCTGACCCCCTGCTCACTCAATTTGGATGTTGTTCCACCAACTACAATTTTCCATATCCTCCAACTTGTCCCAGACACGCTCCAAATCTGCTTTGGTCGCTAGCGGATTAGCAGCTAATTCCCTCTCCTATGACTCCAGATAATCGATCCATTTCTCGACATCCACCACTCTTGTAATCACCTCAGTGAATTTCGTCTCCATGGCAGTGATCAATCGACGTATTGCATCAAGATCCTCCAAGTCAGCAACAACCTTCGTCAGCATTGCCGACACGTTCAACAATTCATGCCGAATCTCTTTCACCTCTCTGGCCAAATTGACTCCCTGGTCCGAGGCCTCCGGAGGGGCATCAGCTTGAGCACGTAAGTGTCTTTTAATGTCTCCAGAGCCCAAGGATTTTGAATTCTTTGACATGTTGTCCACCTAGAACAGTTATGGATCAGGGCGTATCAAATCTCACTGGTTTATATCATTAAAAGTATCAAAACTATCAAAGTGCGCAGGGTTCACACGTCTGAACCTCATTCTTTTAACATTCTTATATATTGTGATTATGTTGTAATTATAAAATATTGCCCAACATTTTAAATCATGGTGGAATATACAGAATGACTGTTCTCATGATTTGACAAATTTGCTAAGTAAGAAAGGTTATTTTTAATTCTATGCTTACTTGGGGAAGGGTGTCGTTAGTTTCATTATTTCTTCTCACATCAAAGACACTCAAGACCAGCCTTTATCCTGGGTCCTGATGGTTGTTTGATCTTGTATGAAAACACAGTTCAAGGACAAGTTTAAAGAAGGAGGTTGATGGGTAGAAAAATTCTCTAAGAGGCTTCAAAAGCTGTCCAACAACAGAACATTACTACACTAGAACATTATTACACTGTTGTTGGAAATTCAGACATTTAATGTATCATCAGAAATTCAGACGTTTGATTGTATCATATTCAATTTAGCCCTAGATCTATAATTAGTAACAGACTAATTATGCATACCATAGTGTTACGGTATACATTTTGATTTTGTGTTTCAAGTCAATGAACTTGATGTCAAAATATGAAATGAATGATAGCTACACTCATGGCCAACACTGCACTTAACAAAGTTGTGCTATATTTTTATAAGATATAACAAGTCGTACTTTTCACTCTTCTGAATTTGTTCATGTAATCTATGAAAATTGGATATACTTTTTTTTCTTTTTTTTTTTTTAACCTATTCCTTTCACTTTGCTTTGATCTGTGAAATGTTTTCAAACAAACCCAGGAACTGTTATAGAGCTATGGGGGATAAAGTCTACTCCGCCTACTCTGTTAAGATGTTTCTCAGAATTACAAGGTACCTCAATATTTCATTCATAAGCCAGCAACATTTTGTGATTATTGTGCCATCATAAATTTAATATAATTGTTGTGGTTCATTTTGCTGTTGGTCCAAGGTGAATTTGAGCCTCAGAATTGAACATGGGCAATCTAGGCAGTTAGCCAAGAGAGCAGGCTTCTAGTTAAATGATCTACTACATGCAGTTAAATGCCTGAGAGAGATTTATGCAGGTTTTCCAGTCATGTCATTTAGTATATTGTCTCCCTCTGTGCTTTAACCAGCTGAAATGTATGGCTTGCTAGACAAACATTAGCTGACTTTGTCCTTTAAAGGGGGTTGTTAACCCAAATAACCCTATAAGTATGAAACTTCAGCACAAGACTTGTTCTGCACTGTTTGTGTTATGAAAGATTGTGCACCATTCAGAATTTAATTAAGAATGTCAATTCAGTTCCTGGATTTGGATTGAATTTGAATTGAGGTAGCAAAAAGGATGTAGAAATGCACTTCAAATTTGAATTTAAAGAAGTAGAATTAAAATGGAATGAATAACACATTTGAATTTTCAGTACAAAATGAAACGATATAATATCATATGCATAACATATGGGGTATTTCCAGAAACATTACACTATGAAAAATATTAGTATATTAAGTAAACAATGCTGAAAAGCATTGAAAGATTTGCACGGTTTATGTATTGCTTGGCAACTTTCAGGAACGCATAGCAGGGAGTTGGATTAATTCATGTATTTGAGTGAAAAAAAAAAGAAAAGAATGGGCCTACACAAAATGTTTATGTGGTTCAGTCCCATTTACCCTCTTCCCAGCAAGCACTGAGGCATGAATAATATGGTTGCATTGTTTGGCCATTTTAATGGTTTTATTTACATTGTTGTTGATTTTGTTGGCACGGTAGGTAACTTGTTTTGTGATATCAGAACGATTTTGCTAATAAAATTATCAATTTGTTAATTGTTACCCTTGTCATGTACAGTACCAAGTGTTTGAGGTAAGTGCGTGCCCTTTTAAAAATACTTTGTGATTTTTTTTTACTTATAAGCATTCATGTGATGAGTACAAATGTAATATTATTGTTTTAAGACAGCTAGCACACTGCTTTCAGTGAAATATATGTTTATAGAAATGTACGAGATGTTCAGAATACTGAACAGTTTAAAACAAAGCTAATTTCATAAAGCTAGGTTGACAGAGTTTAAGAAATCTTCTTAAAGTTACTCAATTTAAATATTAATATGTAATATGTACAGCAAATTAGTAAAAGTCATGGCAGGTTGACATTTTAAGTTCAGTTAACTTACTCAGAGTAGATTAATTCAATTTAATACAAAAACAATTCAAACTTAAACTTCTTAAGTTCTACAAACATATCACTTTATACAGTATTGATAATGAATAGTAAATATAATAAATTGTAATAATGTTTAAAATACCTATGTAAATGTGTATTTCACTTATTTCACAATATTTCACAATATTTACTACATTTTTGTTTTATGGACCATGGTGGAAGAACAGTTAATTTCCTGGATTGATCTAATTTGCAAAATATATTAAACAATCAAGATATTCAAAATCTGAATAAATTTTTATGAAGTTATCTGAAAATAATGTGGTGGACTATTTCTGGTGCTGTACAGCAAAAACAAAATCTTTTGATGGATGTTAATTTTAGTTTTTAATTTATGTATTTATTTCACAGAAAATGTTTATGTCTATAAGATAAAAAAAAAAAAAAATTGTTCTACATATTAGGGAATACATTGGTATACTTGGTCAAAAATGAAAACATAATCATTTGTCACAAAATGTGTCTTGGACTAATGCAATTGTGTAGTGTGAAATTGTGTAATTTATTTGAATTGCAATTCAGTAAATTCCACTTCCTATCATTCTAATTCAAATTCCAATTCAGCTTCCTGTGGTGCATGGCCAAATCAATTTAAATTCCAAATCATGAATCGAAAGGGAGTTAATTCTGAAAATCTGAATTTTGCACAACCCTGGTGCTACAAACATGACTTCCACAATCGATCATGATTTCATGAAACCATGCAACATGTCAAGGAAAGGAGTGATCAGAAAATCTCCTATACAAATAGGAAATGTAAAAATCTAGTTCTAAAGCAGTGCAAATTAAATAATGACCATTATTAATTATCAGGGCTGTTGTTGTTTCGGTAAAGATGGTAAAAAACACACACACACACACACATTAACAAGTGATAGATTTAATGTTGTGTGAAACACATACTGAAGAAAACCGCCTCAAGAACATCAAGTGCAGGTGTGTTGAAAGTGGAAAAGGAAATAATGTGGGATGAAAGTGCCGTCTGGGTTATTTTGTGTGTCACACAATGGCAGAGAGACTGTGTGGGTGAAGATGGTTCTGATCAACAGCAAGGAGAGATAGAAGAGAGATATGTAAGAGGAGAGAAATGTGAGAGGGAGGTGATAAAGGTGAAAGCATCTGCATTAGCTTGGAGACCATGTGTGAATGATATTTTCTGTCACCTTTTCAGCTCTTGCACTTCAAAAGTAAAGAGAGGGGAAGAGAAAGAGGGGATGATGCAAATAAAAACTGTCAAAACTAAATCTTACATATCTCCAAATATACGTGGTCTAGGACAATTTTCAAGATGTTCTGAAAAGTATTTAATAATATTATATGTATTGTGTATTTGAAAAAAAAAAGTAGCTAATTGCGACTCTAAATTTTGATTGGACGAGACACTTTCAAATCTGTTGTAAAACTATAAACCTACAGCTGTGAGCGGAATAATAATTATTAATGATACATTTATATATAATAATAAATGTTTTAAATAAAAATGTATTTATATAAACTAAAAATGTCTAAATATCTTATATATAAAAAAAAAAAATTTGTTTACTGAACTTTTGTGTCTTTAATCATAGTGCTGTTGCCACTGTTTTATAAACTTGAGTTCCCAAAATCCTTTTACCCATGGTAAAATTAGTCTAGCATATGGCCTGCCATGACTTTGCTTCACTATAGATGGCGTCAAGTGAAGAGGTCGAATTTGTTTGTCTTCTAAAATCGGTCTCTGCTTTCTGAATTTCTGGACTGTCCCCCAGTGGCCAATCCAAATTAAACATTTTAGTTGTAATTACATTAACATAGTCTCAACACAAACCCTAAACCTAACACTAACAGTACTTAGAGCAAAAGAGTGCTTTTTCACTTCTTTACAAATGTAGAATAATCTCACTAGCAGGAGATCAAAAGAGATGTGACGTCAAAGGCACAGCACAGGCAATTACAACGTAATTATAACAACGTACCGGCACCCACCCCCACCACCCACAACAGCTAAGTTCATAACCATAAGCCATCTACATTATTCAATCACAATAACATTGGTCAGTATGATTTTCCAGTACGGTTCTCTGAAATCATGCAAAATATTAAATTTATGATTGTTAGCCGAGCCAAGATACAGTATGTCTCTGTGGCAAGCAGGGCAGGCCGAGCAGTGTCTGGGCAGAGCGAGGCCGGGAAGATAAGTGGTGAATGAGTTCCACCTGTGCACCACACCGGTCTCGTGTTCCAGTGAGGGGCGGTGGGAGTATTTAAGGAGAGGAGACAGCAGCAGATGAGAGAGAGATGCATGAGGCTATGTGTGTGTTAAATGTTCGGCTGAAAAGCCTATTGTGTTTGAGTATATTTATGCAGATGCTGAAAAGCATAACGTAGTGTGAAGCAGTGTGTTATTGTGTGCGACTGAAAAGTGTAACAATAAATGTGTTGGGCCTCATGTATTCAGATAGAAGACAAAGGCAGGCCTAACACAGTCATAAAAACCTAACTCAAGCCCCCACATTCCAAGTCGTAAATTATACTGATAAAAATCGCGCCAAAATCAAACAATGGGAGTCCAAAACAGACTACAAATCCCATGAAGCCTTGCTCACTAAAGGATCGAATTCTCAACTCCTATTGGATGAGGCACACAACAGAACGTCCCTCAAACATGACATCATCAGGAGTTGAAATACCTCTGAAATGCTTCCGGGATTTGCTTCCAGCAACTTTGTTTACCGGGTATAGACGCAGCTCATTGCTGCTCTCAGGTGCAACCTCGTGGCACAAGGAAGTAACGTCTGACTTGAAACTGTGGCCATACAATCTCCATCTCGCTGGACGGGTTGAGATTACTCTGTGTTCAACCGAACACTCTAACGGATCCGAAGGAGACCGCCGAGCAATTTGCATCTTCATCCGTTTGCCTACAGAAGTGAAGAGATTAAAGATTTCTCTTCCATCTTCAATCAAGTCGACATTTCTGAGTTCTCCGCCAGCCCGCCGAGAATCAACAGCCGTACCACCCGCCGACAGAGCGAGGAAACGGCCTCCCGTCATCACCCGGGCCTCAAGGAACCGGGTCAGAGTTAAAGGATGGAGGAAAACACATTCTACCTGTGTCCTCATGCGATTCAAGTAAGAGGTTTACGTCTGGGCAGAGATAGAATATTATAGTGTGTTATTCTTGTGTTTCAAGGTTTTTGCTTGTACAGTTTACGGACCGCCATGTCCGCTCATTATTAATACTCAGGGTATTAAATATCACAAATTTGTTTTGCTGTATTGTGGTCCAACCAAATTGGACTGTTGTGCAATTTCGCCATCGCGGGTGAGACAGGTAAACTGAGTTCATCCATTAAAGAGTCAAAGAACGCGGGACTTTTACGAGCCGTCAACCGCATCTCTAAGCGATGAGCTAACAGCTGCTTTCTCTCCCACGATCGCGAAATCGGCTTTAGGGCCGTCACTTCTCTCTCTCTCTCGTTCTAACCACACACACACACACGCACGCGACCCCTCACAAACATTCTGGCACACATTTTTGGCTCCTAGATAGCTTAATGCTAAAGCCCAGCTTTGTCCCTAAGCTATCGTACAAGCGGATACACGCGGTAACTGGTAGATGCCATTGACTGGTTTCTCGCCGCCCCCATCCGCGGTCATATTCCCTGGCCGGAAGTCTCGCATGACATACTCTCCACGAGAGTCACGTCCGCCATTTTGTGCGCGTCCCTCCTTACACACACACACACTGTCACACACACACCTTATGTGTTATAGGATTATTTTTATTTCCATATCTAATCATATCACTGTTTAGTTTGTAGTTGTAAGTCGGAAGTTTATTGACTGCATTGTATTAATTATTAATTGATATTACTGTATAAATAAACTTTGTTTATATTATAAAGAGAAGTGTTTTGCTTTGGTTTGCATATGCCTGTGTCATGCTGACAGGATGTCAGTGCTCGGATTCAAACCTTCATTCATTGTTTTTTTTCCTGAAAATTGATATTCTTTGGATGTCGATTTTCCTAAGAAAACAATCTAATATTGAGACTGTTTTACTATCTGGTTATTAGTCCCTGATTCCAGAGTGGTGCCCCATCAATGTTAATCCTTATTGATATTCTATTGATTTTTGATAATTGATAATTATCTTTGATGATTGTTGAATTTGAATGATCAATAAGCTAGTGTTAATTTTAATTAATGTTTCATCGATGTTAACAATTAACGATTATCTTTGATAATTGTTGATTTAAAGGATTAAAAAAGCTAACATTGATTCTCATCAATGTTCTGTTGATTTTAATAATTAATAATTGTCTTTAGTAATTATTAATTATTGCTAATAACCAAACTTGCTCCTAAACATAGCACACTACATTTACTGGAGCCCCATATGAGGTTTTAATGAGTTAGATTCAATTAATTAATTAAAAAATTAATTAATAACTAAAGAAATAATTATTAATTATTTCTGATAGTAACACTGATCTAAACAACCAGTAAAGCCCTACAAATGTCTAAGTGTTTTCTCAAGCCAGTTCCAGCTTCCTCCTTTCCCGAATTGTTACACTGGTGCCTAAACCCAGGAAGGAGAAAGGATGTGCCGTCAAGGAGTCCTCACCACTGACTTAGTATCATGACGGTGAGGGAGAGCTCGATCCGGTGGTGCTGGAGCACTGCGTCAACCGGCAAACGAAAGGGACAGCTGAGGGGTCCAGTGCCATCACCCGGCATCGCAGACGGAAGCAGTACAGCGAGCTGAGGGCCAATTGATGGTATGTCCGGGGCCGGCGAGCCCGTCTCTCTCTCCTCTCTCTCTCTACCCCCCCGTCCTGTTCCCACTCCCAGGCATGTGCGGGTCAGACCCAGAGACCATCCTGATGCGCCAACGCTTCCTCCCTAGGGGGGGGGGGGTGGGTGTAGGTCACAGGCCAGAGAATTTCCCAACCTGAGTTTGGCCATGGGGGTATGTGGCGAGCAGGGCGGGGCCGAGCGGCATCTGGGCAGGGCGAGGCCGGGAAGAAAAGTGGTGAATGAGTTCCACCTGTGTGCCACACTGGTCTCGTATTCCTATTGTGTTTGAGTATAATTATGCAGATGCTGAAAAGCATAACATAGTGTGAAGCAGTGTAATATTGTGTGCGACTGAAAAGTGCAACAATAAATGTCTAAGTGTTTTGTCAAGCCAGTCCCAGCTTCCTCCTTTCCGGAATAGTTACAGTCTCATTCCCCACAAACATTTCTCTTCATTCAGAAGGAAAGAAAAAAAACTCTTCTATTCTTGTATAAATTAGTATCTGAAATATTTTCCATTGTCAAACATTTGAGCTGCAAACAACAGTGTTGACTCATCATAAGAAACCATATATGTATAGGCACAAAAATATTGCTTTACTGTTTACAATACCTTGTTTCATTTTGATTAAAAGACTGAATTTGTCTGAGAATTGGGATATTAGAACCATGCAAAGTAGTGAAATACAGTGCTTTTTTCCAATGGCAAAGTTTGATGAGAAAAGGACAAGATTAACTCTGATAAAAACTCTGATAGGTTTATCAAAACTGATAGTCCGACTAATTTTGGAGTAAATAAAAGAAAAGCTTATGTACATAAGTGTTCTGTAGGACATAAAAAGACAGAGAAAGAAGTGCAATGCCCCTTTAAAAGTGGGTGGGGTGAATGTGTAACCCCTCAGACTTTATGCAAAGTGGAATATTAAATTCAACTTTAAAAAAAAAAAAAAATCAGTTTGATAAATCAGACTGATCTCACTGTGAATGCTGCGACAGGAGGTTTAAGGTTTTGCTCCTAAAATCAGTATGTGCATACCGAAATTTGAATCACTGCCCCAGTGGCTGAAGCTGGAAGTGTTGTTGAATGTGAGGACATGAGTGAGCTCCATTTTCTGGTTTAAAGTTGTAGTTTTAGTTTCAAATGATGTGATGCAGTCAACAGTAATGCATATATTAGCCCTTCACCCTAACCCAAACCATCAGTGAAGTAAAAAGTTAAAGGAATTTTCTGTGTTTAGTACAAAATAAGCTCAATCTACAGCATTTGTGGCATAATGTTGATTACCACAAAATGTATTTCAAATTGTCCCTCCTTTTCTTGAGAAAAAAAAGGTAAAAATCGAGGTCACAGTGAGACACTTACAATGGAAGTGAATGGGGACAATATTTGGAGGGTTTAAAGGCAGAAATGTGAAGCTAATAATTTTATGAAAGCACTAACATTAATTCCTCTGTTAAAACTCATGTATTATTTGAGCTGTAAAGTTGTGTAAATCGTCATTTTTACAGTCATTTTAAGATTGTAGGGTTTGTTTTTACAAATGGATTTGTAAAACTGGCTATAACTTTACACAGAAAAGGTTAGTAAGTGATTTTATCACACTAAAATCATGTTTACACGCATATTGTTTATGTTTTGTGGCTATACTTTTGAAAAAGTGAGTATAGATCCTGGCTTCCTGCTTCGCTACTGTAACATTGTAGCTAGCAGGCGCTAAAGGTCGAGCAGGCAGCGGCATTCGGCTGAGACTACTAGCACTAGTAGTGGGGGACTCCATTATCAGAAACATTGGTAGCAGGGCTACTACCATTTGCTGCCTTCCTCGAGCAACGTTTTATGAGGTAAATAAGGAACTTCTGAACATTCTGATGAACCATAAGACCGAATCGGATTATTAAACATATGGGGAAAAATTATATTCGGAAAGAGCAGTCAGAACTTCTGAAGAGGGATTTCAATAAACTCTTTAAAACACTTGGAAGATTAAATGTTCAGTCATTCATCCGTGGACCACTCCCAGCCCGAGGAACAAATATGTTCCTTGGTTACTCGGTCTAAACACATGGCTACACAAATCTTGCAGCATGAGAAGACTGAACTACATTGACAACTTCAATCTTTTCTGGAGTCAAAAAGAACTATTTAAATCAGATGGCCTCCACCCAAACAAACTTGGTGCAAGTGTGCTAAAGGATAATATCTACTTCTCCCTCCTTCATCCATCTTCAAAGCACGCCAATCCTCTAAACCTCAATGGCATACAAACACCACCACTGTCATGATCCACTGTTGTTTGCCATGTGTTTCTCCCCTGTCATCTGTTCCTCCCGGACTACATTTCCCATAATTCCCTGCCCTCATCACTGCCAGTTGTCCTTGATTGTTATCACCTGTCTTCCATTAAGTCATTATCCATTGTGTATATAATGCCCTTTTGTTTGCTTGTTCTTGGTCAGTTGTTTTGTGTTTTGACCTCCTGTGTATGACCAGTGCCCATCGTGTATGCTTTCTCTGTTCCTGTGTTTTCCCATCGTGGATGTTTCTTTTGTTCCTGTGTTTACCCTGTTATTCTGTACTTTTTATTTGATTAAATACTGTTTCACCTAGATCTAATCTAGATCCAGCTCTCGTGACTTCCTTCCAGATGTTACAGAACAACTGACCACAAAATGGATCTAGCGGCTCCTTTCATTCAGCTGACTCGAGCAAACTTACCCATCCCAGAATATTCCCGACTGTTTAGTGTACTTGCTAAATACACTGACTTTTCTGATTCAACCCTGAAGTCCATGTATAAAATCAGTCTCATTGCTCACCAGTGGAAGGAGTTGCTGGCGACCGGAGATTACACGTGGGAGGAATATGTTACGCTGGTATCCTCAATCAATCCCGATCCTGGCTTCTGAGTCAGCCACGCCTGAATCCTCTCCACGCCATGTCACAACCACACCTGAGTCTGCTCTATGCCATGTCACAGTCAGGTTTGAGTCTGCTCCACACTATGTCCCAGTCAAGTCTGAGTTGGTTCCATGCCATGTCACAACCTTGCATTCCGTGGCCCCTGTCTCGAAGCCCTTCACGGCCCTTATCTCCAAGTTGAATTATCCGCCACTGATAGCAGTGTGTAGGGTAACGAGCTGACACCCACGCCTGCCACGGCCAATGAGTTGGAAGCTTCGTCCGTCCCAGAGCCTGCGTTGCCAGCCTCGTCCGTCCCAGAGCCTGCGTTGCCAGCCTCATCCGTCCCAGAGCCAGCGTTGCCAGCCTCATCCGTCCCAGAGCCTCTGCCATGTACATGATCACAGAGGTCGTTTCCAAGTCTCAACCCATGTTCACGACCACAGAGGTCGTACCCGAGTCTCTGCCCATGTACACGACCACAGAGGTTGTTTCCAAGTCTCTGTCCATGTTCACGACCACAGAAGTCGTACCCGAGTCCCTGCCTATGCCCACGACCACAGAGGTCGTTCCCGAGTCTCTGTCCATGCCCATGACCACAGAGGTCATTCCCGAGTCTCTGTCCATGCCCACAACCCCAGAGGTCGTTCCCGAGTCTCAGTCCATGCCTACGACCACAGAGGTCATTCCCGAGTCTCTGTCCATGCCCACAACCCCAGAGGTCATTCCCGAGTCTCTGTCCATGCCCACGACCACAGAAGTCACTTTCGAGACTCTGCTCATGTTCACAACCACTGAGGTCATTTCCCAGTCATCCTGGACTCTTAGCCTCGAGCCTGCCACGGCTCCGCCTTCTACGGCTTCGCCCCTCGAGCCTGCCACGGCTCCGCCTTCTACGGCTTCGCCCCTCGAGCCTGCCATGGCTCTGCCTTCTACGGCTCCGCCTTCTACGGCTTTGCCCCTCGAGCCTGCCACGGCTACACCCCTCGAGCCTCCTACGGCTCCGCCTTCCACGGCTCTGTCCCTCAAGTCTCTTATGGCTCTGCCTTCCACGGCTTTGCACCTCGAGCCTCCCACGGCTCCACCTGCCATGGCTCTGCCTTCCATGGCTTCGCCCCTCGAGCCTTCCATGGCTATGCCTTCCATGGCTTCGCCCCTCGAACCTCCTACGGATCAGCCCTCAGAGTCTTCCATGGCTCCAGTCTCTACCCTGTGGTTTCCACCCAGGCCTCCTGACCCTGTTTCAGCCCTGTGGTGGCCAACCAGGCCTCCTGATCCAGTCCCTACTCTGAGACAGGGAAACAAATAAAATAATATTAGCATAGATGCCATTCAATTTATTGCAGAGTTATAGATCATGATCATTGTTTCTGGTTCCGGCAGACCTAACTAAAGCAGCCTAACTGTGAGTTGAAAGATAAATTAGGTGTATGCCTGGCTAAATAGATGAGTCTTTAGTCTAAACTTAAACTGAGTGAGTGTGTCTGCATCTCGAACAGTGTTAAGGATAATTCGGGAGCCAAATATGAAAAGGATCTACCTCCTTTTTGGATTTTGATATTCTAGGAACTATTAACAGGCCAGAATTTTGCGATCGTAATGAACGTGATGGAATATAGCATAGTAGAAGGTCACTTAAGTACTGCAGAGCTAGACCATTCAAAGCTTTGTACGTAGTTAACAGAATTTTAAAATGAATATGAGATTTAACAGGTAGCCAATGTAACGATGATAAAATGGGGCTAATATGATCATATTTCTTGGTTCTAGTCAGCGCTCTGGCTGCTGCATTTTGAACCAATTGAAGTTTATTTATTGATCTTGCTGAACATCCTCCCAGTAATGCATTACAATAATCTAATCTTGAGGTCATGAATGCATGAATTATTTTTTCGGCATCAGCAACAGAGAGCATGTGTCATAATTTAGCAATATTTCTTAGGTGGAAGAATGCTGTTCTACAAACATTTGTAATTTGATTTTCAAAGGACAGATTGGTATCAAATATAACACCTAAGTTCTTCGCTGTTGATGATGATGTAACAGTACATCCATCGAGAGTCAAATTATATTTTAGTGGATTATTTTTAGAGGTTTTTGGTCCAATAATTAGTACCTCTGTTTTGTTGGAATTGAGTAGAAGGAAATTTCTGGCCATCCAATCTTTTATTTCATTGATACACTCAATGAAATAAACAATACAGAATTGTGAAATTTCATCAGATTTTGAAGAAATATAAAGTTGGGTATCGTCGGCATAACAGTGGAAACTTATTCCACAATTCCTGATAATATCTCCCAGGGGAAGCATATACAAGGAGAAAAGCAAAGGCCCTAAAACTGATCCCTGTGGCACTCCATACTTTACTTTTGTTTGGTTTGACAATTCCTCATTTACATAAACAAAGTGGTAGCAGTCTGCTAAATAGGACCTAAACCATGCTAATGCAACTCCACAAATGCCAAAATAATTCTCCAGCCTATTCAAGAGAATGTTGTGATCTATCATGTCGAATGCAGCACTAAGATCTAAAAGCACTATGTGAGGGAATGAGGTCACTGGGACAGGAAGGTTCAGGTCTCAGGTGAGCTTTTAATCACAAACTTAGGGATAACACAGTCACAACTGGCACAGTAACATCTTCAGCTTCACAAACTATTTAGTGTCACAGGTTCCTAGTCATAGCCTCTTAATCATCACAAAGTCTTTATCACAACTCTGTAGTGTCATGAACTCAGTAGCTTCACCGTGAGACTCTCATGCCAGACTCTCTCTCTCTCTCTTCTGGTGGTGGCGTGGCTGTTTATATGCTGCTCTCCCCAAGCTCACTGGAATTAAAGACAGGTATTAGACATAATTTAGCTCAGGTGTAAGCTCCCTTACCGCTTGCTCTCTCTCCGGACGGGTGCTCGACCATGCCCCCACTGCCACACACTAGAAGGGAAATGCAGCCACGATCAGACGATAAGAGCAAGTCATTTGTAACTGATAAGTGCAGTCTCTGTACAGTGATGAGGCCTAAATCCTGACTGAAATTGTTCATATATACTATTTCTCTGTAGAAATGAACATATTTTGGAGGATACTACCTTTTCTAGATTTTTTGACATAAATGGGAGATTTGAATTCGGTCTATAATTAGCCAGTTCTCCAGGATCAAGTTGTGGCTTCTTAATAAGCGGTTTGATAACTGCCATTTTAAAGTTTCTTGGGACATGCCCTAAGGATAGCGAGGAGTTAATCGTATTAAGAAGAGGTTCTGAGATTACTGGGAATACTTCTTTTAAGAGCTTGGTTGGTATTGGATCTAACAAACTAAAAAAAATGTTGTGGCTTTTGATGTTTCAATAAGTTTTGTTAGCTCTTCATGACCTATGACAGCGAAGGATTGAAGTTGCTCGTGAGGAAAATTACGAGGCACTGTTTTCTGAGGTACTGTGACAGATGATTGCATAATTCAATTATTCAATATTGTGCTGTGACGGAATATCTGGTTCAGTCGAGGCTTTACTCCTAACCAATTTAGCCACAATACTGAAACACCTAGGATTGTTGTGGTTATTTTCTATGAGTTTGCTAAAATATGCTGACCTGGCAACTTTTAATGCCTGTCTGTAGCTACAGACACTATCCTTCCATGCACCGCGAAATACCTTTAATTTTGTACTCTTCCACTTGTGCTCCATTTTCTGAGCAGCTCTCTTGAGAGCATGAGTGTTACCATCGTACCATGGGGCAGGGCTTTTTTCTCTCTTGACTTCCAGACGTTACAACCGCAGTGTCGGGATGAACACAGGACCACACTTCACCACCTGGACAGACATTTGGTCAACACACACCACAAGCATAGGAAGTAAGACATTAGGACCCAGTAGACACCACCTTTGAAAGCACCATTTGTTCAGCCGCCTATATAGTGTGACGTAGTCACAGGGCAACAAGCCAAACCAGCGTGTCAGCACAGTGTGTCAGCACAGCGTGGGGAATGAAAATGTGAAGGATTATGGTTGAAAACTAGTGCTATTGTTAGTGATTGAGACTGGGAGTTGGCCGTTGTGAAAACCAGTCGTTCTTGATGAACTGTTGCAGGTACAAAGTTTTATTATTACGAGGTGTTCCGTTGTAAATTATTGTAAATGTTTGGTATATTGATTCTCTGCTTTCCTGTAATAGTAAAGCGGCTTGAGATTGGTGTGTGAGGATACATCCTACAAACATTGTTCTTGGTTCAGATATGAATCTTCCTGTGAATACTGAATGTATGTTAGGTAACCTGATCTCATGACTTTTTATTATTTTTATAGAGGAATGTGTCCAGTCACTGTTTTTCCTCGGTATTTGTATTTATATAATTACTTCATGCCTACCATAATTTGTTTTAGGTTGTGTCTATACTAAGCACCCTGTGGGCATGCTGTGAGGAGAGAGAGGAGGGAATTTGAACATTGTATTTTATTTTAATTTATTTTTTATTATTATTATTTCGGATAACATTATGTATACTTTGTGGGGTTCTTTTAACTAAAATATTTATTGGGCTATGTGTTGGAATAGCAGTTGGAGCTAGTTTTACACAAGTTACAACAAAATGGCCTGAAAATTAAGCTCTGAAAATGTAACTTTTTCCAGCCAGAGGTGAAGTATTTCGGGAATGTCATCTTAGCATCTGGGGTTGCCACTGATCCTGAAAAGATCAGCGCTGTTAAAGAGTGGAAGACTCCATCCACTTTCACAGAACTGCGGTCCTTCCTGGGCTTTGCCTCTTATTATAGGAGATTTGTGGAAGATTTTGCCAAGTATGCCACCCCTCTCCACAAGTTAGTGGCAAAGTTGCAGCCCTCTAGAAAAAGAGCTAGGCCAGGACCCAGTGGTTCCTGGGGTGACCACTGGGATTGGAGTTGTGAACAGGCATTCCATGCTCTCAAGGAGAAGCTGATTGGTGCTCCAGTCTTGGGTTCAGCAGATTTTACTAGATCATTTGTCCTTGAAGTGGATGCTAGTAACCTGGGGCTGGGTGCAGTTCTGTCCCAGGAGTAGGTAGGAGGGCAATGTCGGCCGATTGCGTATGCAAGCCGTGGGTTTAGGCCTACTGAAAGGAATATGACAAATTATTCCGCTATGAAACTATAACTGCTTGCGCTCAAATGGGCTGAAATGGAAAAGTTTAGAGATTATCTTCTCGGTTCCAAATTTACAGTGTTCACCGACAACAACCTTTCTACAACAATCAAATCTTTGCTACCTCCGCACGACCAAATTGGGTGTCGTAGAGCAACGCTGGGCAACACAGTTGGCACTGTTTGATTTCACCATTGTATATAGACCTGGGTCACCTAATAAGAATGCAGATGCACTTTCTCGCTTGCCCCCACCCCTGCCACCAAGTTCTATGGGAGATGTTGCCCCTGGCATTACAGTTCCTGAGTAGGTGGAACATGCTTGTACTGGACATGGCCAGTGCCTGCCTGCTTTCACATCAATAATTGAGGCAGCTCCAATGAGAGGTAAAGCTGACTTACAAGTATTGCAGTCAGAAGATCCAGTTATATAGGCTTTCTTGGTGTATTGGAAGTGGGGCGTTGTTCCTACAGCTTTAGAGCAGACAAAGGAATCTCCAGCAGTTTTGGAGATGGTTTGTCAGTGGAGTAGAATTCAAGAACAGCATGGAGTCCTGTATCGTCAGAGTCACGTGCCTGGGGGTAGAGAGGACGTTTTGCAGCTCTTGTTATCACAGAGACTAAAAACTGAAGAACTTACTAATCTCCATGACCATCATGGTCACCAAGAGGTGGAACACACTACCACCCTTGTACGTCAGCGCTGTTACTGGCCCTTTATGTGACGAGACATTGAAAATTTGTCCCAAGAATGTAATAGGTGCCTTGCAGCCAAGATTGTGCAGCCAAAGGTGAGAATTTTTATGGGCAGCTTGCTCGCTTCTAGACCACTAGAGATTGTGGCCATTGATTTTACCATACTTGAATGAGCTAGTGATGGTAGGGAAAACCTCCTGATGGTAACCAACATGTTTTCCAAGTTTGCACAGGCATATCCTACACCAGACCATAAAGCAAGTACGGTCATTCGCATTCTTACTGAACGATGGTTTTACATATATGGTGTTCCGAAGCGGATCCATTCAGACCAAGGATGGAATTTGAGGGCGAGTTACTGAAACGCCTTTGCCAGTTGTATGGAATCGAGAAGTCAAGTACTATCCCTTACCATCCAATGGCAATGGGCAATGTGAATGTTTCAACCGGACCTTGCACGATTTGTTGCGCACTCTACCCCCAGAACAGAAAAGGAGATGGCCTCAACATTTGCCTCAGTTGCTGTTTGCTTATAACACCTCAGTGCATCGGTCCACAGGATTCTCCCCTTATGAGAAAGCCTCTCCTTCCTATAGATTCGCTTCTGGGACTAACAGAGGATGTGACATCAGGTGGGACAGCAGAAGATTGGGTTCATGAACACCAAAGGCATCTGACATCGACCTATCTTAAGGCATGAACTCAATTGGAAGCTGCAGCCGTTTATTGAGCACAACATCATTCTATCCCTTTGCCTATTCTGCCTATAGGTTCAATTGTGTACAGGCAATGTCATCCTTCTGGTCATCATAAAATCAAGGACCAATGGGAGCCTGTTTTGTATGAAGTGGTATAGTGCCTGGATGAGGTCAGGGTACTTTATAAAATTTAGCCCAAGGGTCAGCCTGGCCCAGAGCAGAATATTCATCGATAGGAGCTGCATCCATTGCCGATTGACCTATGCTCCCCTCACACTCATGCGACTGATGCAGAGTTAACTAGTGATATGCCCCAGGGGAACATGGCACCCAGCCCTCACCTCAGTACAGATGAGGAATTGGACTTTGTGGTGTAGCCACCCCTGAATTCACACGATTCAGCAGGGCAGAAAAGTTATGCTGCCCCATTTCTATCTGATGAGCAGCCATGTGAACAGTCTGCTCTATCAAGCCCTGACTCTACTGGATTGAGTCGATACTCCGAGGGTGGTAGTCTTGTTGAGGAAGAGGACCACACGGCTAAGTGCAGGCCGACATTCCAATCCATTCCACCTTCCTCGTGCAGCAGCAAGAAATGTAGAGGACGGGGAAGAGGCTACAAATCACCCTACTGTCAATTCATTGAACGTTGTGTTTAGACCCTGGTGTTAACCTTATTTTGTCTTGGTCACCGGGACAGTGACATTTTACAGGGGGGGTGAATGTAGCGAGTAAGATATTAGGACCCAGTAGACGCCACCTTTGAATGCTCTGTTTGTTTAGCTGCCTATATAGCGTGACAAGCCAAGCCAGCGTGTCAGCACAGTGTGTCAGCACAGCGTGGGGAATGAAAACACAAAGGATACATCCTACAAACATTGTTCTTGGTTCAGGTATGAATATTCCTGTGAATATTGAATGTATGTTAGGTAACCTGCTCTCATGACTTTTTATTATTTTTATAGGGGAACATGTCCAGTCACTGTTTTTCCTTGGTATTTGTATTTATATAATTACTTCATGCCTACCATAACTTGTTTAAGGTTGTGTCTATACTAAGCGCCCTGTGGGCGTGCTGTGCTGTGTATTTTATTTTATTTTTTTATTTTTTTTTAATTATTTCTGATAACATTATGTATACTCTATGGGGTTCTTTTAACAAAAATATTTATTGGGTTATGTGCAATTTTCAAAGAGACAAACGCTGCAACTGTGTGCTGTGTGAGGAGGACATTGTAGTGTGTCACATCTGTAAGGGATTTAACTAAGTGACCATGTGGGTTACTGTATTTGTGTGATTTTTGGTTTTAGGAGTGAAGTGAATTATGGTGTTAACTGAACTCTAACACGTCTCTAGGGTGAAGCTCTGTACATGCTCGTTTGTTATTTGGTGCCTTATTTTTAGTGTAATTTCTTGGAGTATATCATAGATGTGGTGTTTAAATGTCTATATTACTGATGAAAATTGTGAATTGTTTTTTTGATACACCAGCTCCCATCTGCGTACTTTAATTAGGGTGGTCTGTGTGGGACCCATGTGGGCCTATTGAGCAGGTTAAATATTGCTATAGTAATTGGCTGTAGATACACTATATTGCCAAAAGTATTCGCTCATCTGCCTTTAGACGCATATGAACTTAAGTGACATTCCATTCTTAATCCATAGGGTTTAATATGACATCGGCCCACCCTTTGCAGCTATAACAGCTTCAACTCTTCTGGGAAGGCTTTCCACAAGGTTAAGGAGTGTGTTTATGGGAATTTTTGACCATTCTTCCAGAAGCACATTTGTGAGGTCAGACACTGATGTTGGACGAGAAGGCCTGGCTCGCAGTCTTCGCTCTAATTCATCCCAAAGGTGCTCTATCGGGTTGAGGTCAGGACTCTGTTCAGGCCAGTCAAGTTCTTCCACACCAAACTCGCTCATCCATGTCTTTATGGACCTTGCTTTGTGCACTGGTGCGCAGTCATGTTGGAACAGGAAGGGGCCATCCCCAAACTGTTCCCACAAAGTTGGGAGCATGGAATTGTCCAAAATCTCTTGGTATGCTGAAGCATTCCGAGTTCCTTTCACTGTTTGTTCTTGTTCTTGAGCTAATCTGAAGGCCACATGAACTTTGGAGGTCTGTAGCGATTGACTCTGCAGAAAGTTGGCGACCTCTGCTCACTATGGGCCTCAGCATCCGCTGACCCCGCTGTCATTTTACGTGGCCTACCACTTCGTGGCTGAGTTGCTGTCATTCCCAATCGCTTCCAATTTGTTATAATACCACTGACAGTTGACTGTGGAATATTTAGTAGCGAGGAAATTTCATGACTGGACTTGTTGCACAGGTGGCATCCTATCACAGTACCACACTGGAATTCACTGAGCTCCTGAGAGCAGCCCATTCTTTCACAAATGTTTGTAGAAGCAGTCTGCATGCCTAGGTGCTTAATTTTATTCACCTGTGGCCATGGAAGTGATTGGAACACCTGAATTCAATTATTTGGATGGGTGAGCGAATACTTTTGGCAATATAGTGTATATTAACTCATCAACCTTGGGATAGTGCACATTGTGCTTCCTGCTGGCCACACAAGGAAAATAGTGACACAGCCAGCCAAAACATCCACTGCTCAGGGATACAAACCAGCCTGAGCCCCACCCACAGTGTTCTACAGTTGGACTGTGACAAATTAGAATGGCTCCAAGATACAGTACCGGAGGACGAATTCCTAGAGGAAAGCCAAGGAAGCCAAGACAACATACTTCAGCCTCCAGAAACACCAGAGCCACCAGAGCCACAGTCCCTCTCACCTCAACCTCTATTCCTCTCATCAGCGGAACTAAGCTCTTCCACTCCATTGCTGTGAGCCCCCAGATATCAGTCAAAAAATGGCAGGACCCTCTATCACCAAAGCCTCTAGGCACAGCTCACCCTCCTCCTTCCTCTAAGAGAGCTCTCTGGCCACTGCCACAATGCCAGGGCCCATACCGTCCTTCATCTGCTCTGGGTGAACAGCAAAGAACTGATAACAACTCTCAGTGATATGTGTCGTGTCCTCGCTATGGTAGCAGCAACATTCACCAGTGTTCGGGAACCCAATGTGCCTGTAGCTTTCTCTATATCTGTTGTATCAAGTGATAGAAAGACTAAAGCCTTCTCAAGATGTACGGAAAACCTAATCTAATTAGGTCTAATCTAAAAAGTCAAATCTGTTGCCTATTAGACATCAGTCTGAGATTACTGTGGAGCCAAAGACATGTACTGTTAAGTTAGCACTTTTAAACATCCAATCACTTGTCAATGATCTCATCACCACAAATAACCTGGATTTTATGTTTCTAAATTAAACTTGGTTTGATAACAGCTGCAGTGCAACTGTCCTCAATGAATCAGCCCCTCCAAACTTTACTTTTATGAGTATCTGTAGAGCTAGTAGAAGAGGTGGAGGAATAGCTGCTTAGTTTAAAGATGTCTTTCATTGCAAGCAAGTGTCTCTTGGTGATTACTTGTCCTTTGAGTATTTAAGTATTGTACTAAAAGGTGCTCCACGCATTCTATTTATAATTATTTACAGTGCATCTGGAAAGTATTCACAGCGCTTCACTTTTTCCACATTTTGTTATGTTACAGCCTTATTCCAAAATGGATTAAATTCATTATTTTCCTCAAAATTCTACAAACAATACCCCATACTGACAACGTGAAAGAAGTTTGTTTGAAATCTTTGCAAATTTATAAAAAATAAAAAAAAATTCAAAAAAAAAAAATCACATGTACATAAGTATTAACAGCCTTTGCTCAATACTTTGTTGAAGCACTTTTGGCACCAATTACATGATGCTACAAGCTTGGCACACCTATTTTTGGGCAGTTTCTCCCATTCTTCTTTGCAGAACCTCTCAAGCTCCATCAGTTTGGATGGGGAGCGTTGGTGCACAGCCATTTTCAGATCTCTCCAGAGATATTCAATCGGGTTCAAGTCTGGGCTCTGGCTGGGCCACTCAAGGACATTCACAGAGTTGTCCCGGAGCCACTCCTTTGTTATCTTGAGGTGTGCTTAGGGTCATTGTCCTGTTGGAAGATGAACCTTCACCCCAGTCTGAGGTCCAGAGTGCTCTGGAGCAGGTTTTCATCAAGGATGTCTCTGTACATTGCTGCATTCATCTTTCCCTCAATCCTGACTAGTCTCCCAGTCCCTGCTGCTGAAAAACATCCCCACAGCATGATGCTGCCACCACCATGCTTCACTGTAGGGATGGTATTGGCCAGGTGATGAGCGGTGCCTGGTTTCCTCCAGACATGACGCTTGCCATTCAGGCCAAAGATTTGTTTCTCATGGTCTGAGAGTCCTTCAGGTGCCTTTTGGCAAACTCCAGGTGGGCTGTCATGTGCCTTTTACTGAGGAGTGGCTTCCGTCTGGCCACTCTACCATACAGGCCTGACTGGTGGAGTGCTGCAGAGATGGTTGTTCTTCTGGAAGGTTCTCCTCTCTCCACAGAAAAACGCTGGAGCTCTGTCAGAGTGACCATCGGGTTCTTGGTCACCTCCCTGACTAAGGCCCTTCTCCCCCGATCGCTCAGTTTGGCCAGGCGGCCAGCTCTAGGAAGAGTCCTGGTGGTTCCAAACTTCTTCCATTTACGGATGATGGAGGCCACTGTGCTCATTGGGACCTTCAATGCTGCAGAAATATTTCTGTACCCTTCCCCAGATCTGTGCCTCGATACAATCCTGTCTCGGAGGTCTACAGACAATTCCTTGGACTTCATGGCTTGGTTTGTGCTCTGACATGCACTGTTAACTGTGGGACCTTATATAGACAGGTGTGTGCCTAACCAAATCATGTCCAATCAACTGAATTTACCACAGGTGGACTCCAATCAAGTTGTAGAAACACCTGAAGGATGATCAGTGGAAACAGGATGCACCTGAGCTCAATTTTGAATGTCATGGTGTAGGGCTTTACTGGTTGTTTAGATCAGTGTTACTATCAGAAATAATTAATAATTATTTCTTTAGTTATTAATTAATATTTAAATTAATTAATTGAATCTAACTCATTAAAACCTCATATGGGGCTCCAGTAAATGTAGTGTGCTACGTTTAGGAGCAAGTTTGGTTATTAGCAATAATTAATAATTATCAAAGATAATTATTAATTATTAAAATCAAGAGAACATTGATGAGAATCAATGTTAGCTTTTTTAATCCTTTAAATCAACAATTATCAAAGATAATCGTTAATTGTTAACATCGATGAAACATTAATTAAAATTAACACTAGCTTATTGATCATTCAAATTCAACAATCATCAAAGATAATTATCAATTGTCAAAAATCAATAGAATATTAATAAGGATTAACATTGACAGGGCACCACCCTGAAATCAGGGACTAATAACCAGATAATAAAACAGTCTCAATATTAGATTGTTTTCTTAGGAAAATCGACATCCGAAGAATATCGATTTTCGGGAAAAAAACAATGAATGAAGGTTTGAATCCGAGCACTGACATCCCGTCAGCATGACACAGGCGTATACAAAACAAACCAAAACACTTCTCTTTGTAATATAAACAAAGTTTATTTATGCAGTAATATCAATTAATAATTAATACAATGCAGTCAATAAACTTCCAACTTACAACTACAAACTAAACAGTGATATGATTAGATATGGAAATAAAAATAATCCTATAACACATAAGGTGTGTGTGTGACAGTGTGTGTGTGTGTGTGTAAGGAGGGGCGTGCACAAAATGGCGGACGTGACTCTCGTGGAGAGTATGTCAAACGAGACTTCCGGCCAGGGAATATGACCTTGAATGGGGCGGAGAGAAACCAGTCAATGGCGTCTACCAGTTACCGTGTGTATCCGCTTGTATGATAGCTTAGGGACAAAGCTGGGCTTTAGCATTTAAGCTATCTACGAGCCAAAATGTGTGCCAGAATGTTTGTGAGGGGTCGCGTGCGTGCATGTGTGTGTGTGTGTGTGGTTAGTACGAGAGAGAGAGAGAAGTGACAGCCCTAAAGCCGATTTCGCGATCGTGGGAGAGAAAGCAGCTGTTAGTTCATTGCTCAGAGACGCGGTGGACGGCTCATAAACAGTCCCGCGTTCTTTGACTCTTTAATGGATGAACTCAGTTTACCTGTCTCGCCCACGATGGCGAAATTGCACAACAGTCCAATTTGGTTGGACCACAATACAACAAAACAAAATCGTGATAATTAATACCCTGAGTATTAATAATGAGCGGACATGGCGGTCCGTAAACTGTACAAGCAAAAACCTTGAAACACAAGAATAACACACTATAATATTCTATCTCTGCCCAGACGTAAACCTCTTACTTGAATCACATGAGGACACAGGTAGAATGTGTTTTCCTCCGTCCTTTAACTCTGACTCGGTTCCTTGAGGCTCGGGTGATGACGGGAGGCCGTTTCCTCGCTCTGTCGGCGGGCGGTACGGCTGTTGATTCTCGGCGGGCTGGCGGAGAACTCAGAAATGTCGACTTGATTGAAGATGGAAGAGAAATCTTTAATCTCTTCACTTCTGTAGGCAAACGGATGAAGATGCAAATTGCTCGGCGGTCTCCTTCAGATCTGTTAGAGTGTTCGGTTGAACACAGAGTAATCTCAACTCATCCAGCGGGATGGAGATTGTATGGCCACAGTTTCAAGTCGGACGTTACTTCCTTGTGCCACGAGGCTGCACCTGAGAGCAACGATGAAACTGCGTCTATACAGGACGAACAAAGTTGCTGGAAGCAGAGGTATTTCAACTCCTGCTGATGTCATATTTGAGGGACGTTCTGTTGTGTGCCTCATCCAATAGGAGTTGAGAGTTCGATCCTTTAGTGAGCAAGGCTTCATGGGATTTGTAGTCTGTTTTGGACTCCCTTTGTTTGATTTTGGCAAGATTTTTATCAGTATAATTTACGACTTGGAATGTGGGGGCTTGAGTTAGGTTTTTACGACTGTGTTAGGCCTGCCTTTGTCTTCTGTCTGAATACATGAGGCCCAACAATGGCTAAGGCTGTGAATACTTACGTACATGTGATTTTATTTCGTTTAAACAAACTTCTTTCATGTTGTCATTATGGGGTGTTGTTTGTAGAATTTTGAGGAAAATAATGAATTTAATCCATTTTGGAATAAGGCTGTAACATGACAAAATGTGGAAAAAGTGAAGCGCTGTGAATACTTTCCGGATGCACTGTATAGGCCTCCAAAATAATTTTACAGAACTTTTATCAGCAATTTCATCTGAATTTGACAGTTTCATTATTGCAGGGGATTTTAAAATCCATATACTGTAGATAATCCTGAAAACAACACTGCCAAAGAACTCATAACCGTTTTAAATACATTTGATTTGACACAGCATGTAATTGGACCCACACACACATGCAGCCACACTCTAGATCTGCTTATTAGTAAGGGTCTGAACATTTCATCCACTGTTATTAAGGATGTAGTGCTATCTGATCATTTTTATATTTTCTTTTATGTACTGATTTCTCCACCAGAGGTACATAAATGAGAACACTAGTGTGCAATTTATGAAGGCTTTATATATGACACCAAGTATATCTGCAGAATCTGTTGATGTTCTCCTTGATAACTTTAACTCTAAAGTTAAAAATTCTGTTGAAGACATTGCTCCTGGAAAGGCCAGGAAGATTACTGGCAGGCGTAAAGTGCCTTAGAGAAACACAACAGCAGTGCAAAGCATGAAAAGGAAATGCAGAAAAGCAGAACGAATGTGGCGGAAAAAACTTGAAGCCCATTACAATATATATAGAGACAGCCTTCATGCTTTTAATTTGGAACTAGGCACAGCTAGACAGACTTTCTTCTCCAGCATTATAAACAGCAATATAAACAACACCTGGACTTTTTTTGCAACTGTAGAAAGACTAACTAACCCACCAACACAGCTTCCGTGTGAAATGTTCTCTAACAGCAAATGCAACGAGTTTGCATCTTTTCTCATGAGAAAAAAAAAAAAAAAAAAAAAAAATCAGTGACATTAGAATGGCAATCAGCTCGACCTCATGTTGATCTGAGGTTAGACAGCACCCACCACAACAACTTCAGAAATTAGTCAGTATGTCTGATTTGGAGGCAATTGATGTCAAAACTCTGGAAGAAACTGTACAGCAGTTTAAAACAATGACCTGCTATCTTGAAACACTACCCACATCTTTTTTCAAAAATGTGTTTAACTGTCTAGAAACCTATCTCTTAGAGATAGTTAATGCCTCACTCCTTTCAGGCACTTTTCTGAAGTCTCTGAAAACTGCAGTTGTTAAGCCCCTTCTAAAAAAAAAAGCAATCTGGATAATGGCCTATTAAACAACTACAGTCCAATTTCAAATATTCTTTTCATATGCAAGATCATTGAAAAGGTTGTTTTCAATCAGCTGAACAAATTTTTAAACTCAAATGGCTACTTGGACAATTTCCAGTCTGGTTTTCGACAGCATCACAGCACAGAGACGGCACTCATAAAGATAATAAATTATATCTGGCTAAATACTGATGTAGGCAAAATATCAGTGCTGGTTTTGTTGGATCTCAGTGCTATATTTGGCACTGTTGACCACAAAATATTCCTAGACAGACTGGAAAACTGGGTAGGGCTCTCTGGGACAGCCCTCAGCTGGTTCAGGTCATATCTACAGTGTATTCAGAAGTATTCAGATCCCTTCATTTTTTTCAAATTTTGATATGTTGCAGCCTTATGCTAAAATGCTTTAAATTATTATTATTTTTTTCACATCAATCTACACTCCATACCTCATAATGTCAAAGCAAAAACCAGATTTTTTATAACTTTGCAAATTTATTAAAAAGAAAAAACTGAAAGATCACATTGATATTCAGCCCTTTATTCAGTACTTAGCTGAAGCACCTTTGGCAGCGATTACATCCTCTTTTTGGGTAAGGTTTGCACACCTGGATTTGGGGATTTTCTGCCATTCTTCTCTGCAGATCCTCTCAAGCTATGTCAGGTTGGATGGGGACCATCGGTGGAAGTCATTTTCAGGTCGCTCCAGAGATGTTTGATTGGGTTCAAGTCCGGGCTCTGGCTGGGTCACTCAAGGACATTCATAGAGCTGTCCCTAAGCCACACTTGTGTTGTCTTGGCTGTGTGCTTAGGATCACTGTCCTATTGGAAGGTAAACCTTTGGCCCAGTCTGAGGTCCTGAGCTCTCTGGACCAGGTTTTCATTAAGGATATCTCTGTATTTTGCTGCATTCAGATTTCCTTCAACCCTGACCTGTCCCCCAGTCCCTGCCACTGAAAAACACCCCCACAGCATGATGCTACCACCACCATGCTTCACCATTGGGATGGTATTGCGCAGGTGATGAGCCGTGCCTGGTTTCCTCCAGACATGACGCTTGGAATTGAGGCCAAACAGTTCAATCTTTGTTTCATCAGACCAGAGAATCTTGTTTCTCATGGTCTGAGAGTCCTTTAGGTGCTTTTTTGCAAACTCCAAGTGGGCTTTCATGTGTCTTGCAATGAGGAGAGGCTTCTGTCTGGCCACTCTGCCATAAAGCCCAGATCGGTGGAGTGTTGCAGTGATGGTCTTCCTTCTGCAAGTTTCTCCCATCTCCACACATGATCTCTGGAGCTCAACCAGAGTGACCATCGGGTTCTTGGTCACCTCTCTAACCAAGGCCTTTCTCCTCCAATTGCTCAGTTTGGCCAGGCGGCCAGCTCTAGCAAGAGTCCTGGTTGTTTCAAACTTCTTTCATTTAAGAATTATGGAGGCCACTGTGCTCTTGGGAACCTTCAATGCAGCGGACATTTTTTTGTAGCCTTCTCCAGATCTGTGCCTTGACACAGTCCTGTGTCTGAACTCTGCAGGCAGTTCCTCTGACCTCATGGCTTGGTTTTTGCTCTGATATGCATTTTCAGCTGTGAGACCTTATATAGACAGGTGTGTGCCTTTCCAAATCATGTCCAATCAAATTGAATTTCCACAGGTTGACTCCAATCAAAGTCCAGAAACATCTCAAAGATTATCCAGAGAAATGGGATGCACCTGAGCTAAATTTCAAGTGTCCTAGCAAAGGGTCTGAATACTTAAAATATTATTTCAGTTTTTTAATTTTAATACATTTTCAAAGTTATCAAATATCTGTTTTTTTTCTTTGTCATTATGCGGTAGATTGATGTGGGGAAAAAAATATTTAAAGAATTTTAGCATAAGGCTGCAACATAACAAAATGTGGAAAAAAAATGAAGGGGTCTGAATACTTTCTGAATGCACTGGGAGGGGTTACTTTGTGAACATAGGAAACTATGAATCTGAGTGGACATCCATGACGTGTGGAGTCCCACAAGGCTCAATTCTTGCACCACTTCTGTTTACCTGTATATGCTCCAACTAAGCCAACTTATGAAAAAGAATCAAATTGCATGCCATAGCTATGCAGATGACACCCAGATCTACCTAGCTGTATCGCCGAGTGGCTACAGCCCCATAGATTCCCTGTGCCTGTGCCTTGATGAAATTAACAGTTGGATGTGCCAAAACTTCCTTCAGTTAAACACAGACAAGACAGTGGTCATTGTATTTGGCAACAAAGGTGAAATTCCCAAGGTAAGCACATACCTTGACTCTAAAGGTCTAAAGACAAAAAATCAAGTGAGAAATCTTGGTGTCGTTTTGAAGGCAGACCTTAGTTTCAGTAGTCAATTCAAAGCAATAACCAAATCAGCCTACTTTTATCTAAAAAATATAGCGAGAATTAGATGTTTGGTATCCAGTCAAGACTTAGAGAAACTTGTTCATGCATTCATCACCAGTATGGTCGACTACTGCAATGGACTCCTCACCGGCCTTCCCAATAAGACCATTGACAGCTGCAGCTCATTCAGAATGCTTCTGCCAGGATTCTCACCAGAACAAAAAAGACTGAGCATATCACTCCAGAACTTAGGTCTTTACACTGGCTTCCATTCACATTTATAATTGATTTTAAGGTACTATCACTCGTTTATAAATCACTCAACAGCCTAGGATCTAAATACATTCAGGGTTGGGAGGGTTACTTTTGAAATGTATTCCACTACAGATTACAGAATACATGCTGTAAAATGTCATTTGTAACGTATTCCGTTAGATTACTCAAGGTCAGTAACATATTCTAAATACTTTGGATTACTTCTTCAGCACTGGTAGATTTTTTCAATTGTTTTGACTATAAAAACTCTGCCAGTACAGTAAGACAAAATACACATGTTAAAAATACATTCTCTGAAAAACCTAAATATATTATGCAGTGTTGTTTCTAAAACAAGATACATCTAATTGACCTTGTTTCAAGGATTTTTTGATATTTTTACAGGAAAACAGTACAAAAATTATTATCAAGAATACGATTGTTTCCCTAATATCAAAGGTCTTGCTAGAAAAAAAGAAATTATGATCCAACATGAATTTTCTTGATAAAAAATATGATCGTGCCTGGTAACGTGCATGTAAAATGGCTAGAAATAGCATTTTAGCTTAGCGTAAAGCTGACAATTTACACAAGGTTTATTTCTATTTCTTCTGCTCCAAACTTACTTCAAACTTACTTCTCTGTCTGCTCATATCAATGTAACACATCATAGGAAAGTGTTTCACCGCTGTTCAAATGCATTTTGGATCACATCATTTATATGTATAAATGTTTTCCATCTGAAAGGACTAAATATGAAATGAAACAAATGGCAATAAAATGCAAAGTAATCTCTTCAGTAATCAAAATACTTTTTGAATGTAACTGTATTCTAATTATCAATGATTTAAATTGTAACTGTAGTGGAATACAGTTACTTATATTTTGTATTTTAAATACGTAATCCCATTACATGTATTCCATTACTCCCCAACCCTGAATACATTGCAGATATGCTTGTTGAATATAAACAGACCTCTCAGATCATTAGAATCAAGTCAGTTAGAAATACCAAAGGTTCACTCAAAACAAGGTGAGACAGTGTTTAGCTATTATGCCACCCACAGCCATAATAATCAGTTTCCAGAAGAGGTCAGGTGTGCTCCAACAGTAGTCACATTCAAGGCCAGACTGAAAACACATTTAACTGTGCATTTATTCACTGAACACTGTTCTGCACTTACTGATTGCACTGCACCATTTTATGGATGGTCTTAGGATGCAGTCTTTTCTATCTCTTCTATAGTTTTTCTCTAAATCAATTAAAGAAATTGTTGAAGTGATGGAAGCTAGGTGATTGGATGTTGTTCAGTCATCCTCTGGAACAAGAAGAATCCTGCTGAATTTACAATTACCTTTGACCCTTATCTGTGCCAGGGAAGGTTAACAACAGTTACAGTGTGTGTTAACAATTAGGTTATTGTTTGTGCTGTCAGAAAATATTAACAACAGTTACTGTATGGGTGATGTTAACAATTTAGTTATCCTCTGCTGTGCAAGGAAAGGTTAAAGAGCACCTATTATGGTTTTTAAACATGCCTAATTTTGTTTTAAAGGTTTCATACAATACATGCATCCAAGGTCAAATAAACACTTTAATTTGCTCATAAATTAAATTGCAGCATTACCTTTTTTCCCAGTGTCAAAAACAACTCGTTCAATGATCCGTTCTAAAGGATTCATTCTAAACTCCTCCTTTCAGCCTACTCTGCTCTGATAGGTCAGATGTCCCAGTCTGTTGTGATTGGTCTACCGCTTAATGTAGTGTTAGAGGGTGGGTCAAAGCTGTTCGCGAGCAGCCAGTGAATACCAGAGGCGGGTTTTTTGTTACTAAATTAGTACAGGAAGTAAGTCTGGAATTACTAACAACTCTTTTCAGGTGTTCAGATTCAGAATCGGTTCTTTCTTTTGGGAGTCAGTAACTCCACTTGTCATGCACTTTGATTTTTTAAACTTTTCAGACTTTTTTACATTCACAAACAGATATATAACACACTACATGAAAGGTAATATTTGAAAAACCATAATAGGTGCTCTAACCAATTAACAATTAACAATTAATTGTGTGTTAACAATTTTTGGCTATCCTCTGTTTTATCAGGGAAGGTTAACAGCTGTTATGGGTAGTGTTAACAACATAGTATGCTTTTTCTTTTTTATTCATTTTAATCATTTAAACATTTTTTAATTTATTTTATTACTTTTTATTCTTATTTCATGTTCTTAATTTTTTTTTATTTATCTATGTATCTTGTTTTTCTTTATCATTTTTATGTTAAGCACTTTGAATTGCCATTGTGTACAAATTTTGCTATATAAATAAACTTTCCTTGCCATGCCGTGCCTATTTTAATGTTCAAAAATAGGCCCCCATTCACTTTGATTGTAAGTGCCTCACTGTCACCCAGATTTTTTAATTTTATTTTTTTAAGAAAAGGAGGGATAAGTCCAAATAAATTTGTGTGGTAATCAATATTATGCCACAAATGCTGTCGATTGAGCTTAACTTGTATTGAACCCGGAATATTCCTTTAATTTTTCGAGGGAAAGCACAAGCTCCATATTGCGCTCATCATTGTTCATGTGAACACGTTTACTTTATGGTTTCCAGTAGTGTCTCATAGGCTGCTCTCTCGATGCGCTATCAGTAGCATCACAGGAAGAAGTAAACACATTTGAGTTGATGCAGAAATGTCTGATGGGAGGTGCCGCTTGTCAGTAATTCAGTGAAATGGCATCAATGTCAGGGCACCGGAATATTCGGTAACAACTTGTTGATTTCACTGGATAAATACAGGGTTGTGGGAATGATCTAAAATTACATTTCTAACTTTGGTAAGTTCTATCGTCCACTCATCAGATCATTTGCTTTAAACTACAAATTCTGCAATCAAGTAAGCCAGGACTGCCCTCGTAAATAAATAAATAAATAGCTGCATGACGCCACAGGACAAAGAAGATGTTCATGCTTTAAAGGAGATGTTTTCAATTTTACTCCTCACCAAGGACTCACAGATGTTTTGTAAAAGAAATGAATGCTGAATTCATTTTAGGCCATTAACTGCATTAAGATATGCTCTATGATGAGTTTGTGTAGATGAGTCAGATGCCCAGTCTTGTGTTTAATCTCAGCAGTGTATCAGAAGCCTTGACAGGGAACAGTTATAATCACAGAGTGCTCCTGACTTCTCCCCAGACTCTCACAAATTGCCTTCAAGCCTAGACACCTTCAAGGACACCATTCAGTCCTGCTGTGTTACTGTGAAATGTGTCAGCCAAAACTGAGTAATTTCCTGTTAGTTAGGTCACAAGGATAAAAGGGAAATATTGTCAATTGATTTGCTCTGAAGATTTACATTTACATTTATTCATTTGGCAGATGCTTTTATCCAAAGAGGAATAATACATCATAAGCGATTCATCTTAAGAAGACAGTAGTACGAAAAGTTCTGCATTACAAAGTTTCACTAGCATCAGAATAGTAGTATCCAAGACATATTAGAGTGCTCAAGAATATATATAATTTTTGTTTTTATTATAATTTTTATTTTATATTTTATGTCAATTAATTGACATAAAAGAGAGGAAGTAGCCACCCTAGTCCATTTTTTATGGATGTAAAAGTGAGTCATCTGTTATATTTGATTAACTATCGCTGAGAAATAAAGACAACATTAAATAGGTATTGTATGGGTACTTTTAGATACCACACAACAGGGGTTTGTGTGAACCATATACCTGTGTGAATGTATAATAACCATCTATTTGTTGGGTGACTGTTCAGCATTGGTGACTTAACAGATGTAATATTACCATTAGGTTGTGATTACAGGAAGTCAACAAATGTGAAAAACACCTAATTTATCTTAGAAGGTCATATCCATTCAATCTAGAAATAATATTGTGCCCTTTAAAAATAATTGAATATTTTACAGCAGTAAATTCCAAAAGGCTGAATTCATTAAAGGAATACTCCAGGTTCAATGTACTGAAAGTTTATCTCAGTTTACAGCATTTGTGGCTTAATGTTGATTTGCAAAAAAAAAAAAAAAAAATCATTATTTTGAAAACCTGCACAAATCATGGTTACAGTAAAGCACTTACAATGAAAGTGAATGGGCAAATCAAAAAATTTTAAGATGAGGGTTTATTTTGCAATAACAACTAGCTGACTGTACATTATCTTGCTTATGACATGGCTACTAACCAGATAAATAAATACATGGTCTTAAAATAATGGTTTGCATTGAAATTGTGTAATTATGTGACAAGAAAGATATTGCTGAACAGCTGAAATCTACCTCCGGTTTCCGAGTTCTGTTGGTGTTTATTTTGTGAAAATGATCATCTGACTCCTCATTATCCAGCCTATTACAAGACTACTTGCCAAATAAACAAATAAATGGACATGAAACATTGATTTCCATTGAAATTTTGTAATTATGTTAGAATAAATAAATAGCTGAAAAGCTGAAATCCACCTCTGGTTTGCGTCGGAGTTCTGTTGGTGTATATTTTGAAATATACATCATGCATTTAAAACTGTATATATACAGTATATATATATATATATATATATATATATATATATATATATATATATATATATATATATATATATATACACACACACATGCAAATCAGGTAACAGCATAAACATGGGCAAAAAAAAACATTTGCACACTGCAGTTCTGCATCAGTTCTCCAGCAGACTGGTTCTGATGCACCTGAACTGGCTTTAATGCCAAAAGTGTGGGCATATACACTGAGAGTCTGGATATATGCCCTGTTATAATGTTTTGCTCCACCATTTGATGAATTGCTGTTGCAATGATCAATAGATAATGTACACAATTGACTAAAATTTGCTGTTTATTGGTGCAATGCTAATTGTTGCAGGAAAATAGCGCTGGCTTTTGGGACTAAGGTGCATTCGATAATAAGACTGATTTGTATATTAAAGAGGTGTATTCACACTGAAAAGAATAGCAAAAATGTAATTTAAATATGCCTGCCACAATGCTAAACCAGCACACATAGCACATGGTCAGTTAGGACTGCAGGTGGTTAGTGAGTAATTTGCAGGTATTTGCGCTGAAATACTGCATGCTTAATTGATGTAACTGTTTAGTGAATTCGCTCTATACAGTAAATGACAGAGGGTGAGTGAATGAAAACAGAATGTTCATGTTTACACAAACTATTCCTTGATTTATTTGGAAATGAAGAACACATTACAGATGTTAGACTTTTTCTTAGATTGACTGTTAACGTGGGTGTGCAGGGAGTAATTTAAACCTCGAGCACTGCAAAGCTGCAGCCTAGCTTCGACAAAGCTATTACAATGAAATCAATTTCTCTCTGTTAAGTTCACTCATAAGCGTTAATCTGTTGCCAATATCAGTACATTTGAGTAATTTACCTTTTACTACTTAAAAAGAGTAGTCTCATGGATATCATGAAAAAGATTTGAGAATGGGCAGTTATTTAGTTAAGGTTAATATGAAGCTCCTCATGAATTGATCTGAGAATTGAGAGCTAATTTCCAGTATATTACATTCAGCCATTCGATATTCAAGTCTGAACAAACACATAAAATAGATGGCACAACATTTCATAGATAAGAAGTCACTAAGCATTAAACATGATTCAACAGATCAGGCTCACTAATTCTCTTCCAGAGTCAAGTACAGTGATATTGTTCCTGTGCATATACATGGAGGAAAATTCTTTAGTGTACATCAAGAAAGACTTGACTGAATGTAAATTATTGAAGATGAATGAACCATTAGTTAGGCTAAGCATTTAGTTTTTGTGTTTAGCTAGTGTTTGATTAAAAGGTTACGGCAAGCTATTAGCTGTTCCAACAATTAGCTCTGTGGATTACACTTGTATAGAGCTGCGTACCAATTAGCGTGGTCATTATGGTTGTTCAAAGACCTTTTATTTTATATGACAAGTTATTAGCCAACTAAACCCTAAAGAGTGGAGATGGGGAAATTATTATGATAGTCAGTACACTTCATAGACCTGTGTCCAATGGTTGCCTCTACTCATGATGAATTAATTATGAATTGTGAAAATGAATTGATTAATTAAAAGATTTTTGGTCAAAGTTTTCTTTCCTAGGGGCTGTAATATATCAAAACCTGTTTCTGCAAGAAAATGTATGGCCATGCCTTCAAATGAGAGGCAGAGGAGGTTGTGCTGGTTGGTGCTACACTAACAAGACATCACATACTGTATATAATGAGGACAGAGAAGAGACCAGAAATGTGAGATGATAATTAGATATGATCGGCACATTATTTTCTCGCAACGTTTTTGAGGCATTGATATACTACTATTAGCCGACATTTTTTTAGAAGCCTTTGTTTGCTTTCCAATTCACAGTCAGTTGGCCTTCTGTTTAATGTAGTTGAACAAGGGGGTAATATAACATTTACTGTTCTTATCAGCCACAACATTAAAACCACCTGCCTAATATTGTGTAGGTCCCCCTCATGCCGCCAAACAGCACCAACCCACATCTCAGATGCTATTCTTCTTACCACAATTGTACAGAGTGTTTATCTGAGTTACCGTAGACTTTGTCAGTTCAAACCAGTCTGTCCATTCTCTCTTGGCGCCTCTCATCAACAAGGTGTTTCCATCCGCAGAACTGCAGCTCACTGGATGTTTTGCCAGATTAATTATGCCAGATGGGCTGGTTTGAGTATTTCCGTAACTGCTGATCTCTTGCGATTTTCACACACAACAGTCTCTAGAATTTTCTCAGAACAGTGCCAAAAACAAACTGAGTGAGCGGCAGTTCTATGGACGGAAATGCCTTGTTGATGAGCGAGATCAACAGAGAATGGCCAGACTGGTTTGAACTGACAAAGTCTACAGTAACTCAGATAACCGCTCTGTACAACTGTGGTAAGAAGAATGCCATCTCAGAATGCAATTCTGAGAGGCGGGTTGGCATTTTTTTGGAGGCACGAGGGGGGCCTGCACAATATTAGGTAGGTGGTTTTAATGTTGTGGCTGATCGGTGTAATGCTAAGTTACCATCACCTCTGCCACCCTACATTTATACAGCTGGTGTTTCACATTGTGTTTCATTGTGGGTAACGTTGTGGCAGCTAATCAAATGAGAGATTTGTTTGGGGAAAAAAGAAGCAAAGTTTGAGTTATTTCGGATTCTGGGTTGATGGAGCTGGCCAATACTTGGATAAATCAAAAACAGCGAGTAAAAAGTGCAATTCAGAATTGCCATACTCCGGGAACACATCCAATAGGCCTTATTCAAGCTAGCACCATCTTTGATTTTTAATAGGAATGACAACGAGGCTGTTAGGGATAGACAAAGAGTCTCTTCAATGGGCTGTACTGTAGTTTAAAGTGTTTTTGGATCGTTCCGCAGACAAAATATTGATAAAATAGCTATCCAAGAACATTCAGGATACAAAGAACTCCAGACAATATGATTTGTGGAAAATCAGATGTGATCTAGGAGCTTTATGCAGCTTTATACCACTCGTGTCATTGAAGAGATGGTAAGTCTATCCCTCACAGCCTCATTGTCATTCCCATTAAAAATCAAAGATGGCATTAGCATGAATAAGATCTATCAAATATCCCATATGAACACATATCATGACGAATGGCAGGGACGTGCAGAGAAAGGCAGTTAACAGGACAGGTACAATCTACAATTGGGAAGCTTTGAACCCTAGGAAAAATTATCATTTTATTCACTACAAGCCATGAAGCTAACGAATTGTGTTGCTAAGTTTATAGTCAGAGATATGCAGCCACTTAACATGGTGGAGAGTTCCCTTTTCTGAAACATGTTAAAGGAAATAAAACCAGAGTTTTAGTAACACAGCTTGAGAAGGCCTGCAAGGTAAGCCTTTGCAGTGGATTTAAATATATTAAAATATGCCGATATAGACTGATAATGATCGGGAAAATTATCGATCTATATAAAATTCTGATGCATGAAAAGGGCATTTATCCCAAGCCTAATGATAGTACAACTACAATTTTGGTGCAGTCTCATTCTCTTTCCAGGGGTGTTTCTAGTCTTTTAATAGTACTGGGGCACAAGTCCCCCAAAGTGTTGTGTAGAGGGGGTTTTGGGGAATAGTTCCCCACGAGAGATTTTTATTTTTTCCAAAAATAGCACCAAAGCGTTCAATTCTGGTGAACTTTGGGAGAATAATTCGCTAGATCAAGGCATCGCTAGTTCTAATTCTAATGTTTAAAACGTTTCTCAGGTCTGTATATAGCAACATCCCTCATTAGATAAGGATTTATCAGTAAAATTGTACAGGGGCATAGCAGAAATTTACTGGGCGCTTGCTACTTCCATTATGTTATAAAATATTTTTTTATATTTTTCATTGCCCATCATTCAATGTAGGTCAACACCGTGATCTACAAAAACAATGTGTACTTCAAATGTACTGTCAAATATGTATCATATAAATGGACAAATCTAGCATTCCCTTCCATAAATGGATGAATTGAGACTAGAGAATGGCTTCAGATGATTTTCAGCTCCTTATATTGAATTGTCACCACCATCAGACTGAAAATCTGAAAGGGTTGACAGCTTAATTTTTTGACTAAATAACCATATTTAGCATATTAAAATGCGGTAAATGCAGTAGTTAGTGTTGCTAGCTATGGAAGCCTATTAGTGACATGCAATAATCAATCGATAAATAAATAAATAAATGCAATATTCATAATTTTGATTAAATAAAGATAAAATCAAATGAAATAATACTTTAAATGGTACATGAAATGGTACATTTATTTGGCAAAAAATGGCAGGTAAAGTCATGTGACACGTTTTTGTCCCATGTCTCAAGAATCAGTGCCATAATATAAATTATTATATCCAACGCTATTGAGATGCAAAATTCTATAGTGGATATAAATAACACATTGAAAATAAAGAAGGGAAATACAACAAAAACCTCAATATGCAGAAACTTTATTGGGCAATATACATACACACACACACACACACACACACATATATATATATATATATATATATATATATATATATATATATATATATATATATATATATATATATAACCCCAATTCCAAAAAAGTTGGGACAGTATGAAAAATTATATAATCATATAATGTACAGTTTTAGTGCTTTCAATATAGCAAAGGGTGAATATAATTTACAAATCACTCCTTTTTGTTTTTATTAGCATTTTTCATACTGTTCCAACTTTTTCGGAATTGGGGTTGTAGTATATTCTCCATTGTGTAACTGAGTCTGTTTAATTGTTCTATTAAAGTAAACCACAGTTGTATCATATTAAAAAGGAGAAAGAGAGCAAAAAGTACAGTACATAACTAGTGCTGAATTGTTCTTTTTATAGTCTTTGCTGGTGTCCAGTTTACCACTAGAGGCCATTAAAACACCTAACAAAGCAATAAATCTATCCTGCTCAGATGCAGAGACAAATCATAGGAGCTTACATAAGCTCTTTGTCATACATAAAAATTGAAACCTTTTATATTAACTGGCCTCTCTTTTAATCCAATTATAAGACACATTTTCACACTAATATCTGTAGCTCTCGAAATTATTTTCTACAGACAAATGGTTTCCTGCAACCAAAACAGCCCTTATCAGCATTTTTCAGTCTGATCAAAACCATTAATGTAAGTGTTTTGCATGCTATTGACTGCACCAGTAAGTCTGTCAGTTCATTAGGTTACATTAGGTGAAATAGATTTGTAGTAAGTTACTCTTTCCCTCTCTAATGTGTTTAAGTTAGTATAATGTTCGCTAAAATGCTGAGCTGCTGTTTTTCTACTTTCAAGAAAGGCATTAAATAGATTATAAATATATTGAATCATCATGACATCATAAAAGTAATCCAGACAACTCCAGTTGTTTAAATCCATGTCTTCAGAAATTATATGGTAGGTGTGGGTCAGAAAAAGATCAATATTTAAGTACTAATTTAATATATTTCTGACATATTTCACAATGAATCTCCATGATGATAAACTGAAGCAGTAAAAGTCAGCCCACTTTTCACATCCTTCGGAAACACTTTTTCATTTAGGAAAGCGCTGTGGTGGTGTTTGTTGCTATTTACTGTTTAAGGAGAAAATACAATTAAAAGAGGGGCTTGGGGGGGACCTTTAGCCCTGTTGCACCATACATATTAACCATTTAAAGGTGTTTGGTATATAAAAGCAACAGAGGAACATAATCCTGTGATTGACAGGTTCTGGAGGTACAAAAATGTAGAATTTGAGACTGACACTAACTGGGTCATTAGCTTGTCAGCTCAATAGGCCTGAGGGGAAAGCTGAGACAAAACAGGAGGAACGCCTGTCTAGTGATGCCAAATGAAAATCTGCCAGTGAATAAATTAAAGCACTGGACCGCAGGATAGTTTATAATATCCATGATGCTTTCAGATAACATGCTTTTTACAGCTGACTTAGGGTAGTTTCACCCTTTAATTACTGAACATGCTACACACAAACAATGTAAAAGTGGTCAATGTAAAAGAGTCCATGACTGAGAGCTTCATCAAGAACTGTTTTTACAGCTGATTACATAATTATCAATAATGAGCAAGACAACTAAAGCAACTTTACCTCGTGCCTCGTTAGAGCTTCAAAAAAATAAAAAATAAAATCAGAACCTAAGGTGTGCATCTGTATATTGGACTTTTTTATTAATGAATACAATTTGTATTTTTTTATTATAATATATTATTATTTTTTATATTTGTTACTTTGTTTATTAAAGCTGCACTACGGAACTTTTTGCTCTCTAGCAACATTTGTAATTAAAACTTAAAATTGCAAGCAATTTATGGAAGAACACTTTACATGAGTTGTGTTTCGGCACTGATGACTCTTGACATAATGAAAATTAAAGAAAAAAGCCCCGCACCATGGTACGATGATCACACTCATCCTCTCAAGAGAGCAGCTTGGAAGATGGAGTGCAAGTGGAAAACACAAAATTAGAGGTATTTTGCGGTGCATGGAAGGATAGTGTCTGTAGCTACAGACAGGCACTAAAAGCTGCCAGGTCAGCATATTTTAGCAAACTCATAGAAAATAACCACAACAATCCTAGGTGTTTATTCAGTACTGTGGCTAAATTGGTTAGGGATAAAGCCTCGACTGAACCAGATATTCCATTGTCAGCACAAGAGTAATGACTTCATGAATTTCTTTACTGATAAAATTGAAATCATCAGAAATAAAATTGGAATTATTCAATCGTCTGTCACTGTACCTCAGAAAACAGTGTCTCAGAATTTTCCTCACGAGCAACTTCAAACCTTCACTGTCACAGGTCATGAAGAGATAACAAAACTTATCGAAACAACAACATGTATGTTAGATCCAATTCCTGCTAAGCTTTAAAGAGTTGTAATCTCAGAACCTCTTCTTAATATTATTAACTCTTCGCTATCCTTAGGACATGTCCCCAGGTACGTTAAAATGGCAGTTATCAAACCGCTTATTAAGAAGCCACAGCTTGATCCTGGAGAACTGGCAAATTATAGACCGATTTCAAATCTTCTAAAATACTAGAAAAGGTAGTGTCCTCCCAACAATGTTCATTTTTACAGAGAAATAGTATATATATGAACAAATTCAGTCAGGATTTAGGCCCCATCACAGTACAGAGACTGCACTAATTAGAGTTAAAATTACTTGCTCTTATCATCTGATAGCGGCTGCATTTCTTTTCTAGTGCTATTAGATCTAAGTGCTGCCTTCGAAACCGTAGATCACGACATTCTCTTGAATAGGCTTGAGAATTATGTTGGCATTTGTGGACTTGAATTAGCATGGTTTAGGTCCTATTTAGCAGACCGCTACCACTCTGTCTGTGTAAATGAGGAATTGTCAAATCAAACAAAAGTAAAGTATGGAGTGCCACAGGCAGGGACGGATTAACCACCGGGCCGATTGGGCCGGGCCTATTATAAACCACCGGGCCTATTATAAATCCACATAAATGTCAGCCTTATGTGAAATACCATTTGTTCTGTCGAATTCATGCTGGACGACAGCAGAGTGAGCACAGACACTCGAGTGCGCTCTCAGGGATTCTGCGTCTCACAGGTGCTGCGCGTTTATTTGAAGGACTACAGAGAACAGAGTCTGATTTTCAAAATGCTTCCAATCACAAAGATAAGTTGTAGTTTACCCTGGCTGTGTACAAAGCTGATTGTTTCAATTCATATAAGTGACATAATTCATGCATCAGTATAGAGGACTTAAAAATGTTTAAGTCCTGCATGCATTAAATGTTTAATGATAAAGAGAAAGGTGCCTTCATACTCTAAATATGTACACAGTAACCTTTTGTTATATTTGGTTAACCGCGAGAGTTCACGAACGGTTATTCTGTTATTTGTCGGGAGTCGGACTATGGAATAAAGAAAGTTTATTGCCATGGATGCGTCAAACACAATCTCAGAAAGCAGGGAATAAAGTGCACAGTGAGATATGAGCCTAAATAGCACAATGCATAGATCTTCAAATGATAAAATCACATCAAAGTCAAACAAAGATAATCTCTGTCACTGCCTGCAACATAGTAGGCCTATTCTTAACCGATGCAATGGTTCACTTTCCATGAGGCAGTGAATGCCACGGATTACAGGAATTCTTTGGGATTGATTTTTAAATGATTCACCATTTAACTTGTGTAATTATTGTCTGCACACCAGAGCAAAAGGGGGAAAAAACATTGGCTCACCGTTTATCAAGTGCTGAAACTTTGCCAGGTGAAAAACAAACTGGAATCATGTATAACAGTCACATTAAGTCCTCTTTGCAACCTGAACTTTATCAGAATGTCGATTTTTGACACCTGAGCTGAAAAAGCTTGATGCAGCGCAACAAATGATAAAACAGAACACAGGTGTCTTGAGATGCATTAATAAATATTGAAATTATTGTTAAGTTAACAGTGTCTAAAAAAATGCGATGGTCCTGCACAACGAATTGTAAAACAGAATGCAGGTGTCTAGAGATGCGTTTATAAATATTAAAGTTCTTTTAAACTTAACAGTGTCTAAAACGCTGAAAAAAGTGAGTTCAAAGACAAAGACATCCATCCAGTGCGTGTTTACATGGCCTCAACGTTCGTGTGAACAGCCCGTAACTTGCCCTATAGCCTACTTGAAAAACTGACCCAAACCTGGCCCAAAACCTGTAGGTTTGTCGGGTAACGTCAGACTCAGATCGGGTTGAAGACCTCTAAAATAAGCTAATTGTGATTTTGGTATTTGAATACCACGCATACTATTAATAATGCATATTTTGGATCAGTTCATAATTAAAAAGTACATATAACTGGCTGTGTAAGACATTGCTCCAAACTTTTCTTCCGTCAATTTGAAAAATCCAACCAAATCTGGCAAGCGTTCTGTAACACATAAAAGTGAACGAAGTCACGTGAGACATCATGACTTTCGATGGATGTACTGTTACATCGTCTTCTACAGTGAAGAACTTAGGTGTTATATTTCATACCAATCTGTCCTTTGAAAATCACATTTCCAAAGTTTGTAGAACAGCATTCTTCCACCTCAGAAATATTGCTAAGTTATGACACGTTCTCTGTCGCTGATGCCGAAAAACTAATTAATGCTTTCATGACCTCAAGACTAAATTATTGTAATGCATTGTTGGGAGGATGTCCAGCAAGTTCAATAAATAAACTTTGGTGTTTGACAAAAGACAACGAGGCCAAAGATGCTGTGAACAACTGTGCGTCTTTACTCTCACTCAGCACATATACACTAACTCTCTACTAGGCAGAACCAATCAAACACTTCACAGTCAGGCATGCATAGTTATAACAGAACAATCTATCGTCCCATAAAACAGCATTCTCTAGTGGACACAACATTTCTCCCCCCTTTCCTCCCCTGCTGCTCTCTAAACGTTAAAAGCAACAAAGTCTTTTAAGTGACCCGGCCGGGACCATGTGCGAAGCTGATGGGCACGGGGACCCCGGGGGCAGAGGAATTACAGACAAGGTTGGGGAAACAGGGGGCTGAGGCAAAGTAAGGTCCTGGTCTTGCCTGCCAACCTGGGCACTGGGGTTTCCCACTCCAATGAGGGAATGGTACGAGACAGGTCCCTGCTGCTTTGTGGGAATTCTGGAAGTGGCACAGGCACTTTTCAGAGGCAGATAGAGTGCCATTGGGTACCATCATCCAGGAGATAGGATGCCCCGCCTAGCCAACAGGTAACTCTCAGGGGAAGGGACCAGAACGAGGCCAGTTTATTGGCCTGTGGGGCATGCGGACTCTCACCCAGGCCTCGACAGCGATGTCCAGCACTTTGACACATTTGACTCTGTTGAACCGCTGTTTAATCCGGCGTGCTGGCGAGTGACAAAGGCTTTAAACCCCAGGGGAAATCTCAGGGGCGCAGAGGGGTGAAGCCTGTCAAGTGGCAGGTTGAGCTCCCTGCCCAATATGAGGAAGGCACCCTTCGGCCAGGTGTGCTCTAAGGTCGTTTTTTAGGGACTGGTGAAAGCATTCCATGCCACCACTGGACTGGGGGTGATAAAGGGCAGTACGGATGGGTTGGATACCCTTACTCTCCAGGTAAGATGTGAAGTTGGCTAAAACTAACCGAGGGCCATTGTCTGTTGTGATGGTTTGTGGGAGGCCCCTACGAGAGAACAGCGAGTCCAAAAAGTCCACAATGACTTGGGAGGTGACGGAGCCGGTGGTAGTCAGATCAGGCCAAGTTGTACATTACCACCAGGTATCACTGGTTTTGGGGCACCCCGTGAATCTTGCCACAGATATCCAGCTGCAAGTGCTGCCATGGTCAAGAGGGCCAGGCTAGGGGCCGGAGGGATGTGGGAGGTGAGTAACCTGTCTTTCCGCTCACAAGGCAAGCTGGGCAGTCTTTAACTAGAATTTCATTCTCCCTGTCTAGGCCCAGCCACCACACCCGGTCACGGCAGCACTGCTTGAGCTTCACAATGCCTAGGTGTGCCTCATGTGCCATTGCAAACACACATGCATGAAGGGGCCCTGGGATAACAGTGCAAAGCCTGCATGCCACGCAGATGTCCTCCCAGCAGGACAGCTCGTCTTTGACATGGGAGAACGCAGCTAGTTCTCCCGACACATGTGATAACAAGCCATCTCGAATGTAGGCACTGAGCTGCAAAAGAATAGGGTCCTGTTCCAAGGCTGTTTTGAGCTCCTGTAATGACACGATGCCTTGCAGGGGTGTGTGAAGCAGCTGGATGATGTGCGTTTCAGAGTGACTAGAGTCCTCGGGCATGTCCTGAGCCAGGACGGAGCGAGACAAGAGGTCAGCCACCACATTATCACGGCCTGGGGTGAACTGTAGGCTGTAGTTATACTGACGGAGGCTGTCATACCAGTGATGCAGTCTCAGTGGTCAGGAGTAGGGAAATTTTTAGTGGCCACCACCAGATTTGAGATCCAGAGTGAAGTGTCCACTGGCTTAATGATATCAGTGTCCAGCAGGCGCTGTAGCTCAGCTCGTGCAGGGCCAGGGGGATGCGACATAGTGGCTGAATGGCAGGCGTGGTCGATGAGGGGTTGGTGCGTGAATGCGGTGAGATATCCAGGCCCTTTGAACAGTGTTGGCCACTGTTGCTGCCACGTTGTATTCACGGCCAGGATTGCAGCCACCCCCCCATTCCGTAATGAACAGTCAATGTAAGTGACCCCAGTATTTCAATTTTGAAATCGCCATAACCGCAAAGGGCCATGAAGGGCGTGGTTAGGGGAAGTGCTGTCCGTAGGTGTCAGCATTCAAAAGGGACACGCTAGCCCCCATATCCAGTAGCAGTGGAATGCAAACATCATTTAAGATTACAGTACATGATTTGAATGGCACGAGTCCTGATGTTACATTGTGGATAATAGTGGGTGTTGACTGAGAATTGCGTGTCACTGGTCTACTAGGGGCTGAGTGCAATTATGGCATGTCTGGTCCTGGGATGGACAGTTGTGAGCTCTGGTGATATGGGAACGAGATCCACAATTAGCGCAGGACTGTTGTTGTCGTGATCATGTGTGTTATTGCCACGTGAGGTGCATTGCGGTGTCGGGGATATCCGCAGCCGCTTCCGCGCCACCGCTGGGTGACTGCTCTACAGGTGGGGGTAATTCCATGAGCGCCGATTGGCTGAGTGAGGGCTTAGTTTGGTTTGTCAGTGTGGCCGCACATTCTGCTGCGCTCTCCACTTGGAATGCCACTGCTATTGCCCTAGATAGTGACAGATCATCAGGCTGTAACAGCAGGGCATCCCAAACTTTGTCATTATTAGTGTGTTCAATCAATTGATCATGAATCATTTTGTCGTGCAGTACTCCGAACTTACAAGAGTTTGCTAGTCCTCTCAGATTAGCCACATAATGATGAACTGACTCACCTGGAAGCTGGTGGTGCAGGCGGAATGTGAACCGTTGCAGCAAAGCACTCTGTGGGGCAGCGAAATATTTGTTTAAGAGAGTCATCATCTGGTCATAAGTGCCATCGTTACCGTCGCTGATCTACCTTCTACCAAGCTATATATATATAATTCTGGCCTGTTAATAGTTCCTAGAATATCAAAGTCCACAAAAGGAGGTAGATCCTTTTCCTGTTTGGCTCCTAAACTATGGAATAGTCTTCCTAACACTGTTGCAGACACACTCACTCAGTTTAAGTCTAGGCTAAAGACTCATCTATTTAGCCAGTCATACACCTAATTTAGAAACAAATTGTCAAATAGGTGTGCAGATCCAAAACCCAATTTGGGCTCAGGTGCAGGACAAAAAAATATGAATGTCAAAAAAGAAGGTAGATGTCTGCTCACTGAAATTAAAGCTCCAAACTTTTATTACAACAAAGCTATTTTTCGACCGGTTAGGTCTTCATCGGGCACAATCCAGGCACATCAGGCACAATGCATTTGGATTGTGCCTGATGAAGACCTAAATGTTCCAAACATTGCTTTGTTGTAATAACAATTTGGAGCTTTAATATCAGTGTGCGGACATACAGTTAATTCATCCATCAACTCAAAATTAGGCTGCTTTAGTTAGGTCTGCCAGTACCAGAAACATTTATCATGATCTATAACTCTGCAAAAAATGTTATGCCATCTACACTAATATTATTCTAACTATTTCCCTGTCTTCATATCCCGAGTTTACCAGAGCCAGCCAGATCCAGCTCCATTGCTGCTTGGTGTCAGACTTCACTGCTATGTGTCTCTGAGTGATGATGACTAAATGCAGCTGGTGCCAGCCAGACATCATTTCAGTCTATTACGATGGACTTCAGGGGATGAACTGATGCCAACTCCAACCATAAGACATGGGATACTTCATACTCCACTGCCTGAACCTTGGATTTAGGATAGACCTAACCGAAATGACCTGCCGGTTGAACTGCGATGCACCTCATTGATCTCTGCCTGCATCACCTTTGTTTAATTGATGGACTACACTCTTGAAATTGAATACATAGACTATCAATTAATTGCCAACAAAAGCCTTCATCAGCCAACTAACAAAGGACAATGCATCTATGTGAACTTCTGCAGTTAATCCAGGATGAACTTCAAAGACATTAGTCATTTGTCTTACATTTCATACAAAATATTTGTTTAAACACTGACCCTTAACACTTTCTTAGTTTACTTATTTTAAACCATGACTTGCACTGCACATAAATAACTAATATTGGCATTATATTCATGCCAAAGTTATTTTTCTCCATTAACCAACATCTAATGGAGTTTTGTGTTCCTTGCCACAGTCACCTTCAGCTTGCTCACTGGGGTTCTAAATACAATTATTATTTAATTGTTTATTTTTATATGCAATTTACAATCATATTTAATCAAACTACACAATGATGACTTTATAGATATTACAGTTTCATTTTCTGTTAAATACATGATGTTCTTTAAAGCTGCTTTGAAATGATGTGTGTTGTGAAAAGCACTATATGTGAGCCGGAGTCAAAATGTTTTAATTTCATATTGATATTATATTATATTATTCCAGTAAACATTTAAAACCAAAATATTACTTGCTTTGATAAAGATAAACAACATTCATATTTACATATTTTGAATGAATGTATGAATGAATTTTACACTTATAACACTTTTCTGACACTACACTCAAAGCACTTTTACACTGAACAAACCACCACCAGTTACAAGTATAATTTAATATGATCATTCAAGTATTTTATCTACTATTAATGTTTGTATTGTACTACACTTATTAATTTAATAGGTGAAACTCATGATATGGGTGAATAGGCTGATATGAGTTCAATAAAAGACTTTATTATTTTATATTATATTCTACAGCCTCAGTTGATATTGCAAGTAAAACCATAATACAACAATAGTATGTCTATGCACTGCACACAATAACACATTAAACTAAAAACATAAAACATAAAACGAGGATTCAATAATGATAGGGATGAAATATACTTTATTAAAAATGAAAATAATATGCTGAAATATGGAATATAAAAATTACAATAATGTGTGTAATTCATAATTTCTTCAGCAGCAACGTTATAATACTGTTGATAGATGCTAACACACTAAACAAATTAATATGTGCATTACTGTGCTAAGAAATCAGTTAATTTTAAACAAATTGAGATGATTTTACATTGTAAACAGACAGACTATATGCTAAAAGGACAATAAGTGATAGCTTGTGTATTTCTGTGATTGGGACAAAAGAAATTAGAAAACAGTGGAACACACACTGTTAGGGAACCTTGAAACTGCAGCAATGTAATAAAATACTCAGACTACTCAGACGTCATAAATATTTGTAAACATGTTACAGCAACTTCACCGGACAATGTAGATACATTGCGAGTATTGTTTGATTCATAAAAGCATCACAAGCAATATAAGCTTTAACATCCCTTCCAGACAACATATCCAATCATTAGCAAGTAAAGAACTTCGCCAAACAGTTAACAGATAAACATCCATCCAGACTGCAGCAATGCTGTCCTGAACTGTGTGACAGTGAGTGACTGACAGAGCTGAACAGCATAGTTTCCCCAGCCAGAATATGTGATAACCAGTACTTCTTTTCTGTGTTTACGGACATGACGTAATGATGTAAGGACGAACAATATAGTGATTTTGCGCCAAATCCGACCCAACAGCTTAAATTACAAATAACATTTGTAGGCTCACCGTAGTAAATTGCTGTAAGGTAAGGACATTGTTTTGGACATTGTTTTTTATGTACTCAATCAATAAAGACATTTTGTAATTTTTAGCAAAAAATTATTCTGTAGTGCAGCTTTAATATATACAAATATATACCAGGCCTTTCAATATTTGGATGAGCCATGTCCACAAAGTCAACAGCTAAAATGAACCAAAATATGTGTATTTACATTTCTGTTGAAATGCATTGTAAAACAGAGCACATACTTTAAATCAGTTTTGTCATGCATTTTCATTCCATGCAACCTAGATACAAGACCCAGTGATTTTAGGCAACATGATGGAGCAACGGCTAAGAGAGCAACACAGCAATCATTCAAATCTACAGCAATCTATTGATCCACAAACACCACCTAATCGATACAACCATTCGGGAAAAGCAGAAAACAAGACCACAAAAGAAAATGGACCATTTAAAAGCAGCAATGAATGCAATCAGTGATTATGTGCACATGGTTTTAACACCTTGTGCCACCCATTTCATAAACGCATTAAGATCCATTTACTTGATCTCTTTGTTGTTAGAATGGTTTTCTCAAAACTCAGACAATCCTTAGAGAGAAGATAATATTGGTGAGTGAACATTCAATCACCTGGGGCAGATATTGATTCTATCATAGTAGATTGTAAAGGTTAAAAATTTGAAATGAATATAAAAGTATTAAAAGAGCAATCTCTCAACATTTTAGATTAATCTATAAGAACTGCTTTGCCTTTCAGAGTAAGGTCCAGCAGTAGCATACTGTAGTTTGGTAATCACACCTTCAAAGAGGCTGCACACTGTTTAATTTAGTTGTCAGGTCTTGCTGTTACACTATTACAACATATCATTTCCCATAACTGTAAATGTTGCATAGGTTAGAAACTTTGTGTGCTTTGATGTCTAGCTGTCCATACTGTGTATTCGTAATAATTCGCAATTGAAAGAGCATATGGGGGTTTAAACAGAAAGACCAAAATATGGATTATATGATATCTTTATCGCACAGTCATTTGAGGTAAGGCATAATGTAATATTTCTATATTCCGTATCTGAGGCCGTATCAGTAAGAAGATTTCTTCTTTAGCAGCTGTTTTGTCTAGAATCTCTCTCTCTATCTCTTTATATTTTTTAGTCTCATTTCTGATGGAAATATATGTGCATCTAAGGTTACAGTACTTATTTGAAAGTTCCGTGGGTGTGAGGGGAGATCAGAAAGTTAGTTTAGATTGAATGTAATGTAGTTGTACTGCAACTTAAAGCCAATTGTTTTTTTACTCCTTCTGAGGCATCTGCAATTAGAAGTCAACCCTGATGGAGGCAACGTCTGTATCTGCATTTTCAGGAAATGTTGACTTGATATTTTTCCAAGGATCTACCAAAAAGTTTGTAAATCTTAAATGGCATGAAAATAAAAGTTCTTTAAGTCAAAAGTGTGTGATATAACAATTATTAAATATTCACATTATTTAAAATGCTAAAAATTGAAAATGTGCATGTAAAAATAAATAGAAAAACACTTTTTATTAGACAAACACCCAATTTTAGTTGAATTTGCTTGACCTAACCCTTAAAAATTAGTTTTGTTGGTATAACCTAATGTAGTTAGGTTGATTCAGTCATGATTTATTTGTATTTATTTATTTATTTATTTATTTGCTCTAATCAAACCAGTTACTTAGAAGTTACCACATAAATAAAAAAAAAAAAAAATGTAGGATAACCTTTTTGAAAAATTTTGAAAAACTTTTTCTGTGAAAAGATGGAACCTTTTTTTATACAATATGCTCAAGGAAACAGAGCCATATTATGAAAACAAATGTTTCTCTCACTGTGTATTTTGTGTAGAACTATATATATATATATATATATTATTTTATTTTTTTTATTTATTTTTTTTGCAGTCTGATCTCACAATGAATACAAAAACAGTAGGTTGACTTTCTTGAGCTAAACTCGGTCTGTGCTTACAGAAATTAGATGCAATGCCCCCAGTGTCCGAAGCGGGAAGTGTTTTTGAATGTAAGGGCACGTGTGAGCTCCATGTTGCAATTGATCACACGGGAAATCGGTATGTTGTTTCCCAGAGTTCCAGGACCCTAGGACTGGCCACATTATGCTGACTCATTGACAAGCACCATTTCCTATCAGACATTTTTGCATTGGCTCAAGTGTGTTTATCCTCCCTTGTTGCACAAACGAAGGTGCATTGCGTCAGCATTGTGGGAGGCCAGGGTTCAGATCTCGTGTTGAAACCAGGAAGTAATCATGTTTTCATAATCAGCGATGAGCGATTCAGAGGCTCCATTCTCCCCCTATAATATACAATTTTTACTCCACTGATGGTTAGGTTTAGGGTTTGGATTGGATTGGGGGGTACAGTTGATAAAATATGCATTCCTCCTCATTGTATTACAGCCTGTACAGCTGCAAACAACTCGCTTCACAACTAACTTTTGGTGCCCCTCCGTGGACATTACACATGGAAATGGAGCTCACACTTGCTCATACGCCCATCAACATTTACCACTTTGGCCACTTGGAGTAGTGTTTTGAATTTCAGTAAGCACAGACAGCTGAAGAAACATCAACCTACTGTTTCTGATTTCACTTTGAGATCAGTCTGAATTGATTGATGGTCTTCCAAAACAACAAATCAAATTTCTGCTAATTGTTTTCAGCAATTTCGTAAATTTGCCAACACTTTCTCTAAATAGCTTCAACCATTAACACATTACATCTGGATTGTCTTGTAAGAAAATTGAGAGGAAGGGGGTAAAGCCTTATGTGGTTGGCAGGGTAGCAAATCAAGAATACTTAATGGGTTCAGATAAACTGGATGGATACTATGGAGACAGCTTGTTAATATCCAGACAAAAGTAAATATCTCAAAAGCCATGGTAAAATCTTAAATACTTCTCAGCCTGCTTAACAGGGACTTCTTCGAACATTCTTAATCCTTTCATTTTCCCCAGAGGGATTTTAGTTCAATTTCAGTCTTCCCATTCTTCGGATCTGTACCAGGTCATAGAAGGGGCTCACACCCTCGGTTTCTCATAGCTCTGTCCAATAGGTGTAATTATTATAGATGGTGCAATTTCCAGAATCTCCTTTTTCTTTTTTTTTATTTGCCAAGGGAGTCAAATCTAGCTTTCTCACAAATGTAATGACTTTTCAAAGGAACGCACTCACAAAAGTGCATCAACAGCACAGTGTTTGAGAGCTGACCTCAGGCTAGGTATGGAAAAGCGACAAATCAATGACTAAAGCATCTAATGACACCTTTATCTTTGTGCTTTAGGAAGCCATGTTCAATGACTCATTTATGTAGTTTTTTCCATCTTACATCACCTAAATGTCAAGCCACCCTCTTATTATGTTATTTTAGTAAATAAGTGGTTGTAAAGCCAACTTCTTATTTTTTTTACAAGAAATGTCAAGTTGTGCGGCTGCAGCCTAGTCTCATAGAATGAACGTTACTATAACAATAATCTGAGTTTTACATGCCACGTTCTACATTTCACCGCAGTTTCCTGGTGAAATTAACACTAGAGGTGCTACAAAAACTGTACGTTTCATTTCACAGAAGTACAACGGCTGATTGTGACTATTAATAGTTATTTTTCTTTATTACTGACACACTGATGATATCGATACACTTTTACTCTAACACATCATTTGAAAAACAACACATTTTAATGCTTGTATTACAGACCCACCTACATTTACACACTTATTCCAATGAGATTATCTTGCGCAGTAGCTCACCTGATAGAATGTTGGACTTTGAACTCAGAAAATCAAGGCTCAAGCCCAGCCAAGCACACAAGCTGACTCGTGAGACAAGTGTCATAGAAGTGACACGAAATGACATGGTTGCTTCCACAAATGTGCTTTTCATTTCGCAATTGCGTTAAGGAGACTATTGGTTAGGTTTACGTATTGGCTTACAGTAAGTATGTCTGTTTTGTTTACCTCTCATTTGCTTTTAGGAAACTATTGGTACAGTTTTATGTTAGGGAGGTATGTTTTACTCATTAAAACCTCTTATATTCACCTTTAAAACAACACCATTTCACACGCTTTTGCCGCCCCCTGCAGAACATTTCACTGGGAAACTGTGGCAAAATGTGTTCTGAAGCACGTAATTTCTATGCCCTAAATGACTAGTACTATACTTAGTATGCCCTACATTTGGGATGGGAGAAGAAGAAAAAAACACTGATTTAATAATGTAACTTATAAGTCAGATAAAAAAAAAGGAAGCATACTTGATCCATAGTAAATATTCTGACCTGTTATTCACTACAGAAACTGTACTCTCCTCCCAACCCGGACAGTCGGATATCAAAATTATCTCAGAGTTTCCCAGTCCTTATTACGACTTAATGTGTCATTCATGTTCCAAATGGGTAACACATTTTTACCATAATTAAGATAGCATGTGAAGGCAGCAATACCCCTTCACACCAAGAAGCAATGATATAATAAATGTGACAAAAAAGGTCCTAAAACCAGAAGTTTTGTGAGTTTAGACAGTATTAACCAGAATAAACAAGGTTGTTAATCACTAGTTAATATAAATACATTTGTGATTTGTCCTTCAAGTTGTTGGTGGACCACAGGTCCAAAAATTATTCTTTATGGGATTTTTATTTACATTACATGAATTTTAAGTACACTTTGCTTTTGAGATTGTTTCCCATTATTCTCAATGGCCATTCTTATTAGATTTGCTTTCCTTTATCACAGTTTAAAAAAAAAAAAAAAAAAAACACAAGAAAAAAAGTAATACAATATATTATGTTTTACTGATTCATGTAAATCAGTATAGATTTAAGTACTACAATATTCATTTAAGTACTAACAAATACTACCATGATGTATACATACTTTATAGAGCTTTCATACATTCTTTGAAATTTTGCATTATGGTGATGACAATTTGGGGGGACAATCATCATTGTCCTAAAATAGGCTTTATTTTGTAGTAGTGGTTAGGCATTCCATCCTTTATAAAGGTTGCACAAAGTCTCCTAAGCATGTCGGTACTAAGGAAACTGAAATCTAAGCCAGACACAGCCCAAGGTGCTCCTGTGTTCACTAGGTTGGACAAAAAGCATCTTACAATTACAACATGTAATGCTGTGCTTGTTTTAGATCAATAAACCACATATAGCGTATCAGATTTTCACTCAACAATGCAGTAAATCAGTATAACAAAAGAAAGTTTCATTTGAACTGAGGAAACATACAGGCAGGTTTGTGGATTTCTGCAGATGTTGTTTGTGTCCACTGTGGCCTTTAACTAAACATACTATAAGGCTATTTGCTGAAGTCCAATACACCAACAGACTCTGCACCAAAGATTTTGCATCTTGAATTCCGCATTTTAAAGGCTAGATTAATTGATTCTCGGCTTTGTTTTTAGGGGTGGTCATTCAATTTAATTTGAAATGGGACTTGGGTCTGATCTGCAAACAGAGAGGAGGGGAAAGTGCTTTCAGAAGCTCTGTGGAAATATCAATTCTAATATTGTCAAGGAGTGTTTAATCCTCTCAGACATGACAAAGCAGCATGCTGGAGATCTGATTGAAGAGAGTGGACAAAAGAAGCAGATCAGCTAATTGTTGTTCAGCCCCTCAATAACCTCACCTGATCTCATAGAGCTGAGCTCAGCGCTTGCGGTCTTTAAAGGGAGGAAAGTTTCATACTTGCACTCCATTTATTGCTTTCTGGACTCCATTTAGATGTCTCTTAAGACCTCTAAGACCCTGTTTTAACCCCCAATTATAAATTAATCTGTTGAGGTAAAACGTATTTATGAGCTAATTGTGACTAATTTAATTTGAAATGGGATTTGGATCGAAATGTCTCTACAGCTATGCGTAATGTTCTTTTTCTCTCTGTTATAAGCTTAGGCAGTAGAGTCTTGTGTATGCTTAAGTGCAAAGATCACTATATGTATACATGAAAAAAAAATCAAACTAAAACAGTATGTCGATGTCTAATATATGGATTTATAGTGGACTTTAGATATGGCTTTGGTGTAAAATAGTAGCACCCCCACCCCCATCTACAAACTGTAGATCCCACAGCTACACTATTTCTGAGGAATTTTGAGTTTTACCAGTTAAGTAATTTCTCCTAAAAATCCCAAAACACTGATAGAAATGACTCTTGTCTACAGTTAATTTTCAGAAACCTATGTAATCAAGAGTCCTAAATAATTCATAGTATTACTAATTCCAGTTTCCACTAGCACAGCACAAAAGTTAATGACTGTGGGACTCTGACAACTAAGCGAGAAAGACATAAAAGTGCATAGGAGAAACCCAAGTACAAAGTGTTTAAATCTGACAAGACAGAAATATGCTGTCCAAAAGCATTTTAGGATTTCTTTGTATATTTTCCTTTAAAAGTGGGGAGGGGGGATCCCCACTGGTTGATCTAGCCACCATTCTTTGTTCAACTACTGCCCCCAAGTGGCAATATTTTAATAGATTGTTGGCCTGACATTTTATTGTTGCCCATTTTATTGTAAGGACAGTGGAGATAAATAATATAGAGGAAAATAAAACAATAAAAGGAATATAAAATAATATTATTTTCATCCTGCCCCAAACATTTTGAAAATACATGCAAAGATCAGATCACTCAAAGTAAAAAAAAAAAAAAAAATTTTTTTAATTCTGCATACACAGCCAGAGGAAGTGGTTTCTATTCATAGTGACAAAAATATCAATAAACTCCATCCACATACATAAATAAACAAAGGGTGTATTGATGGGAAGACACAGTGACAACATCAAATCGTATGGGACAATAATCAAAGCGTGATCAAAGTACTGATCCTGTATGACGTGTGTGACAATTTGAGAAACACCTGTATTGTTTATGTTCCTCTGATGAAGTCTAGGGACCAAAATCATGGACTCTAAATGGTGCTAAATAACATACACTAACAGTCCATTCCCCGACAGTCATCATTGTTCATTTCTTCAAATATTACAGACCCATTATGAAGCGGCTGACTTGTTTCAGGTACTCTGGCTTCAGGAAGTCCTGGAGTTCATCTTTTTTCACCCATGCAAATGAATTTTTCTCCAGGGGTAAGTGCTTATGGCTGGACAGCACGGCTTTGAAGAAAAACACCTTGGCTCCAACATTGCCCTCCTTTTGAATGTCTTTCGGGTATCTGTATTTGTAAAATCCACAGGGTGCATTGCCAAGAAAAGTAGCCTTTAGATCTGCACCTACAGATAAAGATAGGTCAGATTAAATAGAAAGTTAACTGGTAGCACCTTCAATTTGTTCTTGTGGTTAGCAGTAACATAATATTGGAAGATCTAGGTGGCCTTTAGACAAGACGTAGACTGAATTTCTCTGCACTCAAAAGCCTTTTTTTTTTTGTAGAGTGGGGTAAGAAGTGACAGTGGGTTGCCCCAACCCCATTAATCTAACAAATTATGTATAATTTTGTCATGTTGCCATTTAGTAAGGCCCCACTTTGTTTATCTAAGGTTCCATTCACACAGAACAGGTTTTCTGAAAATTAGTAAACAAAGTTGTGAGTGCTGAAAATGTCCAGGAGTCCGTTTGCTTGTAGAATGCGGTTGTCGTTAATAACCAAACGATTTCTGAATATAAAGGCCGGTTTATACTTCTGCAGTGAACCAACGCCCTAGGCTCCGTGCAGTGGCCAGCACAGTGGTTTGCATTTATAGTTCTGCGTTGGTGTGTCTGCGTTGTTCTGGGAGTACACAGCCAAAGTTCTAGTGTATTGAGATGCCTTAAATGCCTTAAAGGAATATTCCGGGTTCAATAAAAGTTAGGCTCAATTGACAGCATTTGTGGTACAATGTTGATTATCACAACAAAAAAAAATTTCAACTCATCCTTTTCTTAAAAAAAATATAAAATAAGAGCAAAAAAACGAGGTTCCAGTGAGTCACTTACAACGGAAGTGAATGGGGGCCAATTTTTTGGAAGTTTTAAAGGCAGAAATGTGAAGCTTATAATTTTACAAGCACTTGCATTCACTCTTCTGTTAAAACGTGTGGATTTTTTGAGCTGTAAAGTTGTTTAAATGGTTATTTTAGGGTTTGTTGACATTACATCGTCATGGCAACGAAGTTGTAAAATTGGCTATAACTTTACACAGAAAAGGTTAGTAATCGATTTTATAACACTAAAATTATGTTAACATGCATATTGTTTGTCTTGTGGCTATAATTTTGAAAAAGTGAGTATTTTAACGTTCAAAAATTGGCCCCCATTCACTTCCAATGTAAGTGCCTCACTCACTGTAAGTCAAAATTATTTTTTGTGGTAATCAATATTGTGCCACAAACGCTGTCGATTGAGCTTAACTTGTATTGAACCCGGAACATTCCCTTTAGTTGGGAAATAACTGTACAATTCATAAATAAACAAAGGCGATGTATTTTGTGGATTCAAAAGTGTTTATTAAAATTTTGTAGCATTAAAGTGTACCGCCATGCGGAGAGACAATAAATCAGGCATAGACTATATGCTTGCTTCTGAGTCGAATAAATAATAATAAAATAAATATTGTGGCATACTTTGACACTCCGTGATTAAAAAAATAATCAAATGAATAAATAACTGCTTCCTTGACCAACACACAATGGGTGTCATTTTAAAGCTTAGAATCTTTACAATGCATTTAGGCAAAATAATCAACTCTACAGGTGCTATTTATTCTGCTGACAAATTAGAAGCGTTCCGTTTTCATAACTAATGAAATATAATTATTTACTGTGGACCATTCAGTCAAAGCATCATTCAGATCGAAAAGGTCTTAATTAGAATACAAGTGTTGTTTCACACATACTAAATATTTATCGAGAATATATTGAGTAAAATACCCAAGAGAAAAGCAGAGTTGTAAACAGATGTGTTGCGTTTTCGCTTCTTCATGAAATAAACCGAATATAAAAACAGCAGATGGTCATAAAACATAAACGAGTCCGAATGCAATGTGATTGTGACATGATCATTGTTCATAGAGATAATCTTGGAAAAAATGCACCGCTACTTCAGATATCTTTTTTGTCATGCTGGGCAAATGTTTGGCTGACCAATCACAGTTTTTGTCGTCTGCGTTGACGCACACGTCGTTACATTTTTGAAGAGGTGCACGAAAGGCTACACTGTAGTCCAACGCTGAAGTATCAGTCGGCCATAACTGTATTTAGCACTCTAAAACAAGAATGACAAATGCATCCTGCTGCTGTGTGACCATAACCTAAATGGAAAGTACATTAAAAAGTATTACCTGGTAGACTTGCAAGTGCACGTTCGGCTGTCTGTCGAAGCATCTCACCGTTCTGCCACTGTATCTGAGGCAAGAGCCAAAGCTTTTGACTGCCAACATCTTTCTTACACAGCAAGATCAGGCTGTCTGCTAAACAACGCTCTAAAGAACTCACATCTGTCGCATCAACACCTGTAGAATCATTTGTGGAGAGTTGTGTGTATTGAGTAAGTTTCTCAAATCCAGATAAAGAATGACACTAAACTACACTGAAGGGAGAAAAAATGATTTATTAACTCAAAAACCATAACGTACGAAAATAAATAGCTTCTACTTAGAAATGTACATATTTATAACATTAGAATTACTTAATTTTCATTAATGTGTACAACACAGAATATACATTTTGAGGTGAACTTGGAGTGATACATAAAGTAAATTAATACTTCTGAGTTCCTTGAACTCTAGCTTACAAATCCATATAACGAAGGTTTTAAATACTACAAACCCAAATGTTCAAGTACAGAACTGAGGTTGCGAGGAATACCCATAATTCCTTGCACCTGAACAATTTAAGCATGTTTGTTTGAAAAAAAGGAAATTTTGTGGGCATTTAATGAGTTGTTACTAAGAATTCATATAGACTTAAGCTATTTTTAGTATTATTGATGTTGTTTTACTGTAAATAGCTGTTTCGTGTAAAGTCACCATTAGGGTGATTATAGTGTTCAATAAGTGGTCAACTTGGATCCTGCACAATCATTGTAATTTTTCCTTGCACATGTGAATATGCATAACTGAAATGCAGCTTTATGTGCTCTTCTTCGGGGAATAAAGTTTAAAGTCTGACCTTAATTATTATTTTCTTTAGGGCCAAGTAAATTAAGTAGAAACAGTGATACAAAATGTTCATTTGAAACAACTTGCTATTAGTTGATAAATCTTATATGTGTGCCATAAATTTTTAAGTAAATAAAGTTGAATGAACTGATACTGTACATTTGTGCATATCTAACAAAAGGTTTTCTAGATGTGCTGATATAAAATGACCGTAAGTTGAATATACTTAAAAAGTGCAATGCAGAAATGCTATGTAAATATATTTTAAGTAAATCAAACACATAATCTTTTCAGTGTACTGTGAAACCTCTTGAAAACAGAAATTCAATGATTTAAAAGGATAGTTCGCACAAAAATGAAAATACTCTCATCACTTACTCACCGCCATGCTAGATGTGTATGACTTACATTCTTCTGCAGAACACAAAGATTTTAAAATAATATTTCAGCTCTGTAGCTCCATACAATGCAAGTGAATGGTGACCAGACCTTTGTAGCTCCAAAAATCACATAAAGGAAACATAAAAGTAATCCATAAGACACCAGTGGTTAAATCCATACCTTCAGAAGTGATATGATAGGTGTGGGTGAGAAACAGTTCAATATTTATGACTTATATATATATATATATATATTTATATACACACTCTAAATTTCCACTTTAACTTTCACCTTTATATGTGAAAGTGACACTAAACAGGCACTACATATGACTTTAAGATGTAAAAGTGAAAGTGAAAGTGGAGATTTAGAGTAAAAAGTTACTTAAATATTGATCTGTTTCCCACCCACACCAATTATATCACTTTTGACGATATGGATTTTAACACTGGAGTCTTATGGATTACTTTTATGTTGCCTTTATGTGCTTTCTGGACCTTCAAAATTCTGGCCACCATTCACTTGCATTGAATGGACCTACAGAGCTGAGATATTCTTTCAAAAATCTTTGTGTTCTGCAGAAGAAAGAAAGTTATACACATCAAGGATGGCATGGAGGTGAGTAAATGATGAGAGAATTTTCATTTTTGGGTGAACTATCCCTTTAATCTCATTTTGAGAAAGAGCCTCTACGCAGTGAAGTGATTTTTGCAGACTGCTCACCTTTGGACCTCAGAGCAGGTTGAAACTGCTTCAGTTTCTGTTCCCACGAATCCTCCAGATCTTGTGCCGTAACAATTTCTTTGCCTCCATAATCCTCTTCCTCATCTGAATCATAGTCCTCTTCCTGTTTCCGACTCATACGTGCGGCATCCTCAAGGAGTCTCAGCTCATGGTCTGAAAGCAGACTTCTCTCGAACTCCATCTGTAACAGTAACCACTCCTGAGATGTACTCGACAGGTGGCTTGTGGCAAGTAGTTTAAAGGATAGGCAACACTATATGGGCATGCTTTCAATGCGGAGCTCTTTATTACTAAATACTAGGGCTGAAACGACTAGTCAACATCATCGAAAACGTCGACAATAAAAAATTGTCTACAAAAATGTCGTTTGATCTAATTTAACGTAACATGAGATCACATTAAACTAAAGATGGTGTGTGAGAGGAGTACCGCAGCTTGCACCTGATTGAGAGGAAGAATACACAGCTCACAGATGCACTCCAAACTTTGCAAAGAGCTTAAAACCACCTGCCTAATACAGTGTAGGTCCACCTCGTGCCGCCAAAACAGCGCCAACCCGCATCTCAGAATAGCATTCTGAGATTATATTCTTCTCACCACAATTGCACAGAGCTGTCATCTGAGTTACCGTAGACTTTGTCTGTTCGAACCAGTCTGGCATTCTCTGTTGACCTCTCATCAACAAGGCATTTCCATCCACAGAACTGCTGCTCACTGGATGTTTTTTGTTTTTGGCACCATTCGGGGTAAATTCTAGAGACTGTTGTGTGTGAAAATCGCAGGAGATCCTCAGACCTGCCCATCTGGCACCAACAATTATGCCATGCTCCAAATCACTGAGATCACACTTTTTCCCCATTCTGTTGATGTGAACATTAACTGAAGCTCCTGACCTGTATCTGCATGATTTTATACACTTCACTGCTGCCACACGATTGGCTGATTAGATAATCACATGGATGATTGTTGGTGCCAGACGGGCTGGTTTGAGGATTTCTGAGATGCATAGTGGAACATTTTCTGTCTGTTCTCACCTAAAACCAATTGGATCACTTCTGAAGACATGGATTTAGCCACTGTAGTGTTATGTATTATTTCTATGCTGCTTTTATGTGCTTTTTGGAGCTTCAAAGTGTTGGTCACCATTCACTTGCATTGAATGGACCTACAGAGCTGAAATATTCTTCTAAAAATCTGTGTTCTTCAGAAGAAATAAAGTCATACACATTTCAGATGGCACGAGAGAATTTTCATTTTTGGGTGAACTATCCCTTTAACTCAAATCCTTTTGTCTTTGATGTACTATTAAAATAGTTTATAAATAATTTTATGAACACGTGAATAACTGGTAGGAAATAATTTACAACATATGAAAATATAATTAAGAATAATAAAGAAATTATTTCATATTATTTCATTTTATAAAGTATTCAATATTATATGACGTTTAGATTTATATTTAAAATATTACATTAATTACAATATATTACACAAAATAAATTAAATATGAATTGGTTCCATAAGTTGGTTCCACAAGTTCCATGAGACTGGTTTACTCTTACCTGATGCATTAGTTCCATGAACTTCTCCTCTATGGGGTTCCTGTCATGAGAGATCACTGGCAATCTCTGCAGATAAACAGCTCCATGCAGCGCCCAGGGAGATGCAGCACTCACAGTTCTAAGACTTTGCGCACAACACTGATTATTAGAAGAAACATTTCGTACCCCGAAGCTCAATGTCCCTGATCCATGTATTATTCTCCACAACGGCCGACAGCCTTTCCTAAAGGGCGCCGCCATGTTGATCACACGTGTTCCCACAGTGCTGTTCAGAATTTGCGAAACGGACGCGACTATTTTGAAGACGGGGGGAACAGGTTTTGGAAAGCAAATGTTTGTTTATATATTTGGGGGGGGGGGGTAAACAAATGCTACATATAAGGGAATTTTATTATTCCAAATACACAATACGCTACTCAGTGCAAAATCAGACATGATGTGTTGACGTCTAAAAATGCCGGGCTTAAACATCCCCCCTCTGAAACATGTTTATTGAACATTCCTAATACACATGACCTTCAATGTCCGCAAAAGAACCTAAAGTAATGTGTGTATGTGTCCGCAGATTAACTGTATGAAATAAACACTCACACACACCATGTATCGTAGGTTATACAGCCTTTTAAGAGGTTCGTGTCAGCAGATTTTGGAGCCCTTAAATTCATCGGGAAGATTGAAGTGAAACATATGCTTGTAATAGAATCTAGTGAATACATGGACTGAAAAAAAAATAAAAAATTCAAATCAAATCCCTTTATTGTCACAACACCATATCCACAAGTGTACTGGTGTGAAAATCTTGAGATTTACTTGAGAAAATACTTACATTTGTGTAATAGACATTCATTACTATGGTGTAGTAGTGTGGGGGTGTCTTTCCTTACTCAAGGATTTGTGTGTTTTGTGTTTTTAAATAGAACTACTATGTTTTTTGGATATGTACCATGGTAGTGCCATGGTATTCTTTGAAGTACTATGTAAATACTATGGAATTGAATATAGTAATTATTCAGTATCATGGTACAAGGTATCATGGATCAAAGTACCATGGTATTCCCATCTGATCTGACACTATTATTATTGTACTATGATGAAACCGCACTATACTGTTTGTAAGGGGTCTTACTGGTTGTTGTCTCCTGCAGTGGAGGACATGTGGGATTTCAGCGTCTGCTGAAGCCAGACCAGCGGGAACCAAGTGTCCATCAGCACCCATCAAAAGATTGAAAGAGTATGGCTTAGACATAAACATTACACACTGACTGTCATGTCAGCACATCTTCTTACAAAAAGTTAACTAAGGGGTTCTTAACCTTTCTTTTAGTAAAACACAAATGATCCAAATTATTTACTTGAAGTACCTCCTCCTCACATTTCCAGTAATGTTCTAACTAGTAGCTGACCGATACAGGTTTTTCAGTGCCAATAACGATAACAATATAAAGAGAGCAGAGTGGTTGGGGATAAATTTAATCACAACGGGACATACACAAAACTACTAAAAGTAAATGAAATCTATCTATCTATCTATCTATCTATCTATCTATCCAACCGTCCATCCATTCATCCATCTGTCCTTCCATCCATCCATTATCCATCCATCTGTCCATCCATCCATCTATGTATCTATCTGTCTATTTATCTCTCTATCCATACGTCTGTATGTACGTAGCCATTGTTATCTGGCTACATAGTTAACATAGTGCAGCATCACATCATGTACTCATATTAATATGATACATGCATTATGGTTTGAATAATGTTTTCTGAATAAAGATTCTTTATTATATTTCTGTTTTAAAGTGTTTATCAATATTTTTCCATTGCTGTTGTTTTGTCTTCCTCATGTAGTCCCTTTCCTCCATTTCCTGGTCAGGAGAGCTCCTTGATGTGGGACAGCAAAAAGTCTGAAGAGTTACCGATCACACACATAAAAGCCACATACAACAAGTAAGCTGCTTGACAGAAATGAAATAGTAGAGATTGATTTTGTAATTGGTTCAGACATCTATCGGTCACAATAACAAATGCAGGATATATTCACTAATCTTTATATATCATTTCAGTTAGATCAAAAAACTTTCAGCTGGTGTGGTACCAACAGGGTTCTGTTAAAACTGATTGACAGACTGGCACCATATTGCTCACTGTCTGTTGTCTTTAATATCTTGCTTCAGCACACATATACAGGTCACGGATAGTGTGGGCCAGTACATGGTGAGAACCTTATGTGGATCAGAGGGCTTCAAGAATGTGAAGAAATCCACACGAATTGCAGCACAGACTGCAGGGATTTCAGCCGCTGCTGTATGATAGATGTGAATGCGGGTTTTCGAGGGCTTGAAGTGTGAAGTTACGGTGTTTGAAACGTGTGCGAGGCGGAATTACAGTGAACCAGAGGGGATCTCCACTTCCTTCCAAGACCCACCCCCATAATTCGCACCCTGGTTTGAACTGTATAGTTAACTTATACATCAGATATTATATCCAGAAAGATTGTTGCCGTCCACTGGATGGCAGCACATTTCTCTCTAGTAATTTACCACACCCTGCTAAATGGATACTTTCCACAGAAGGGTGACACATTTCTGCCTTAATTTTGCAGGGTAAATCTACCCTTTAATTTAATTAAAATGAAATATATATATATATATATATATATATATATATATATATATATATATATATATATATATATATATATAGGAAATGTATAGTGGATTATTTTTCTTTTGTTGTTGGACCAAATGGTAATGCAAAAATTGTGTATTTGCTATGGTCTCCTATTTACCTCTATATAAGTTAACCCTGCTATAAATTCTTGAGGCTTATTAAAGAAGTAAAACACAAACAACCTTTTAAAGCAAAACACAATAAGATGTTTATAGGAGAAGCGATCTATCTACAGGAGCCTGCAGTTGCATTTAAGTGTGTTTATTTCATAGTTTTACTTTGTTGTAGAGTGGTGTTCATTGCTAGACTTGTGCTGTTTGTTTACTGCTTTTTTTATTGATCGGCTTGTTATCATCGTGTATATATTTGACTTGAATGCTGACGCGGAAGCGGCAGCGGAAGTGGTAGCCCTCGTGTAAAGCCCTCCTCGTGTGAAGACCAGCGAGTCTACCTGTGCGAGTCCACCGACAAGGTGCCACTCACCATAGCACTTAAGTATCTTGTTATTGTATCTCTTTTCTTTTTTTCCTTCTATATATTAACATGTCTACTTCACGAATAACATATGCCTTCAAGCACATCCCTGTTATCTGTTACAGACTGTTTACACGATATCGATGCAAGACCAAACGCAACCCACACAACCTACGGCCACTTTGCACTTCAGCACCTGCTCCGCTCTCTTTCTCAGTGGGACTCTGGAACTGCCAGTCAGCTGTGAACAAAATTGACTTCATTCCAGCCTTTGCCACGCAGTCCACCCTCAGCATCCTGGCACTGACAGAAACATGGATACGTCCAGAGGATACAGCAACACCTGCTGCTCTCTCCAACAACTTCTCCTTCTCTCACACCCCTTGACACACCGGTAGGGGTGGTGGAACAGGTTTGCTCATTCATAACAACTGGACTTTTTCACCACACTCTTCACTATGTAACAATACTAGTTTTGAATTCCATGCTATTACTACAATGCAACCCACAAAAATACATGTTGTTGTCATCTACCGCCCTCCAGGTCAGCTAACAAACTTTCTTGAGGAGTTGGATGTCCTGCTGTCCTCCTTGCCGGAGGATGGTAGGCCACTTGTGGTTCTTGGTGATTTCAACACACACCAAGACAAGCCCCAGGTCACTGAACTGAATAGTCTCCTGGCCTCATTTGACTTGGAAAGACTACACACCACAGCAACTCACAGATCGGGCAACAAGCTGGACCTCATTTTTACACGTAACTGTACCAACTCAAATATTCTTGTTACTCCTTTACATGTCTCTGATCACTACTTTGTTCAATTCAACATGACTCTCCCATCTACAGTAAAACAGTCTCCACCTTTGGTTTCCTTTCACCGTAATCTCCGTTCTCTTTCACCCTCACGCCTCTCCACTGCTGTCTCTACCTCTCTTCCCACACTAAATGTATTTACCACGCTTAATGTAAACACTGCCACAGACACACTAAGCTCTACTTTAACAACCTGTCTAGACAACATCTGTCCTATCTCCTCTAGGCCAGCACGTGCTACACCACCCAGCCCCTGGCTGTCTGACGTCCTTCGTGAACATCGGATTGACCTCAGGGCAGCTGAGAGGAGATGGTGGAAATCTAAAGATCCAGCAGATCTAGGTAAATATCAGTCTCTGCTTGCAACTTTTTCAGATAACGTTAAATCTGCAAAAACCTCCTATTACCAGAACAAGATCAACAGCACCACAGACACTCGCAGCTTGTTTAGAACATTCAACACACTTCTCTGCCATCCCCCTCCACCACCTGACACATCACTGACAGCAGATGTCTTCGCCACATTTTTTACTTATAAGGTTACAACCATCAGCAATACATTCTCAGCACCACACCCTGTCAAACACCCGTCTCCTGTATGCAACTCTTCTGTCTCTATGTTCTCTCCTCTGACTGACACTGAGGTCTCTAAACTCCTCCTCTCCAACCACCCCACCACCTGATCCCTTGACCCCATTCCTTCTCACCTTCTCCAGGCCATTTCTCTGTCCATCCTACCTGCACTCACACACATAATTAACACATCACTACTTACAGGCACTTTCCCACTACATTCAATCAGGCTCAAGTAACCCCGCTGCTGAAGAAATTCGCACTTAACCCCACCCAAATAGAACACTACAGACCAGTCTCTCTCATCCCATTCATGGCAAAAACACTTGAAAGGGCAGTTTTCAATCAAATCTCTGCCTATCTCTCACAGAACAAGCTGCTGGATGACAATCAGTCAGGTTTCAAAAGTGGACACTCCACCGAGACTGCCCTGCTGTCTGTCACTGTGTCGCTGAGACAGGCGAAAGCTGAATCCAGATCATCCATCCTGATTCTGCTGGACCTTTCTGCAGCCTTTGACACAGTTAACCATCAGATCTTACTCTCTACCCTCTCCTCGCTGGGCATCACAGGAACGGTGCTTGACTGGTTTAACTCCTATCTCTCAGGTAGGTCCTTCAAGGTAGCCTGGAGAGGTGAGGTATCCAAGCCTCATCAGCTACTTACTGGGGTACCTCAGGGATCAGTGCTTGGGCCACTTCTCTTCTCTATATACACAACATCACTGGGACCCATCATTCAGGCACATGGTTTCTCTTACCACTGCTACGCTGATGACACACAACTCTACTTGTCTTTCCAGCCCAACAACATCACAGTGACTGCTCAAATTTCTGCCTGCCTGGCAGTCATCTTAACCTGGATGAAGGAGCACCACCTGCAACTCAACCCAGCCAAGACTGAACTCCTTGTCTTTCCAGCCAACCCTGCTGTTGAACACAACATCACCGTGCAGCTGGGTGCAACTACAGTAACGCCTTCCAAATCAGTCAGAAATCCAGAGGTAACCATTGACAAAAGACTAAATTTCACAGACCACATCTCAAAGACCATAAGATCATGTAGATTTACACTCTACAATATCAGGAAGATAAGACCCTTCCTCTCTGAACATGCCACGCAACTGCTTGTCCAGTCACTTGTCATAACTAGACTGGACTACTGTAATGCTCTCATTGCAGGCCTCTCTGCATGTGCAATTAGACCCCTGCAAATGATCCAAAATGCAGCAGCACGTCTGGTCTTCAATGAACCAAAGAGAGCGCATGTTACACCACTCCTTGTCTCTCTCCACTGGCTGCCGGTTGATGCACGTATCAAATTCAAGGCTCTGATGCTGGCATACAGAACAGTCACTGGGTCTGCTCCAGCATACCTAAAATCATTTATGCAGAGCTACGTGCCCACTAGAAGCCTGCGGTCAGCTAAGGAACGTCGCCTTGTTGTACCAACACAAAGAGGCACCAAAACACTTTCCCGGACTTTCAACTTCATCATACCACGTTGGTGGAACGACCTTTCCAACTCCATCCGTGAAGCTGACTCACTCTCTGTCTTCAAAAAAATGACTAAAAACACATCTTTTCCATGAGCACTTAACCAGTCATAAAAAAAAAAAAGAATTCTATTCTGATGCTAGTGAAAGTTTGTAATGGCACTTTTCATACCACTGTCTCCTTAAGATGATTCACTTATGTTTTCCTCTTTTGTAAGTCGCTTTGGATAAAAGTGTCTGCCAAATGAATAAATGTGAATGTAAATGTTAAGTTCCTGATAATAAAATAATATTTATTTTGTTCAAAATTAAGGGAAAAAAGTATTTGGACCCTTCTTGGACACTTCTTGGGCACTTCTTTTGTCAGTCTTTTGGAACATGTCCATAGTTAATGTAATGAACTACACCTGTGGTTACTCTGGTTCAGCACCAGAATTTGAGAGGAACTGACATTATAAATACATTTGTGAGACCCATCAGTTAAAGGAATATTTCACCCAAAAATGAAAATTCATCACTTACTCACCCTCATGATATTCCAGTTTTGTATGATTTCCTTTCTTCACCAGAACACATTTGAAGAAAAATAAAAAATATCTTAGCTCTGTAGGTCCTTAAAATGCAAGTGGATGGTGATCAGACCTTTGAAGCTCCAAAAAGAACAGACAGTCAGCTTAAACGTCATCCATACGATTCCAGCTGAAAAACTGATGTCTTCTAAAGCGACACAATCGCTTTTGGTGTTAAAAAGATACTTTTTAACAATAGACCATCGTTTCTGGGCAGCAATGGTATGCGCGTGTGATGTAATCGTGTTGGCATGTGAGACGCGAGAACACGCTGTACAGAAGCTTTGTTGGTTTTGGTTTAGATCTGTATTTGTGTCAGTTTGTTTACTCACAATGGTGCGTTTGTGTGCTTATCCTGGACAGGGTTCGGAGTAACGGAATACATGTAACAGGAATACATATTTAAAATACAAAATATAAGTAACTGTATTCCACTACAGTTACAGTTTAAATCATTGGTAATTAGAATACAGTTACATTCTAAAAGTATTTTGATTACTGAAGAGATTACTTTGCATTTGATTGTCATTTGTTTCATTTAATATTTAGTCCTTTCATATGGAAAACATTTATACATAGAAATGATGCGATCAAAAGTGTATTTGAACAGCGGTGAAACACTTTCTTATGATGTGTTACATTCATACGAGCAGACAGATGAGTAAGTTTGAAGTAAGTTTGGAGCACAAGAAATAGAAATAAACCTTGTGGAAATTGTCAGCTTTACGCTAAGCTAAAATGTTATTTCTAGTCATTTTACATGCAAATGTTACCAGGCACGATCATATTTTTTATCAAGAAAATTCACGTTGGATCATAATTTCTTTTTTCTAGTAAGACCTTTGATATTAGGGCAAAAATCGTATTCTTGATGATAATTTTTTTATTGTTTTCCTGTAAAAATATCTAAAAATCCTTAAAACAAGATCAATTTGATTCATCTTGTTTTAGAAACAACACTGCATAATATATTTAGGTTTTTCAGAGAATGTATTTTTAACATGTGTATTTTGTCTTACTGTACTGGTAGATTTTTTATAGTCAAAACAATTGAAAAAATCTACCAGTGCTGAAGAAGTAATCCAAAGTATTTAGAATACGTTACTGACCTTGAGTAATCTAACGGAATATGTTACAAATGACATTTTACAGCACGTATTCTGTAATCTGTAGTGGAATACATTTCAAAAGTAACCCTCCCAACCCTGATCCTGGATGTCTCACCCGAGAAAAGAACGTGAAATTACGTCCGGAACATGCCAACTCGAAATCGTCACACAAGAGACCATGTGAATTCAGTGCTCATGAATGCATATACTGATGCTTACCAGAAGCGATGGTTTATAGTTAAAAAGTACTTAAATATTTTTAAGTACTTTTTAAAAGCTTTAGAAAACATTAAATGAACCGTCAGAGTCATATTTAAAAAAAAAAAAAAAAAAAAAAAAAAAAAAAAAGGGGCAGTGGTAGCTCAGCGGTTAAGGCTCTGGGTTACTGATCAGAAGGTCAGGGGTTCAAGCCCTAGCACTGCCAAGATGCCACTGTTGGGCCCTTGAGCAAGGCCCTTGACCCTATCTGCTCCAGGGGTGCCGTATCATGGCTGACCCTGCACTCTGACCCCAGCTTAGCTGGGATATGTGAAAAAGAAGAATTTCACTGTATATGTGCAAATGTATAATGTGTGATAAATAAAGAAAATTATTAATTAATTATATCAAGGTCATTTCATCATTTACTTGCATTTTAAGGACCTACTGAGCTGAGATATTTTACTATTTTCCTTCAAATGTGTTCTGTAGATGAAAGAAAGTCATACACATCTGGGACGGCATGAGGGTGAGTAAATGATTAGAGAATTTTCATTTCTGGGTGAACTATTCATTTAAAAGTAATTGTAAAAATTGCTAAGACAAGTGAAGTTAGTAGAGTCATCCATGATTTCATTTTTCTTTTTTATTTGTAAACTTGAAACATATGTTTTGCTAAGTCTATGTTGTTGTAGTCCTAAATATAGACTACGACTCAAAAATGTTGTAGGCCTAAATTAACATTCTTAAAGCATGAATAACATAACGTGTTAGCTGAGTTTCTTCACCAAAGATAAATCACTTTGGCTATCAGTTTTCATATTTGTCATTGAAAATGTTCATATTTTCTATATTAAAATAGACAATAAATGTTACTACTCAGTCAGAGTGACAGATAATGATTATTTGTACCGCAACCAACAATACATATACTGCATATAATAATGTTTTACTAAGGTTCTTTATGTTTATGTTGGAGATTATGTTGATCAGCAGTACTTGATTGACTGTTCAGTGACGCTTATACTGATAATTAGACTGGCCAAGGTTTGAAATAACATTCAGAGCTTTAGTTTCATGTTTATACATCTCCTCCGCTACTACCATGCTATTTTATTTTTTTTCATAAGCATCTACCATGAAGAGTCTAATGAGAACTATGAGTCACAGCGGTCTGCATAATCAGCATATATCTTCTCACTGATAACCATTCATTTACTGCATGGACACAAGTTATGACCTAAATTAGCTGTTTCAGGCAGATCTCAAATTCTAAGCCCCTGCAATTTAGTTTTTCCTTTGAGATTTATTATTTTGGTAATATGCTAAATGTTGTGAGTTTATGCATTCTTTTCTTGAGCAGAAGGCGAGGGCAAAAGGAGTTTCTTATGTTCGTGTGCTGGTGAAAGGACTCTTTGTGAGTAGCTGAAGGCCTTAGTCGATGCCTTTACACAGTTATAACGGAAAACTCTCAGAACGCTGGGGGCGGTATCAGTTCCTTGTAATTAACGCTACATTTAGGGAATATGATGGCATTATCAAGACCGGGGCTAGTTGTCTCACGTTTCACCACTGAATATTTCTCAGGGTTATTTATTTTTATTTTTTTAAGTCCATTTGGGGGTTGGGGTGTTAACATTTCATGTTAAAATGAAAGTGAACCTGGTTGCAGTCAGTAAGAGATGTCAGCATCATTATTTACAAACAAAACAAACAAAAAAATTCACTGTGCCATATGATAAACTTTAAAAGAAGTGCATTTTGCAGTAAATACCAAGTTAAAGGGATAAAATAAATATGACTGCAAATGCAAATGCAAAATAATAACTAGATTTTGCATAGTTATTATAATAACTTTAGATTTCTACATTTAAATATATATATATATATATATATATATATATATATATATATATATATATATATATATATATATATATATATATATATATTTTTTTTTTTTTTTTTTTTTTATTATTTATTTTTTTTATTTTTTTTTTTTAGGTTCTAGATGCTTGCCCGTGCAGTAGTTCCTAGGTGGTTATTTACTGACAAAAAAGCTGACCCCCAATTTTCTGTATATGACATGATATGATCCCTAGATACGGCTCAGGTCCCTCCTTTAATGACTTGTGGGATTAATTAATTTTTCTGTACGCAGACGCTGAGCGTTCATGTCAAAATCGAAGTATACTTTGGGCTTAAGTATTAGAGGTAGACCGATATAACGGTTTTACAGATTAATCCGTGCCAATAGTTTTTGGAACTATAGTTATCGGCAAAACTCTATGGCAATAGTTGCCAATAGTTTTTCATCGTTTTGTTATTTCAAAATAAGAGTCCCTGTTTTGGGCTTGTATATACTTAAAAGTCCCATGTTATGCGCCAAATCGATAACGATAGTTCCAAAAACTTTTTCTGGTTGTTTCAGGGATTTTGGATGAACGATAAACTGCATCTGGGATTTTATTCATTTAGGACTCTATTTCTGTGCCCGTCATAGCAAGGAAAGGATAATATATATTTTACATTCTATAAATCCATTTTTTAAAAAAAATTTTTAACTATTGGCTTATTAATCGGTTATCGGCCTTTCCCACCACCTTAGTTATCGTATCGGCAAAATCCACTATCAGTCGACCTCTACTAAGTGTGAGCAATAGTACTGTACAATAGTAATAGTGATGCTTGCCTTAGCAAGCACTACTACAACCGATAAACAAGAAAACAAATAAATAGTACAGTGAAAGTGATAATGAGAAACACTTCCTTAGCGAAGTGCAAATGGCCAATCTGAGGTGCAGTTTGCAGCTTAGGTACACAGATGTGCTAATAAGTAAGAACAGGTTTGGTGGGGGGGGTTGCTAACAGACAATACAATACAAAACAAACAAAATAATTGGCATGGCATCAATAAATTGATTCAGTATTTTTGTGTTAAAAGAAAATAATTTAAGTGCAATTATTTGTGATTCCCCAGCCAATGACCCTTTGTAGATTAATATACTGTATGTTTAGATGATTTATATTATGATTTTTTGTTACCTTTGCATTCTATATTAGTTTGAATTTAAGATTTTATTTGTTCATCATCCCTTTATGAATGAATGAATGAATATTACATTTATATAGCGATTTTCTGACTCTACACACAAAGCACTTTACACAGTGAACAGGGGACTCTCCTCAACCACCATCAGTGTGCAGCATCCACCTGGATGATGCAACAGCAGCCATAGTGCACCAGTACACTCACCACATACCAGCTATTTGGTGGAGAGGAGAGAGGAGAGTTATTGAGCCAATTAATGGATGGGGATTATTAGGAAGCCATGATTGATAAGGGCTAATTTGGGATTTTTAATGACCATAGAGTGTCAGGACCTCCATATAACATCTCATCTAAAAGACAGTGCCTTTGTACAGTATCATGTCCTCATCACTATATTGGGGAATTAGGACCCACACAGACCCCAGAGTGAGCACCCCCTGTTGGCCTCCCTAATACCTCTTCCAGCAGCAACCTTAGTTTTCCCCAAGAGGTCTCCCATCCAGGTACTGACCAAGTTCAACACTGCTTAGCTTCAGTGGGCAACCAGTCTTGAGCTACAGAGTGATATGTCTGCTTTAATACCATGTACGCAGTGTTTATGTGTCATTCTCTGCATATGCCCATATGGGAGGTCTGCAGTTATAAGTGTTGACTATTAAATCAATACTGAAACTGACAAATGACTCTGAGCCAAGGGAGGACATTAAGGCTGGGTGTGAATCTAATGAGCCCCTCCAGAGCTAAAGCCAACAGGGTGCTTTTAACACATGCATGACTCCTTTACATACCTCTGGTTTATTCACAGTCAAGTTACAAGCTTCTAGACTAAAGTTAAATTTAAGCAGATTGCGGTGTGGCATCAATGCAAAGCCACCAACTGCAATGCTAAATTATTTGAATTAAATTACAAAATATGCAAAAAAAAATGTGTGAAGTTCTTTGCAGATCTCCAAGCAAAAAGAGATCTAGATTTTGTGGGTCAAATACATAGAGTATCGTGCATAAAATAAACAATTGCTCATTTTAATGTATATTATAAATTGGATAGTAACATTCCTGGATGCTGATTGGTCAACAGAGCATTCCAGCCATGCTAAAAAATTTAAAATAGTTACAGCTATGACACTATGACCTTTGATCACCTTTGATACTGTATCACTGTGCGGCACCTGTAGAGTAACTATTAAGTTTACATGTGAGGGACTAAATCTTTAGTGAAAGGATGGTATTTAAAAAAAGTTCTTTGTAAAATAATGTTTTAATGAAAACTTGTGTCCTTAATAGTTGTATAATCCATGTACTAATGTTTATATAGTCCATGGAAGTTAATAGTTAAAATTAGGGCTGTCAATCGATGAAAATTCCTAATTGAATTAATAACATGATGTGCTGATTATTTAAACGAATTAATCGCAATTAATCGCATATATGAATATTTTCTGACTTCTAAAAAGGCTCCCAAATAAACATAATTCAATAAATAATAATAAAATATTTATAAATAATGATATTTAAATAATTTTAAATAAAGTAATTAATTAATATTTTTATAAAATAAATTAATAAATAGTTAAAATACATTACATTATTGTGGCAGATGAGTTAAGCATTGATTAAGATAATAATTATTATTATTATTGTTAGAGAAAAATAGTAAGCCTGTCTTCAGAAAGATGTTAGCAAAATTAAATAATTGGCTTTTATATTGTTATTGTTCTAAAGCTAAAAGAAATTACAATTATATATGTAAAATATTTTCTTTGTATTAAGTTTTAGAGTGTATTTTTGTTCTTATCTTGTTTTCACTATTGTAGCAATGTAAAATGTGTAAATCTTAATATTTTGTTTAATTAAGTTCAAATGTATTTTGTATAACGTTATTCACAATAAGTATTGTTCCAAAAAAGAAAAAGAAAAAAACAATCCTTACAATTAAACACTATGGATATCAATAGAATACAACATTGTTATTAATGTCATTATTTCCTAGTTTAGAATTCAGAAACTAATTATTTATAAATTATTTGTCAAATTCAGTTGTCAAACTTTTTTTTTTTTTAATTGACATTTTCAGTGGATGCCCTCGTGGCCTCCAGAAGGCAATATATTGTTTATTTCCATATTATTGAACATAAGCCTTTTATTGGGCCATAGTCAATTTTGCAATTGAACCCATCAACCAGTCCAGACTTTGGTGAGGTAAGCGAGTGCAGTCCAATGGGGTGCTAGTCAGCAAGTCCACGAGGGTGCATTAGTGATAAAAGTGTGTATTTGGGACAGACTTCAAGACTTCAATCAGATAACGGGATTTTCGAACATTACGTTTATCATATGCATGCAGTTTCACAAATTATTATTATAAAAGTCATAACATTGAGAGATAAATGAACACGCTTTGAACTAACTCAATTAAATTTTTTATTTTTATTAAATATTTCCAAGCAACACACAATAAAGCATTAGACATTTTCTTCAAGAACCTCTGAAAAACAAAGGGCACATATAACAACAACAAAACCCCATCGTTTTAAATATTTAGAGAATAAATAAACATTATTCGGATACATGGGTGGTTACAAGCAGGTGCCTAGAACACAGTCAAATGTATAGAAAGGAGAACATACGTCTCTCACCTGCAGTAGATCACACAAAAAAAAAAATGTTTATTAAATGCACACAGCCACACTTTTTCAGGTATAAATGTCACTGTTAGACCGAACATAGCTATAAATAAATATAATGAATCCTACGAGCTACAGCTATGTGCAGGGACGTTTTCTACCCTGTCTTGATATTTGTTTGAAAAAATAATAACAAATGTTTAGTGTTAGATTATTTACTTTTATGCAAGTAAAACTATTAACATTTATGAAGAATAACTATTCAATAAAAACTGAATAGGAGTAATTCCACATCGCAGGAAACCTGAATAAAACAAAGCTTTGAACCAGTTAGATATGTTAAAAAAGGATTATTAAAATCAATATTTAATCCGCGATTGATATTGCATCGTCCGCCATGTTTTTCTCTCCGCAAAGGTGGCACTCACGAGCACTCCTTGGAGCGCTAAAATGTCAAATGGGACACAATGCGGTCTCGTGGACTTCGTGGGAATGCTCAAATGAAGGCCACAAGACTGCAAGTCCACATGAAGTGTGCCATTTGGGACAGGGCCTAAGTGTGGTTTGTTGTCTGTACAGCTGCACGTTGCCTGTTCAGCTGGAGTTGCGCTTACTGCCCCCTGCTGATCGAGACTCATAAAAACATGAAGGTGAACATTCCTTTTATGGTCCGAGGCATGATTAATTGCATACATTTTTTTAATACATTATTTTATATAATGAATCGCACTGAATTAACGTATTAAATTGACAGCCTTAGTTAATATAATTAATGAAAACCCTGTTTTTAATCTTTGATTGCTGTGGACTGTAGGCCAGTGACTGGTCTATGTTCAATGAAATGGAGATAAAACAAGCAACATATTGATTTTTAAATGTATATTCAATGATTTACTCATGTGCAACAATAATGTCTTTGTATTATTTGCATTACCCCAATTTTGCATTGCATGTAAACACCTTAACCAAATTTTTTACCAGCTTATCCAATGTGCACAAGTGTTGTGTGCACCCCTGTTTACATTTTGACGTCAAAAGCAGTGAATAATAAATCTCATGTAAACACAGTTCCCTATCTATAACTCACTCGATGTTGGTGTCGATGTAGTGACACTAGGGGTCACTCTTGGGAGCCCGAGACACCTCTGGTCTTTGATAAAAGGCCAATGAAAATTGGCGAGTGGTATTTGCATGCCACTCCCATGGACATACGGGTATAAAAGGAGCTGGTATGCAACCACTCATTCAGATTTTCTCTTTGGAGCCGAACGGTCATGCTCATTGAGCTGAATACTACTGTTCATTCACCTCTGCTGGATCTGACGGTGCATTTCAGCGGCTTCTCCCCCCTCTGCACTGGTGCACTGCAGAGAACGCCCCTGGGTGCTTCAGCAGAAAAACTAGAGAATATATTTTCTGAAAGAGCATTTTTCCCCTCTAAAAGAGTATATATTTCTCTAAAAGAGCGCACACACGGAACGTCTTTTTAAAGAAGCGTCTTTTTAAAGATGCTTTTCCAATTGTGTGTTATTCCTGGTTGTGCTCGTTATCTCTCGCCTTCTGACGGTCACGATCACTGTCTTTCGTGTCTGGGCACTGCTCACGTGGAGACAGCGTTCGTGGATGGTCATGTTCTCATTGCGAGAATATGTCCATGGCAACGTTGCGGTCGCAGCTCACCTTCGTAAGAAAGTGAGCCACCCCAAAGGCTCGCGCCTCGGTCCTTTTACCCATGGATATGAGGCCAGCGCGGCTAGCACTGGGGGCGATTTGGGGACCCCAATGGGACCGCCTCCACCGGGTATCCCCCCGCGGACCTCCCATTCCCCAGCACGCTCGTCTGCCCCAATCGGGCTTCCGGGTGAGTCCGCCGGCTCGTCTCACGGCGAGTTCGACCTCTTATTCGGAGCCCGCGAAAGTGATGAGCTCTCGAGTGCAGCATCGGAGAGTGGGCTCGTCCAGTCGGAAGCCTCAGCTGGGCTCCTCCCTTCGGGGTCGATTGCCCAGTCACAGGCTGATGCGGAGATGACGACATGCTTTCCCGGGCAGCCGCAAGCGTCGGTTAGAGTGGATTTCACTGCTCTTCCCTGAACCCTCGCGGCTCGGTGATTGGTTCCAGGGCTCGTGGCGCCGCTCAAAGCCACGCCCCGCCCCCGTTCCTTTCATCCCGGAAGTGCATGAAGAGCTGACAAGGTCGCGGGAGGCACTTTTTACTGCCCGGTCCCAATCTTTTCGGCTTCCCCGCTCTCACTACCCTCGATGGTGGGGCGGCCAAGGGCTATTCGGCAATCCCCCGGTGGATAAAGGCGCTCGCAGTGCACCTATGCCCGCAGAGTGCCGCCACCTGGCACGGGTGCCCAAAGCCCCTGTCCAAGGCCTGTAGGTTTACGTCGTCTCTGACGGCCAAGGCCTACGGTGCCGCTGGACAAGCCGCCTCCACCCTGCTCTCCTGCAAGTCCGCCAAGGCGCTAAAGGAACTGCACGAGGGTAGTTCCGCCCCGGGATTGATGCAGGAACTGCGCTCAGCGACCGACCTCACTCTCCGAGCGACGGAGGTCACGGCACAGTCTCTCGGGAGGATGATGGCCACACTAGTGGTCCAGGAGCCCCACCTTTGGCTCAACCTGGTCGAGATGGGTGAGGCCGACAAGACACGATTCCTTGCTGCCCCCATTTCCCAGGTGGGCCAATTCGGCGACACCGTCGCAGTTTTCGATGGTAGAGCAGTAGATGGATGCTAGCCGGCATATCCTGCCCCGGCGCGGCTCAAGATCCCGCACCCCGTCTACTCATTGCCAAGGGCGTCCCCCTGCGGTGACTGCACCTGCTCCACCGCAGCCCGCTCCTTCGGCCCGGCCCCGGCGTGGAGCCCACCGCAGGAAGCAGACGCCACCCGTCTTGCGGCCGCCCAGAACCCGTGAAAGGCTTCAAAGTGCCCTTGAGACGGGCGACCCAGGGACAACAAAACCCGCTGCTCTGGAGCTGGTAAGCAGATCTCCATCTTTTTGTTACCTTTTGCATTTAATTGCACTGCATGCCCAAGTGGCTGCAGTACTCAAGAGCTCAGCAAGAGCGGATTCCTTGTTCCCTGGGTCACGTATCTGGTGTACGGCCGTCATCACGACCACCGTCCACCACTCTATTTGGCAGGTTTGGCGCTCCAGCGGCGGTCTCCAGCCCCTGAGCGCCCAGCTGTGGCACAAATCCGCCCCCGATGTGACAGTCTCCACGGGTCACGAGGACAGGCCTCTTCCTCCCCCATCCCAGGCTGTTCCGGGGGTGGTCACAGGGAGCCAGGTAAGAGCTTCGATGTTCTTAGACTCAGCACGGCCACGACGTGGTGTGGCACCTTGAGCTCCGCCCCGCCGTGAGGCCTCACCTGCTGGTACATCTGATGACGTTGTCCCTTTGGTCCCCCTTGTGCGGAACTTGGACGCATGGCTTGCGCTTTCCAATCCGTCACGAGGGCTGGTCCGGACTGTCCGACTCGGCTGCACGATTCACTTCGCCGGGCATCCGCCCAGGTTCAGCGGTGTCCACTTCACCTTGGTGAAAGACAAAAACGCTGCTACCTTGCGCGGAGTTCGCTACCCTCCTACGGAAGAACCTGTCCCTCCAGCCGAGATGAAGAAGGGGTTTTTCAGCCCCTACTTCATCGTACCGAAAAAAGGCGGTGGGTTGAGGCCAATCTTGGACCTGTGAGTTCTGAACTAGGCTTTACACAGACTCCTGTTCAAGATGCTGACGCAAAAACGCATTCTGGTGAGCGTCCGGCATCAAGATTGGTTTGCGGCGGTAGACCTGAAGGATGCGTACTTCCACGCCTTGATCCTTCCTCAACACAGACCCTTCCTGCGGTTCGTGTTCGAGGGGCAGGCGTATCAGTACAAAGTCCTCCCTTTCGGCCTGTTCCTGTCTCCTCGCATCTTTACGAAGGTCGCAGAGGCTGCCCTTGCCCTGTTAAGGGAGGTGGGCATTCGCGTTCTCAACTATCTCGACGACTGGCTAGTCCAACCTCACTCTCGAGACGTGTTGTGCGCACACAGGGACCTGGTGCTCTCACACCTCAGCCGACTAGGGCTTTGGGTCAACTGGGAAAAGAGCAAGCTCCTCCCGGTTCAAAGCATCTCTTTTCTCGGTTTGGAGTTGGACTCGGTCTCCTTGACGGCGCGCCTTATGAACGAGCGCGCCCAGTCAGTGCTGGCCTGTTTGAAGGCATTCAAACAGGGAGCAGTGGTTCCACTGAAACTTCTTCAGAGGCTCCTGGGGCATATGGCATCCTCGGCGGTGGCCACCCCGCTCGGGTTGATGCATATGAGGCCGCTTTAACACTGGCTCCAGACTCGAGTCCTGAGACGGCCATGGCGCCACGGGACACACCGTGTGGCCATTACATTGGTCTGTCACAGTCTTTTCAACCCTTGGACCGACCTCTCGTTCCTACGGGCAGGTGTTCCTCTAGAACTGGTCCCCAGGCGCGTCGTGGTCATGACAGATGCCTCCAAAACGGGCTGGGGCACTGTTTGCAACAGGCACACAGTCGCTGGCCTCTGGACAGGTCCGTAACTGCATTGGCACATCAACTGCCTCGAGTTGTTGGCAATACTGCTCGCCCTGCGGAGGTTTCGGCCGTTGATCCAGGGTAAGCACGTGTTAGTTCAGACAGACAACACGACAACGGTAGCATATGTCAATCGCTAAGGTGGTTTGCGCTCTCGTTGTATGTCACAACTCGCCTGCCGTCTCCTCCTCTGGAGTAAGCAGCACTTCAAGTCGCTGCAAGCCACTCACATCCCGGGCAACCTCAACACTACAGCGGACACACTGTCAAAACAGGTTACCCTCAGGGGAGAGTGGAGACTCCACCTTCAGGTGGTCCAGCTGATTTGGAGTCGATTTGACAGGCACAGGTGCACCTGATCGCCTCCCAAGAATCCTCCCTACTGCCCACTCTGGTATGCCCTGACCAAGGCCTCCCTCAGCATAGATGCGCTGGCACACAGCTGGCCCCCTGGCATTTGAAAATATGCGTTTCCCCAGTGAGCCTGCTTGTACAGACCCTGTGCAAGGTCAGGGAGGACGAGGAGCAGGTCGTCCTGGTAGCACCCTACTGGCCCGCCCAGATGTGGTGCTCGGACCTCACGCTCCTCGCGACAGCTCCCCCCTGGTAAATTCCCCTGAGGAAGGACCTTCTTTCTCAGGGAAGGGGCACCATCTGGCACCTGCGCCCAGACCTCTGGAATCTCCATGTCTGGCCCCTGGACGGGACATGGAAGACCTAAGCTGTCTCCCACCTGCGGTGGTAGACATGATCACTCAGGCTAGGGCTCCCTCTACGAGGTGCCTGTATGCCTTTAAGTGGTGTCTGTTCACTAAGTGGTGTTCTTCCCTTTGGGAAGACCCCCATAGATGTGCAGTCAGATCAGTGCTTTCCTTCCTGCAAGAGAGGTTGGAAGGGAGGCTGTCCCCTTCCACCTTGAAGGTGTACGTTGCTGCCATAGCAGCACACCACGACGCAGTCGACGGTAAGTCTTTAGGGAAGCACGACCTAATCATCAGGTTCCTAAGAGGTGCCAGGAGGCTGAATCCCTCCAGGCTGCACCTCGTTCCCTCATCGGACCTCTGTAGTTCTTCAGGGTCTACAGAGAGCCCCCTTTGAGCCTTTGCAGTCAGCTGAGCTTAAGGCACTCTCCTTGAAGACTGCCCTCTTGACTGCGCTCACTTCCATCAAGAGGGTAGGTGACCTGCAAGCGTTCTCTGTCAGCAAAATGTGCCTGGAGTTTGGTCCAAGTTACTCTCACGTGATCCTGAGACCCTGACCGGGCTATGTGCCCAAGGTTTCCACCACCCCTTTAGGGACTAGGTGGTGAACCTGCAAGCACTACCCCAGGAGGAGGCAGACCCAGCCCTGTCATCGCTGTGTCCGGTGCGTGCTTTACGCATCTATTTGGATCGCACGCAGAGCTTTAGAATCTCTGAGCAGCTCTTTGTCTGCTTTTGGTGCACAGCGGAAAGGAAGCGCTGTCTCCAAGCAGAGGATCGCCCACTGGCTCATTGATGCCATAACTATGGCATATGTCGCCTAGGGCATGCCTTCCCCGGTAGGGCTACCAGCCCATTCCACCAGGGGTGTAACGGCTCCATGGGCCCTGGCCAGGGGTGCCTCTCTAACAGACATTTGCAGAGCAGCGGGCTGGGCAACACCCAACACCTGTGCAAGGTTCTACAACCTCCGGGTGGAACCGGTTTCGTCCCAGGTAGTGGCACGCAACACAAGTGGATAAGCCCGGGATAGCTGGCCGGGTGTATCGCTTGCACATAGCGCCTTCCACCTCCCTTGGAGCTGAAGACGTGCGCCATTAATTCCCAGTAGTGTTCACAGACTTTGTTCCCTGGTTGACTTCCTCCGAGCCCTGTGGCAGTCGAGTTTTCGGAGAGACTCGCTGCCGGCCCAGTACATGCGCTAACTAAGAGTCCTGTTCTGGGGTAGGTGCTCCGCATGTGGCAGTTCCCTGTAAGGCTAACCCCATGCGATCTATATCTTCCGCTAGTTCGTTTCCCTGCTGGCAAACTGCGTCTTCCTTGGGCAGAACCCCTCTGCCCCAGTCTCCATGTTTGTAGTAACTCCTCCCCCATTGGGCAGGATCTACCTTGAAGGCTCTCCACATGGTTGGAAAGACCATGTGACGTATTCTTCCACTTAAATATCCCCCCCCCTCTCTTGGGGTGAGGTGTGGTCTCCGCGGTGTCTTCCCCTTGGGAGGGACACCCCCAGACTAGACCTGGTGGCCCAGTCGGATAATCCCCCTTCTTTTTTAGGGAGTGGAAAAAGAGAAGGGGAAAAGAGGCCACGACTGGGTTAAGCCTGTCTCTATCTTTGGGTAGTCGACTTGTCCCCATAAAGGGCCGTTCGACACTCATAACTGTGTTGGGGGAGGCTACGTGTCGACCTGGTGTGCTGGCTATGAGGCACACAGCATGTCTGCCCACCACACACCGCCAGTTCACGTAACACAGTTCAGCCTTGTGGCATTTTGTATAGGGACCCCTAATGTCACTACATCGACACCAACGTCGAGTGAGTGACAGATAGGGAACGTCATGGTTACTGGTGTAACCTCCGTTCCCTGATGGAGGGAACGAGACGTTGGTCCCACCTGCCACAACGCTGAACTACCCGGTGAAATGGCCGGACCTTATATCGGCTCCTCAGCGTAAAACCTGAATGAGTGGTTGCATACCAGCTCCTTTTATACCCGTATGTCCGGGGGAGTGGCATGCAAATACCACTCGCCAATTTTCATTGGCCTTTTATCAAAGACCAGAGGTGTCTCGGGCTCCCAAGAGTGACCCCTAGTGTCACTACATCGACACCAACATCTCGTTCCCTCCTTCAGGGAACAGAGGTTACACCAGTAACCATGACGTTTTCTTGCATTGTCGTATTTTTTGCATAAGCTGATTTTTACAAGTTACCATTTTAGTGTGCATGTTAACATGCTAAATTTGAATCAATTGATAGCACTAATAAAAAGTTAGGCAGTATATTGACCTTTTGGTTTTCTCATTTGGAGGTATGTTTCTTTGACACAGCATCAGAGCAGTACACACTCTAGAGTGAACCCACAGCTGAATTAGCCTACAGCGATGTTTTTCCTCTGTGTAGTCTGCCATTAAAGGGTTAAAAATGGGAGGACTGGAAGTCATTTCCATCACTGACAACACCCCAGTGCCACACAATGGCTGTCACCTCGTAAAGCGAGAAGGATGTAAGGAGGAAGAAACCCCTTGAACCCCAATGTCTGTCTGTCTGTATCTTTGTATTGTCTTTGATCATCCAGTCTAAAGAGAGGTTGAATGCTCAACTGTGCAGGTCAACAAACTTAAGTGTATAATGCGTTTTTAAGGTTGTTTGTTGCAGCTACAATAAGGTCTCAAATGTTATGCTTAGGTTATTTACCTTTTTGATGATAATTAAAGTGTGAAATTTTCACTCAGTGTCTGTTTCCTTTTCTTATTGGTGCATGCATTGCTTTTGGTTTGCGTGATTGCATACATTCAAATACTTTCTAATGAACTGAAGTGTTGAAAACAGAAATAGGCGAAAAGGTGGGATAGTGGCTGATTGTTTCAGGAAATTACACAGAATTATCCTCCTATGTGTGCTTTCAAAAGAAGTTTTGTTTTTGTTTTTTTACAAACATTTCTCCTCAACATGCTAGCACTTAATCTGAGTCTGTTTCCTAATTGACAGGCAAAGGGTGGAATAGCTCCCTATAAATAAATGGATCCTTGTAAGATTATTGCCCTTTCCTACCATTACATCAGGTGCTTTGTTGTTATGGCAACAGCAATTAGCAGGAACTCAGGCAGGCACTTGAATATAAGTCTGTCCTTAGTACCCATAGCAACCAAGGTCAGGCCTGCAATGCACATCTGCCTTTATACTAGCCCAGGCTTTAGTGTACTCTATGGCTTGAGGAATGGAGACACAAAACAAAACAAAAGAATGCTAACAAGGGTATAAGCTTGGTGGACCTTTGTAATTTATTGCGAGATTGGAATGATTAAATTACATTTCAATAATTAAATTAAAGGGTTAGTTCACTTAAAAACACAAATTCTGTCATTTACTCACCCTCATGTCATTCCAAACCCATATGACTTTCTTTCTTCTGGGGAACACAAAAGGAGATATTATGCAGAATGTAAGGGACTGGCAGCTTCAGTGGTCCTTCACTTTCATTGTATGGTAAAAAAAAAAAAAAAAAAAAAAAAAAAAGAGGCAATTACAGTCAGTGGTGAGTGAGGCTAACATTCTGTCTAACATCTTTTGTGTCATCCAGAATTAAAATTTTGGGTGAACTATCCCTTTAACTAAGCAGGTGGACAACATCTTACATGCTTCATGCTTTATAGGGACTGTTCTTCTGTAGCTATTGAGCAACAGCTGTCCTTTCCCAGTCTCCTTTCACTCCAAGTGTCTGAGCCCACCTCAAAACACGTCTCATCAGCAACAAAGCGTGACTCCTAGCAACGTTTAACCCAGATGGCCGAGCATCTCTGATGTCCTCAGATAGCCCGTGCATCCGGTGGAGTCTCTGACATGGAACCTGAGACTCCCTGCTAGGCTTTTGTGGGCAGTGATTTGAAACTGGAGCCAACAAGGTTGATTGAATATAGAGTTTAATGGTTTTCCCTCTATATAGGTGGTTTTATATCATATAAATATTCTTGGCATGAGTATTATAATTTGATCACTACTGGACACTACTCCTACATCATTTGGGAAGTCTTTGTATTGTATGTATTTGAACATATCTTGTTTTTTTTTTTTTTTTCATTTCTAGGTTTGTTAGTACATTTACTGTAGAATTTATGAGTGGTCCTTGCCTGTGCCTGTTGTGGGGGGTTGCCAAGGAGCTGCTATGTGGTTGCTACGGTGCTCTGAGGGGTTTTTAGTGCATTGCTAAGCAATGGCTTAGATGTTCTGAGTGGTTGCTTACTGGCCCAAAAGAAACCACCCTCAGGATTCTATGATATTCTGGTCCCATATGGCTCAAAGTTCCTCCTTCAATATAAATGTACCATCCAACAGGCAAAAAATATTATTATTCATGCCTTTTGCTGAAATAATGCAGGATGATCTACAGTACATGTGTAGTTGAATATTTAAAGGGACAGAACATGCCGACATTGTATGGAGAAAACGCTACATGATCCCATGTAAAGTCGGCATGTTGATTCCGAGAGTTCCAGTACTCTAGTATGGAGATGGAATTGTTTCATATTAACATACAAATGGAAAGAGATTCACAAACAGAAAGTTGGTTCACAAATAAATTTAATGAGATCCACAAATAAATGTTAGGAGTTTCACAAAAATGAAATGAATTCACAAATAAAAAGAATGAGATTTATAAATATATGTTAGGAGTTTCACAAAAATAAAGTGAATTCACAAATAAATAAAATGAGATTTGCAGATATAAAGATTATTTACAAATATAATATTTAACTCACAAACACAACTCTGTCCAGCATTCATTTGTGCATCGCATGCATTTATTTGTGGGTCGCTTCCTGTGCATTTGCAGATCGCTACACACATTTGTCGATTTTGAAACAAATCTAGCGTCAAGATGTGCACACAAATCTACAAATAGGTGGACTCCACCCATCATCTACTAAAGCCAGTCAAATAATGGCCACATTAGTTGGACCAATCATAGCACGTTTTATCTTCAACCAAGTAAAACGCTTCGTTTTACTATCATGGCAGGACCAGAGTCACAGCGCTCTCATGAGCACTCAAGCACATACAGATAAGCTCCAAGCCCCGCAAACTTTGAAAGAAACAGACGTCATCAGAGGACTACTGTGACTTAAGGTTCTTATAATTTTCTCTCAGTTATAAACGTGTAGTGTCTTGTTAAATGTCGACAGCCAAAGACAATGTTTCGGTTTATTTAAATTGTGTATTGCACTTTCATTTCAAGACATGACATTGTGACTTAAAAGAAATATGACTTGACAGAAAAATAAAGAGTCTCATATTACACATTTTAAAAGGTGTCCTGTATTGGAGCTGGAACCACTGAGTTTAGGAGCAGGTGAGTCAAGTGCTCAAAGTTGATGGGCAGTACACAGGGGAAACATCTGAAAAAGATGGCAATAACTAATGAGTCAATTATCACTGTCAGAACATGATGCTGTATTTTATGAAGGGACACTGTAAAAGAAATTCCTAAAACATTCACACAAAAGTGCTAAAATACAAAATTACAACTGCTTTTATTAAATACATTAACATAATGTGAAACCAAATTATTGGCATAGCAGATCTTATACACTGTGTAATATAGGGTATTAATTTATGGTTTGTGCTCCTAAGATCATCTAATATGATTAATATTTTATAAAGACTCTATCTGAACTACTGATCTTTTGCAGTGTCTAGTAGTGTGTCTGTTTGGATCTGCCATGTAACATTAAGAGTAAAGGTTAATGTTTAACCTAAAAAATTTCTTGATTCAAAAAATTTGTAATTGAGTACAATTTAACAATAAATATAATTTAATGTGAATTAAATAACTTCATTTTAATTTATATTGTATATTATTTTTATTTTAAGTTGTTCTTCACAAGGTTCCAAGGATCTCCCAAATATAACTAATATAAATCTGTTAGAAAAGCAGGTTGACTTCAAACTTAACTTGACTTAGTAATTTTTTTCACCATTAAAAAAGAAATTTGGTTAAAATTAAAATAGCAGACACATGCAGTCAGCCAGGTAAGCTATAAAGCTAATGATCAGGATACTCTACAAATGGGCAATTTTCAGTGACATTTAACAAGACACTACACGTTTATAACCGAGAGAAAATTATACAAACCTTAAGTCACAGTATTCCTCTGATGGCATCCGTTTCCATGCTCATGAGAGCTCTGTGACTCTGGTCCCACCGTGATAGTAAAACAAAGCGTGACTGGTTGAAGACAGAACGTGCTATGATTGGTCCGAGTAATGTGGCCATTATCTGATTGGCTTGAGTAGACAATGGGTGGAGTCCATCTATTTGTAGATTTGTGTGCACATCTTGACGCTAGAATTGTTTCAAAATCAACAAATGTGTGTAGCAATCCGCAAATGCACAGGAAGCAATCCACAAATAAATGCGCGCAATTCACAAATGAATGCTGGGCAGTGTTGTATTTGTGAGTTAAAAAATAAATTTGTAAAAAAAAAAAAAATTATTTGCAAATCTCATTTTATTTATTTGTGAATTCACTTTATTTTTGTGAAACTCCTAACATACAGTATATTAATAAATTTCATTCTTTTTATTTGTGAATTCATAAAATTTTTGTGAAACCCCTGACATTTATTTGTGGATCTCATTAAATTTATTTGTGAACCAACTTTCTGTTTGTGAATCTCTTTCCATTTGTACGTTAATATGAAACAATTCCATCTCCATATCTAGCATCCACATTATGCTGACTCACTGACAAGCACCATCTCCTTTAAGACATTTTTGCATCAGCTCCAGCATGTTTACCTTCCCTTTTGGCATGGCAGGAAGCATGTTGAACCAGCAGCGTGGGAGTCCCGGGTTGGGAACCCGCTTTGAAACCAGGAAGTCATTACAGTACGTTTGCATAATCAGTGACAAGCCCGATTTGGAGGTTGCATTTTTCCTTCTAACATTACATTTTTACTCCACCAATGGTTAGTTTGAGGTTTGGGGTATGGGTTAGAGGGTACAGTTTATAAAACATTAATTCCTCTCCACGTTATTACAGCCTGTACAGTAAAAAACAGAAAAAATAAATAAATAAATAAATAAATTTGCTTCACAGCTCGATTTTGGAAAAAAGCCCAACGCCAGTTACTTCTTTGGCCACTGTGGGCAGTATTTCGAATTTTGGTAAACTCAGACCGATGTTAGCTAAAGTAAACTCCACCTGCTGTTTCTGATTTCACTTTGAGATCAGTCTGTCAGTTCATCCTTTAAAATATCTTTGTATTCCACAGAGGAAAGAAAGTCATCTGAGTCTGAGATGGCATGAGGTAAGTAAATAAGGAGAGAATTGTTATTTTTGGGTGAACTATCTTAAGGTTAGCTCATATTTGTATGAGCAATAGTGATGTTTGCCTTAGAAAACACTTCTAACAAATAAATTTTTATTATTATTGAATGAATGTTAACAAAGCAAACAAAAGAGTATTTATTAAATGTGACAGCCTTTCATTACAAGCTTAACCAAAGTTGCTGTGTTTGCAACTTTGCATACAAGAGAATTTGTCATGAGTGTTCCAATAAGACATTCTCTTGAAATAGATCCATTATATTTTGTCTTCACCTAAATGTTTCTTCAGAGCCAAGAGTTAAACTGGCTGTGATTATTGATGTACTTGGAGGCAAAACTGATGGATTGAGGCATCTATTTGCACATAATAGTAGCACACACTTTTTTATTCACTGCATAGATTTTGCAATCATAATATGCATTCTCCATTTAATTGCACACTTATAGGATATATATAGGAGGTAATCATATGAAAGCCACATACAAATTTTACCTGGAACAATTTATAAAAATCCATTGAATAATTACAAATTCTGTAACCCTGTTGTGAATACGGTCTCTTATTTAACAGCCAGACTACCCGCAAGCTGTCGGACTACACAACAATTCCATGTGACAACCAACCCAACTAACCTTTCAGGTTGACCTCCTCCAGCATACCTCAGCACAATCTTTGTTGCACTATAGCACTATAGTTAAAAGCACAATACACTTTACAAACCATAATGGAACTTCTGCCCTTCAACTTAAGTATGCATTGTTCAGTTTTGTAATGCACTGTTTTACTTGCACTTACTTTTATTGTTTATCATTTAGGTTAGCATCTATGGTCAGCAACCATCATTGGTTCTTTCATCAAAAGAGGTATGTTTCATATGTCTACATGACAAACAAGTCTGGGTCATTTCACCACAAAATCAAAAGGAAAAGAAAAAGAAAAAAAAGGTTAAATAAAGTTTATTGGGACCCTAGTTTTTTATTATTATTATTATTATTATTATTATTAAGTTATGTTTATTATGCCTTCATTAAATCCCACTTTCATTACTGTAATGCAAAAAGTAAAAAAAAAAAAAATTAACATGACATTTTTACATTTATACATCATGGAATTTGTTGCGCTACCTTTAAATAAAATTGTATCATTATAAAAAAAATTACTGTATTACAGTGAGAAGCTAATTACCATTGAGGATAATGGAAATTACTCACAAAGTAAAACATCCAACCTCACGTTACATGCAAAAAAGGTTTAACTTCCTTCATGCAAAATGGAAATTCCTGTTTTCTTTTGATTTGGGGTGAAATGTAACCTGGACATATTTTTGTGAGATTCACCCAAATATATTGAAATGAGAGGAATGACTTGATTCAAGTTGGGTTGTCTTCAGATTTGTCAGAGAGCGAGACAAAGAGACCCAAGAGCAGAGGAACAGTTCAAAGGACTTTAACTGTTCTGGTGAAGAATGGAGATCCCGGCACCAGCTGCAGTTGAGGGAAGGAGTTTTGGGGATGATTGCGTGCATTAGCTGCACAATAGTCAGATCCGTGAGTGTGTTCGTAGTAGAGTGTGCTTTGTGGAAATCAGGAGCAGATTTGTAGGAATCCTCCATTTAAGCGTAGTGAGGTGCAGAGAACACCGAGCAGATTGGAAGGCAATCACTTTCCAGACATGCGGGCAGAGACAAGGAATCCTCCGTTGAAGATCTGTGAGCAAGCAGGAAGGTAACCACACTCCCAACACACAGGCAGAGACGGGCAACCAAACAGATGCACAAGACAGGACCAACTAGGCAGAGAGAGTGAGGTAAGTTACTTTACATCAAACAACAATCTAGCAAAGATACTGAGAACACAAAGGGTTTAAGTAGGGAGTGAATTAGAGGAGAACCAGGTGTTGCTAGCATGCCAATCAATGTTCCCATGGAAACACTGATCATGCATGCCGGCTTCGCCTGCGAGCATGAGGGAGAGAAAATAACAAAACAATCAGAATAAACCGACAAACTCACCAGAGCCGTGACAATTTTTGCCTAAAAATGAGACTAATGCAATAAGCACCACAAAAAACAAAACAAAAAAAGACTAAATGAAACTCCATATAAGACATAATTTCTTCTTGTAAATCATGTTTCTTTTTTATCTTTCAGCAGTCATATTTCTTCTAAAATTTCTTCCTCAACAATTCAAGTTGGAAAATGTAAGAGTATTAACAATACCACTCCATGTGTGGCTTGAGTGCTTGATAATGGGCTCCAATCCAATTATCCGCTTCTAAGAATGTAGACATATAAGATGTAATTTTCTGTAATGGCAGGCTGTGGTCATGGGGGAAAAAGGAAAAAGTAAATAAAAAAAGAAGACGACAACGTTAGAAAAACTATGATATGCGCATTGCTGTATATTTTTCAGATTTTGAGGTATTTTTGGACCACAAGACTTATAATGCGCAGCCCTTTAGAAAATGTTGAAGTGTAATATGCCTGTGCCAGCTCCGCAAAAGCATCTTGAAGACGACCTCTTTCCCTTTTTATTTTCATCCAAAAATGACCTGTAACACCCCTCCCTCTCCTCGCTCAGGCTTTTAGCAGCTGCTGGCGAAGGTACATTATCAAATGGAAAAGGAGGCAGAGAATGGAAGATTATAATGCTCATTGGCTATTTAGTCAAGAAGACTAGTGCCCACTTGAGCTCCATTTGGGTGCTCTTACCTGTCCTGCTGCATTGAATAGCACCTTTGTTCTAACAACGAAGAGCAGGAGAAGATTGCAGAGCTGCTGAGGTTTACCGGAGTGAACGTAAACAGTAGCACAAAGCATAATGCGACACAACAGTGCATATTTTGTAGATGATATGATGAATGAAAGCCAGGGACAGGCACTAATTGTTGAAACATTATATAAATTAGTACTTTTTATACCTGCTTTACTCATGCCTTTTAAAGAAAAAAACATATTTTATAGCTTCCCTGGGGGGCACATATCTGCAATACACTTTGAGAGGTACATGTCCCTCCAATATTCAGATCATAGGTTGATCAATATTGGTTGTTCAATGACAGATTCTTTAACTTTTACATATTGAATATCTGGTTAGGCCCCATTTGAATATTAAGATATTCATAATTATCCACAAAACAATGTGTTTCTTGATTCAAAAAATTTAACAATAAATATAATTTAATGTGAATTAAATAACTTCATTTTAATTTATATTGTATATTATTTTTATTTTAAGTTGTTCTTCACAAGGTTCCAAGGATCTCTCAAATATAACTAATATAAATCTGTTAGAAAAGCAGGTTGACTTCAAACTTAACTTGACTTGACTTAGTAATTTTTTTCCCCATTAAAAAATGTTTTACTCCTAAAGAAATTAATTGTAATTTTGAAACATATGTATAATATCATGACCACTCACATGAGATGAGGACACTAGTCATATCAGTAACCTTATAAAAGCTATTTTATTCTACATGGGGCAGGGGCGCCCTCATGGGGGCTGCCATTTTAGAATCACATGACCAGCTGAATACTACTGGCTTAATCTCAGTAACTGGCTTGTAATTGGACACTTTCACTCATGGATTAAATTAATCATGACTGATTGTGAATAGTGAATTTCTACAATGGCATCTGTATCTGAAAACTATTGATTTTGAATGATGCTGCATCCACACCACTAGGTGTCACTGTAAGTCCAAGATGATACGATCAAAAAGTCACTGAGTGCACTTTTAAAACTGTTTATTTATTTATGTATATAGAACAGGGTTGTGTCTAGTAGGTAACCATCTGGCTGCTAAAGTCTCGCAAAAGTCACATACAATGTTCGCACACTGTTTATTTGTAGTCCCACAGAAACCCTACACCTACCCCTAAACATAACCCTAACCTTAACCCTACCCCTTGATCTAACCCTAATCTTAGTAATAGCAAATAAGACTTTCGCAAGACCAGCAGCCAGACTGTTACCTTCTATACACATCTATGGAACAGGGCTACGTCATGGGTGCCGCCATGTTGAGATCACATGACCAGGCAAATGCTTCACGCTTTATCTCGATAATTCCCCCATTATTGTACTCTTTTGCTCACAGAGTAAATGAACCATGGCTGATTGTGAAGTGTATTTTTTCAATGGCATCAGTAACTAAATAGCCTACTATTGCTTTTACATGATACTGCATCCACACAGCTAGGTGTCGGTTAGCCTACAATTCCAAAACAACTGCTATTAATATTGTACATAAACCAAAGAGTACTGATAGCATTTTTAAAGTGCAATGGGACAAAGGTGTCTCGAGGTGTTTTTGGTGGGCTACTCAGACTAACAGACTCCATATGGTTAGTATTTGGGATGGGGCAGGGTTAGGGCATTTGCTGCCTGCCTGGAACACAGCAAGGCACCTTTGTACAATGGGCCTTTTAAGCACCATTTTGTGAAGTTTTTCAAAGCATCTTTTTGTTGCTCCTGCACAACTCTGTTTTAAGGAAAATGAGTACCTTCAAGTTACGCCAAAGTGTACCAAGTGACATATCAATGTACCCAAGCAGAGAATTATTGTGACTGAGTGACTAAAAGGTCATCGTAGGAAAATTCTACACACATCATGTCAGTAAACTGGCAGCTGCAAAACAAACTCTCCACATGCAGCATTTGGTTTGTCAAAGAGGTCCAATGAGGGACTGCTTGGATGATTAGCCATAAAAATGACAGGTCTCTGTTGCTTAGGAACATGACGAGACTGCATGAATTGATGCATCGCTTGATCTTCTCCAAGCAGACTCACACTGACAGCAGTTGTATTTTCCTTTTCAAATGTGTATGTTTACTTACAATTATTGCACACAATCTTTTGCTGTCCCTATTTGTCATGCCCTGTCATGCAAGTGTAGACAGCAGGGCTTTAGTGCCATGTAATGTTGACAACTGTTAATGCAATTTTTTTTTTTTTTTTTTTTTTTTTCTAAGGGTGCCATAAAATACATCCAAGTTTGAATGGACTGGCCCTCACTTGCAAACATTTCTTGCTGTAGTGGTTGCTTTATGATGCTGGTTACTATGGTTACCTCTGGGCACCAAACAAAAGGGAAGGGGAGGGGAACCCAGTGCAAGCTGGTGACTGCCCTTGCTTTCTGAGTTTCATTTTGTAACAGGACTGTATATGTGAGGATAAGGGTGATGTGAGTTGTGTGTATCTGTCTAGGCTACCCTTGAGTAAATGTAAGCCTCTAGTTCTGTTCCTCGATTTTTTCCAGATATTTTCATGCAAGGCTGACATCCAACCACCGACCATTTCAAAATAAGCATCCAATTTTCTTGGTTTAAATGTAGACTATATGATATATCATACAATTTGGTCACTATTTGGATACTTTATTGATACTGTGTGGAAAACTGGGGAAATAATTTAGATTTTTATTAATTATATAATGTTTTTAATTATGGTTTTACAACCCCAATTCCAAAAAAGTTGGGACAGTATGCAAAATGCCAATAAAAACCAAAAGGGGTGATTTTTAAATGTACTTGGACTTGTATTAAAACAAAAACAGTATAAAGACAGGGTACTTCATGTTTTACCTAATCAACAGCATTGCTTTTTGAAGATATATTGTACATTTTTTTTTTTGTTTTGTTTTGTTGTTTGTCTTAAATTGATGCCATGTCCTTCATGAGCAAGAATGGGTTGAGGTTTGCTAATTTGCCAACAGATGCAAACAATACATTTAAAAGATTTAAGGGATCTGGTCAAAACTTAGTGCGTAAAGGGCAAGGCCAAAAACAACTATTGGATGCACGTGATCTCCGATCCCTCTGTCTTAAAATCTGTCATGCACCTGTAATGGATGTCATGACATGGGCTCTGTAATACTTTGGTAAACCTTTGTCAGTCAACACCATTCGCTGCATAGTAAAGTTAAGGCTTTACTATGCAAAGCAGAAGCCATACATCAACACTGTCCAGAAGTGGCGCCGACTCCTCTGGGCTCCTCTTATCTCAGATGGAAAGTAGAACAGTGGAATCACAAGATAAAACATCAGACAATGTGTTGTTTAAGTGCTTTCAATATAGCACAGGTTGATTAGTATTTACAAATCACTCCTCTTTTGTTTTTATTGGCGTTTAGCATTTTTATGGGTTATATAATAATAATAATAAAATAATAATATAAATAATATAAAACAATGCACATTATGTTCTGTAAATTATTTTATAATTTATGTAATGCATCTATAATATACATTATGCATTATAATATAGCCTTAATATAAATTATATATATATATATATATATATATATATATATATATATATATATATATATATATATATATATATATAGTATATAATTTATATGAAGTATTTATTTATTGGTATAAGATTCTTTTTTTCCATCGTCCCAATTGCGGTGACGTCATCGACGTTGTTTGTTTCCCCCTCTAGTCCCAATCGCGGTGACGTCATCAACCTCCATGAAATTGACGGGCCACCTGTCGGTGGAATCGACCTCGCCTTTAAGAAGCTCTTGCGGGATGAAGACTAGAGCTGTTCACAGCACATGGTACTGAACGAAGCCGCTGAGACATTATGCAGAGCGATGACAACACCAAAGAAACACTGTTGTGCTGGAAGAAATCTGAGCAGTTTCAAGAGGAACCGAAGGAGCAAGACATCGTTTTCACAGTGTGAAGCTTTCGCTTTTTCTCAGTTAATAACCATGTTGATAAAATATCATCTGTTTGCGTAAGCGTGGGAGTGAGTGCCGAAGACATGACTGGACGAAGCAACAGGTAGTTTTCATCATTGATAACATTCTCGATTTCTGTTCTGTTTCTATTCACCAGGAAACTAAACCGAGAGCTATAATTCTTATTCTGTTTTAAACTTCTCAGGGTAACTAGTCTGTTAGAGATGTTGAATTGCACATAGGCTAAGTCTGAAAGATTTCAGTGTTCATCGTCCTCTTTGTCACTCCCATTGCACAGATTGTGAGGTTTGTCTATTTGGTGAATTGAGTGTCAGAAACCTCTTATTATGCTTTGCTTTTGTTAATGTTTTCATTTCTGGTCATTTGCAATGATAGCCTATGCATAATTTTTTTTAATTTTTTTTTTTTTTTTTTTATGTGTCATTCAACAGTTTTTGTCTTTAATCTCCATTTTTAATGTCTTTAAACAGAATTTTGCTAGGTTTAATAGCATACTGCCTATCACATAGTGACAGTCCACCTGTTAAAGGCCCCACAGTGCCTTTTCATTTCTAATATATTTTAGAGAAGTCCAGTACACATTCATGAACAAGACTGTTTCATTGCTGGTCTTGTGTTTTTATCTCCAATAGTCCAATAATATATCAGACTAATAACAATATATATATATATGCTACTTCTTTTCCAAATTATAATCCAATATTATAGATATTTTAATTTTAGGCTGTGACCATAGCTGGCAAATTTGTACAAATCTTGATCCCATTTATTTATCAGATATGCATGCTGACCAACACTGGTGGCTTTCTTAGTTTATTAAATACTGTATATATTTATCTATGCAAACATATTGCTATAACTGCCTGACTGCAACGTACTGAATGCATGTTTACAGTTTACTCTCATGCATTTAACGTATTGCCGTATATATTGTCCGTATATATACTTCACATATGGTATTGCCACGAATGTACACACAACTTTGTAGGGACCTGCTTTTGAAGGAGCAAGCCTTTTGAAGCCCCACACGACCTTAGAAAAAAAGGAGATCAAAACTTGATAGAATGTGTACAAAATGACCAGTTCAGGGACACATCTGATGTGTCATCACAATCAGGCCTGGAGGAGACCCTGAACCTGCCCTATAGTCCCTACAGGCTGGCAATGACCTCTTTTAATCTGAATTTTGAATTTACAATATATATATATATATATATATATATATATATATATATATATATATATATATATATATATATATATATATATATATATATATATATATATATATATATATATATATATTGTATTTACATTGCAACATTTTTGCTAGATACTGAGAACATTAATCAGCCTTGGATGGCAGGACTTGTTATAAATCTTTATCTGTGACTTTAAACCGTCCATAAAAACCTCCACTGTAGCCTAAATTTGGGCAATGTTTGTGATCTAATGACAATAATGTGCCGTGATTTACTGTCATGCACTATTTCCATATTTCAGTGCTTCATCTCTCGAGTTGAAGGCAAATGAAAACTATCCAATAGATACTTGTAAATAGAGTGAGAACAGCAAATGAGGTTAACTCACAAAATTGTCTTATAATATGATCATGCTGGTGTCACAGGATTTACTGCAGGGTCATATCTGGTGTGTTACCCAGCAAGAGGCCTTAATGAGGGGCACGTTTACAAAAAACAGTTACCTAGTCTTTTGATATGTTATTGAGCAATTCTGATTCCTCCATGTTATTTTAAAGCAGTACTACATTTCAGAGGTTTAGGTATAAATATGTAAAACTAAGCACTTCAAGACACTACTGATTATACATACATTGCAGATTACAAAGAGATGTATAATCGGCAATAGTTGTCTTATTATCACTATTTTCCTATTATAATCGTTCACAGTACTTCAGGCTGTGGTAATTGGTAAACAGTATTTCCGAGGCAATTCTGACTTGTTTGTGCATAAACATGAACAGACCATTTTTTAATGTCTTATCACTATTTTTCCTCCATGAACATTCACAGGACTAGTTCAGATAGTGGTAATTGGTGGTAGTTAATCAACCATCTGTGATTTAGCCGAATCATGGAGTCAAAGGATTGTTTGTGAAATGTAACTGATATCTGATGTACCACAAAAAATAGTACTACAGAATCCTTCCACTAGAATTAAGTAAGCATTTTCAGGGTTGATCGTTACATCATGAAACATTAACATTTATTACGTAATTACTGGCATTATGACATACAATAAGATACGGTACGATAAATGTTTTCCTTTATTTCTATTATTTAGTTCTGTGTTGATTGCATCCAAAATAGTACAAACCTACAAACATAGAAGGGTCATCATTTGAATAAGTAAACTTGTCCATGATGGGCAATATTATGCCTTCTTAGCTAACACGTGTAAAGATGTTTGTTCTTATTATGCATCCACACTAATTGACTATGTGAGGTTTTTATTGCATGATCAGCCTCTGATTAGTTTCCCCTTGAGATTTAATAGCCTCCTATTAAACAAACAACTAAACAAGACAGTGTAACTGTACAACCGCATTATTTGTGTATATGTGAGTGTGATTGTGTGTTTGTGTGTTAGTAAAGGAACAGTTCAGGAGTAGAAAAATAAGATACTAAAATAATGCCTATTTTTGCCAGGAATTTCATTTCAGTGCTCAGGGAGGTAGAAATTAATAAAAGGAATATGAATAAAGCAGCACATTAGACTTTCCTGTCACACTCTGTGAGAAACAAGCTTGCTTGATGAGGCATCATAATCAAATTACAGTAGACGATAGAATACTGCCCAAATTTACAGGCATTATTTTTAAGTAAATGCTATTACAATATATGCACCTCCAACTGAATGTTAATTTTGTTGTTATATATTGTTTTGTTATTATAACCCCCAGAGTTGTTATTGATATTTATTGGAGCTGTATGTGTAATTACTTTATTTATTTATTTTATTTTTTTTTCACTTTAAGGTTATTTATAGATCCACAGCTAAGATAAACATAAAAATAAAAACAAATTAGTAAAATCAAAATAAAAAGTGAGGGTGTCTGAGGAGGATGCAGTGCTACTAAGCAAAGACAAATAACTGAGAGGGAGAGAAATAGATTAATTTGACAAAATAAATGTTGTTTTCTTTTTGTTTTCCTATTCATTTAGCAAAAATGTGTCATCTAATAATGAATCAAATGGTTACCATCAAATAAGGAATTAACTTCACATCTTGTAAAGCATCGATAATTCCCTGAAAACATGATCTGTTAATTTTCTCTCTATTCTTACATCTGTCACTCTCTCAAACATAAATGGCTATAGAGAGTCTCTATCTATTCTTCCAACAAAACCGACTAATTAAGGCATTATGCTGAAATAGGGAGTCCAGTTGTTTATTTTAACAATGGGCACAATTTTTCCAAACAATATTTCTGTTGTTTGAATTGTTTTCCTCCTTATTTCCGAGTGTGAAAATGGTTCATGTGTGTCAAGTCAAGTAAGTTCCACAAGTGCTTATTATGACCATTTATGTCTATTCAAACCACACAAGAACAAAACTAACCACTGCATCCACTTTTCCCCACAGCGCTTCAGTGAAAATTGTACAAAATTTAAGACATTCTTTGCAACTGGAGGACATGATTTCTTAACATTTCAATAATGCATTATTATTCAACTATTACAGTATATCTGCCAAGAGGCTGATTGGACAGCCAGAAGTAAAGGGGACCTTTTTCATAAAACAAGACTTTTAGTAAATGCCTGAATCCATGCATATACTTGCAACATGGTTGAAAAGGGTTGGAATTGGTTTTTGAATGCAGTCTTGACTATATTAGGACACCCTGTATAACCCCAATGTGATTTAATTGTTCATTTGAATGGATGGATGGATGGATAGGTGGGTGGATGGATGGATGGGTGGATGGATTGCTGGATGGATGGATGAATTGGTGGATGGATTGGTGGATGTGTGGATGGATGGGTGGGTGGATGGATGGGTGGATGGATTTGTGGATGGATGGATGAATTGGTGGATGGATTGGTAGATGGGTGGATGTGTGGATGGATGGGTGGGTGGATGGATGGGTGGATGGGCGGATGGATGGGTGGATGGATGGATGGATGGATTAATGTTAACATAGGGAGCAGTTACAAATGAATGGTGTTTTTATAGGTGCAATCAGATCTGATCTCAAATGGTCAGATTGATACATTTAACATTTTTTGAACCTCCAGGCAAGAGTTAAAATTATGCAGCACAGCTGTTTACAGATAGCATGTAAATCTTTTATGAGGGCAGCCCCTCTGAATCCACATTTAACAAACTGGTGGTAGCCAGCATTAAAATGTACTAAAGGATCAGTCTAAGAAGCTTGAGTAATGAGGAGTCTGTTGATAACCTGTGGATATAAAGACGGATATGGACAGCAGAGACTGCATCTGGAAAGGGCATGGGGATTCAGTGGCTTGACATTATTAACAAGAGACATTTTTTCAAGACTGTGTCTTCAAGTCACTTTATATTAAAGGAGTCTTTTATTGGCTCTCTGGTGTTTTTCATCTTTTTTTTTTTTTTTTTTTTTTTTGTAATCCATGTGACTGATGATCAACATTTTTCTGTTTTATTTATAATGTAACACTGTAAAACATGTTTTGTCATGTAACCTAAAAAAAATCTAAATAAAATCTAAATTATTAACTGTTTTTACAATTTAGTCAAAAATCGTATTTAGTGTGACAAAATCAACTGGAACACTTTAGGTTACAGCAACAAAACTAGAAATAGCAACTTGAAGTAACAACCGCTTGTAACAACTTTTTAGTGTATTCATAATCACAAATAACATGTTGTGTATTGTTTCAGCTGCGCTTTACATCGGAGTTTCTGTTATTTTTGGGCACCATGGAAGACTAGTGATTTTGTTGTTGTAAAGTCACCAGTGCTGACAACAAATCACAGTCTGCCTCAGTGACCAGGATCCAGTCACCGTGAACTTCATTTGCCTTTGATTGACAGATCATCCAGAGCATTCCGGCTTCCCAGAGGACATTGATCTTTGATGCTGTTGTTAATTAGTGTAAAGAACCAGTGATGTAGAGGGTGAAAATGTCAAATAATAATGATAGTACACTTATTTATTACAAAACACAGTGTTCTGTTATATTTAAAGTTTTGTAATAACATTTGAAATAACTGGCAGCCTTCTTTGTTCTGACCTTACATAATGTGATATTCACAGTATTGTTGTTCACTCTTTTTACTTGTTCACTCTTATTATTACAGTCTTATTACTGTACGTGTACTAAGCTCTATGTTGCTGTGGTCTCCAAATAAAGAAATCAGTGAAATAAATAAGCCTTTCCTTTTTTCCCCCTATTGGAACCTATTTAATGAAAACAGTACATTAAAAAAAAAAAAAAAAAAAAAAAAAAACCTGACTGATGTGCAAGACAACCGAATGATTTCACTTACTGTTGTGTAAGACATTTTCAAATAGAAATGTAGCACCTGAGAATGAAAAGCTGAGAAAGAGAATGTGGCTCGTTGCATGAGATACTTTACTATACTTTGCTTCATTTAATACATTTGAACCTAAAATCTGGATGTTAAGGTTCATGTACATGTTATTTGTCAACTACCCTAATATTGTTCGATAAAATTACTGATGTTCCTCCACTGATCCAATTTCATAAAAATTAACCCCTAAATACATACCTCGGGTCTTTAGTGACCCAGAACCTCATTTCACCTCCTTTACCTCATCCATTTTTTGGAGTTATGCCCCCACTTCTTTAGTATTCCTCAACCTTTCTCTTATGAATTTTATAACAATAATAAAAAAAGCCAAAATTGCAATAAATTAATAAATAAATACAGTTGCACTCGAAATTATTCAAGGAAGCAGTGGCAGCACAGAAACCAAAGAATGTCAATGAGCTGGAAGCTTTTGCTCATGAGAAATGTGTAAAAATTCTAACAGAGAGGTGTCCGAAGCCTGAGAACACCTGTAACATTTATTTGCTGTTATTAAGGATTAAGGATGTTCCACAAATGATTGATTTTGGGGGTTGAATATTTTTGACATGACATTTGTAGAGAGAATTAGTTATTTTTTCATTTTAAAATTTGGGTAAACTGAACTCAAATCACTCAAATGTGTATTAAAAACTTACTTTGACTGTTTACTGAGGTTTTAGTTGATGTGTTTTAATTCACATCACCAGAATGTATTGCTGGACAGGGGGGTTGAATAATTTCGATTGCAACTGTATAGCCTATATATATGTGTATAGGGTCGCAATATATATTTCCCATTCTATAAATCATGTTTTAATGATAATTTAATATCTTCTAAGTTTACTATTACTGGATCTCTCTTTGTTTATTACTTTGTTATTATTTTATTTAGAAATTAGTGTCATATTTATACAAATTACCAGTATCCCATGTGATTGTACACAAGCATTTTAAACATGTTTCCAAAAGTTTGGAATAATGTGCAGATTTTGCTTTTTCGGAAGGAAATTGGTACTTTAATTCACCAAAGTGGCAATCAACTGATCACAAAGTATAGTCAGGACATTACTGATGTAAAAAAAACAGCACCATCACTATTTGAAAAAAGTCATTTTTGATCAAATCTAGACAGGCCCCATTTCCAGCAGCCATCACTCCAACACCTTATCCTTGAGTAATCATGCTAAATTGATCATTTGGTACTAGAAAATCACTTGCCATTATATCAAACATGGTTGAAAGCTATTTGGTTCGTTAAATGAAGCTTAACATTGTTTTTGTGTTTGTTTTTGAATTGCCACAGTATGCAATAGACTGCCGTGTCTTAAGGTCAATATTAGGTCAAAAATGGCAAAAAAGAAACAGCTTTCTCTAGAAACTCATCAATCAATCATTGTTTTGAGGAATGAAGGCTTGAAATTGCCAAAAAACTGAAGATTTCATACAAAGGTGTACACTACAGTCTTCAAAGACAAAGGACAACTGGCTCTGACAAGGACAGAAAGAGATGTGGAAGGCCAGATGTACAACTAAACAAGAGGATAAGTACATCAGAGTATCTAGTTTGAGAAATAGATGCCTCATGTCCTCAGTTGACAGCTTCATTGAATTCTACCCGCTCAACACCAGTTTCATGTACAACAGTAAAGAGAAGACTCAGGGGTGCAGGCCTTATGGGAAGAATTGCAAAGAAAAAGACACTTTTGAAACAGAAAAACAAAAAGAAAAGGTTAGAGTGGGCAAAGAAACACAGACATTGGACAACAGATAACTGGAAGAGTGTTATGGATCAGCTTTTGTGGGATCAGCTAGACTGTAAGGTGCGTGAGAAGTGCCTGACAAGAAAGCCACATCTATGTCAAGTGCTACAGGAAGTGTGGGGTGAAATGTCACCTGAGTATCTGGACAAACTGACAGTTAGAATGCCAAGGATCTGCAAAGCTGTCATTGCTGCACGTGGAGGATTCTTTTGATGAGAACTCTTTGAAGTAGTTTAAGAAGTTCTTAAAAAAAAAAAAAAAAAAAATCAAATTGAAATAGTATTTTTTCACATTATTAATGTCCTGACTATACATTGTGATCAGTTGAATGTAACTTTGGTGAAGAAAAGTACCCATTTATTTCCATAAGAGCAAAATCTGTACATTATTCCAAACTTTTGGCCACCAGTGTATAGCAAGTGTAATACATGTACAGTATGATTCGGCTATTGTCATTTGGGTGCAGGCTACTACTGAAATTCTGAAGATTGTGTTTCTGTTTAGACTCAAAAAGTGCCTGAGAAAATACATTTGTGTAGCAATGTGTTAAGTGTAGCTCAATATGCGTTTGACAGCCAGTTGAGTCTCATAAAATTACAGGATGGAGATAATGAATCCCGTTCGATTATATATCAGAATATTTTCTTTTCTAATTGTCTTAAAAATGCTTTGAATTTTAAACTATCTGGGCATTTTAGTAGGTCCATTGGTGACAGATATAAGGGCCGGGACGCTAGAGGCCCAAGGTATGTATTATCTGGCAAAACTACCATGCATTTAAGAGTTCATCTAACAAGTATGCTATTTGACCTCCAGTCGCCCAACAAAGAAATTGATATTGTGAAGGAATTAAACTGCTAAGCAGGCCTACCAGTAAAAAAAAGTTCAAATTCTTAAACTACATTGGTACACAAAGGTACAAAAATGAACTCTTTTACATGTGTATGTAACACAAAGGTTTAGTTAGTTAGATAGTAAAGACAATTTGTCTTTAGTGATGACATAAATACTGAAGCAGACTATTTTATTCAGGCATTTGAGAAGCCGACTGAATGATATCGCTGCATCCCTGAGCTCGTCGTGGGCAAGACTGCTCTCAGTCCAGGGAATGGGCTCTGGATTGGGAGTGTGTTGTGCCCTGCAGACTCAAATTGTTGGACTGGGAAACAACAGTTAAGTTTGAAAGTTGTGAAAAAGCACTCAAAAGTTCTCACCACAGAAGTAGCGTTTGAGTGCATAATGCAAACGCGTTGTGTGTTTTAATATTTGCATGCATGTTTCCCTAAACTTTGCGGCGATTATGTGTAGTGGGTCTTTAAAAAGATCAAAACATCACATACACTTTTAAAGAGTTTGCTTGCGGACAAACATTTGTAGCAGTTCGTCATCTCGTCGCTGTCGTTGTTTAGTCTGTCTTGAAAATATATTTTGTTTCTGCCAGCAACACGTTGTTTACTCTACATATATTTCTGTTTAGAAACTGTTGATAAAATATAAACTGATATGCAAACCTTTCTTTTTTTCTTTTTTTCTCAAACTAGTTGGGACTGTGTTAGCACCGAAAGTTATCAGTTATCAATGATGCTGGTATAGAACCGTTCAACAACATTTCATGATAATTGATCAGATATGTATATAGCTGATACAGTGTTCCCAAAAACCTGACAATCATCTAATCTTTAGTTTATCTTGCGTTTTTTCTTCTTTTAAAATGCTTTTATTTCTGTTTTAGTAGTGATTTGTATATTCTTATATATATATATATATATATATATATATATATATATATATATATATACAGTGGTGTGAAAAAGTGTTTGCCCCCTTCCTGATTTCTTATTTGTTTGCATGTTTGTCACACTTAAATGTTTCAGATCATCAAACAAGTTTAAATATTAGTCAAATATAACACAAGTAAACACAAAATGCAGTTTTTAAATGAAGGTTGTTATTATTAAGGGAAAACAAAATCCAAATCTACATGGCCCTGTGTGAAAATGTGATTGCCCCCTAAACCTAATAACTGGTTGGGCCACCCTTAGCAGCAACAACTGCAATCAAGCGTTTGCGATAACTTGCAATGAGTCTTTTACAGCGCTGTGGAGGAATTTTGGCCCACTCATCTTTGCATAATTGTTGTAATTCAGCCACATTGGAGGGTTTTTGAGCATGAACTACCTTTTTAAGGTCATGCCACAAGATCTCAATAGGATTCAGGTCAGAACTTTGACTAGGCCACTCCAAAGTCTTCATTTTGTTTTTCTTCAGCCATTCAGAGGTGGACTAGCTGGAGTGTTTTGGATCATTGTCATGCTGCAGAACCCAAGTTCGCTTCAGCTTGAGGTCACGAACAGATGGCCGGACATTCTCCTTCAGGATTTTTTGGTAGACAGCAGAATTCATGGTTCCATTTATCACAGCAAGTCTTCCAGGTCCTGAAGCAGCAAAACAGCCCCAGACCATCACACTACCACCACCATATTTTACTGTTGGTATGATGTTCTTTTTCTGAAATGCGGTGTTACTTTTACGCCAGATGTAATGGGACACACACCTTCCAAAAAGTTCAACTTTTGTCTCGTCAGTCCACAGAGTATTTTCCCAAAAGTCTTGGGGATCATCAAGATGTTTTCTGGCAAATATGAGACGAGCCTTAATGTTCTTTTTGCTCAGCAGTGGTTTTCGTCTTGGAACTCTGCCATGCAGGCCATTTTTGCCCAGTCTTTTTCTTATGGTGGAGTCATGAACACTGACCTTAACTGAGGCAAGTGTGGCCTGCAGTTCTTTGGATGTTGTTGTGGGGTCTTTTGTGACCTCTTGGATGAGTCGTCACTGCGCTCTTGGGGTAATTTTGGTCGGCGGCCACTCCTGGGAAGGTTCACCACTGTTCCATGTTTTCGCCATTTGTGGATAATGGCTCTCACTGTGGTTCTCTGGAGTCCCAAAGCTTTAGAAATGGCTTTATAAACTTTTCCAGACTGATAGATCTCAATTACTTTCTTTCTCATTTGTTCCTGAATTTTATTTGGATCTCGGCATGATGTCTAGCTTTTGAAGATCTTTTGGTCTACTTCACTTTGTGAGGCAGGTCCTATTTAAGTGATTTCTTGATTGAGAACAGGTGTGGCAGTAATCAGGCCTGGGTGTGGCTAGAGAAATTGAACTCAGGTGTGATAAACCACAGTTAAGTTATGTTTTAACAGGTGGGGCAAACACTTTTTCACACAGGGCCATGTAGGTTTGGATTTTGTTTTCCCTTAATAATAACAACCTTCATTTAAAAACTGCATTTTGTGTTTACTTGTGTTATCTTTGACTAATATTTAAACTTGTTTGATGATCTGAAACATTTAAGTGTGACAAACATGCAAAAAAATAAGAAATCAGGAAGGGGGCAAACACTTTTTCACACCACTGTATATATATATATATATATATATATATATATATATATATATATATATATATATATATATATATATATTATGTTTTTATTATTCTAAAATATGAAGAAAATCCCTGTTTTTGTTTCTAGTTTTGTTTAACTCTGTTTTTGTATGCATTCGCTTTTTTGTCCTATTATAGAGGACCACCTTTTTGTTGTTTATTATTTTCTTGATTATCATTTTTTTATTATGATCACATATTATTATTATTATTTTGTAAAATAGAAATGCTACACATATTAATAATAAAACAGAGGTTGGAAGAGAACACTTTTTGTCAGTAGTTTTGACCTATACTCTGTTTAAAGGAATAATTCACCCACTTGTTTTTCTTGTGCAGAACACAAACAAAGATTTTTAGAAGAATATCTGAGCTCTGTAGGTCCACACAATGCAAATGAATGGTGACCAAAACTTTGAAGCTCCAAAAAGCACATAAAGGCAGCATAAAAGTTATCCATACGACTCCAGTGGTTAAATCCATGTGTTGTTAAAGGGATAGTTCTCCCAAAAATGAAAATTCTCTCAGCATTTACTCACCCTCATGCCATTCCAGATGTGTATGACTTTCTTTCCTATGCAGAACACAAACAAAGATTTTTAGAAGAACATTTCAGCTCTGTAAGTCCATTTAATGTAAGTGAATGGGTCCCAGAATTTTGCAGCTCCAAAGTCCACATAAGGGCAGCATAAAAGTACTCCAGATAACTCTTGTGGTTAAATCCATATCGTCAGAAGCGATATGATGTGGATGAGAAACAGATCAATAATTACGTTTTTTTTTGTTTTTTTTTTAACTATAAATTCTCCTCCCTGCTCAGTCAATTTTCACTTACTTTCACTTTGACATTCTCCTTCTGTTTTTGATGATTTAAAGTCTTCATGCATATCACCCCCTACTGGGCAGAGAATTTATGATACAAATATTGATCTGTTTCTAACCCAAACCTATCATATCGTGTCTGAACACATGGATTTAACCACTGGAATCATCTGGATTATGTTTATTCTCCTTTTAAAATTAGCTTAAAGCTTAAAATTTTTGGCACCCATTCACTTGCATTGTATGGACCTACAGAGCTGAGATATTCTTCTAAAAATCTTTGTTTGTGTTCTGCAGAAGAAAGAGAGTCATACACATCTGGGATTGTGTAAATAATGAGAGAATTTTAATTTTTTGGTGAACTATCTCCTTAAATGTTCCAATTTTTTATGCAGTGGACGGAAGATGACCGAAGTCGTGTCACAGACCTATAAAAGGATGAGGGGCTGAGAATCAGTTCAGCAATGTCTCCCAAAGGACTTGGGCAGAGTAAGGTAGAGGAAACGGCTGTATAGGTGGCTGTCCGGGTGCGTCCACTGCTGCCCAAAGAGATTTTGCACAACCATGAGCGTTGCGTCACTGCAGACCCAGAAGAGAGGAGGGTCATCCTGGGAAATGACCGCCACTTCCACTGTGACTTTGTTTTCGAGGAGAGCTCTAGCCAGGAGGATGTGTATACAGACTGCGTTCAGCCCCTCACTGAGGCTTTCTTTCATGGATTCAATGCCACTGTTTTTGCCTATGGGCTGACAGGCTTGGGCAAAACCTACACCACTGGAGAAGCCAACATTTGTAAGTCTTTTATGTGTTGTTCTTTTAAGTATCATATATGGACGTGCAATGCATTATTGTAGCTGATGTGTTTAGTAAACAGATAAAAAATGTGCCTTTCTGGAGTTGCTTACAGCATATTATTAATTGGGCTTCATCTAGACAAGTTTTGATTCACAAGGCTAGGAAAGGTTTGTCTGTGTCTTGTTAAAATGCTTCCTTGTGTTTGCACGTTGGTGCTGCCAACAGCACCTCCCCCGGTTCAGTTGCCACCGCTTCCCTTGCCTTCTGAGATCTTGCTTTTTAGCATTCTACCTCACGGTGTTATTCACTGACCTGCTGTTGTTTTTTTTTTGGCCACAGCCACTTTTAGGAATGACGAACAGGGTATCATTCCCAGAACTGTGGCCGAGATCTTCAAACTGCTGGACGAGAATGACCTCAGTGACTTCTCCGTCCGGGTATCATACATTGAGGTTCACAAAGAGGTCTTCAGAGATATTTTGGAGGTTGAGACAGACATAAAGACATACATATTCAAGTGGATGAAAAGGGCAATGTAGGTAAGTTGCATGAGAAGAACTAATGCAAGTTTGCTAAGAGACTTCTGGAATGCTCCTGGGTAGTATATATGTATATATATATATATATATATATATATATATATATATATATATATATATATATATATATATATATAACATACAGTGCATTCAGAAAGTATTCAGACCCCTTAATTTTTTCACATTTTGTTATGTTGCAGCCTTATGCTAAAATGCTTTAAATTATAATCTTTTTCACATCAATCTACACTCCATTCCCTATAATGACAAAGCAAAAAACAGACTTTAAAAAAGAGTCTGAAATATCACATTGACATAAGTATTCAGACCCTTTGCTATGATACTTGAAATTTAGCTCAGGTGCATCCCATTTTTCTGGATCATCATTGAGATGTTTCTACACTTTGATTGGAGTCCACCTGTGGCAAATTCAATTGATTGGACATGATTTGGAAAGGCACAAACATGACTTTATAAGGTATCACAGCTGAAAATACATATCAAAGCAAAAACCAAGCCATGAGATCAAAAGAACTACCTGCAGAGCTCAGAGACAGGATTGTGTCGAGGCACAGATCTGGAGAAGGCTACAAAAAATTTTCACTGCATTGAAGGTTCCCAAGAGCACAGTGGCCTCCATAATTCTTAAATGGAATAAGTTTGGAACAACTAGGACTCATCCTGGAGCTGGCCGCCCGGCCAAACTGAGCAATCAGGGTAGAAGGGCCTTGGTAAGAGAGGTGACCAAGAACCCGATGGTCACTCTGGTTGAGCTCCAGAGATCATGTGTGGAGATGGGAGAAACTTGCAGAAGGCCAACAATCACTGCAACACTCCACCAATCTGGGCATTATGGCAGAGTGGCCAGACGGAAGCCTCTCCTCAGTGCGAGACACATAAAAAATCACCTAAAGGACTCTCAGACTGTGAGAAACAAGATTCTCTGGTCTGATGAAATGAAGATTGAACTGTTTGGCCTCAATTCCAAGTGTCATGTCTGGAGGAAACTAGGCACGGCTCATCACCTGTGCAATACCATCCCAACGGTGAAGCATGGTGGTGGTAGCATCATGCTGTTGGGGTGTTTTTCCACGGCAGGGACTGGGGGACTGGTCAGGGTTGAAGGAATGCTGAATGCAGCAAAATACAGAGATATCCTTAATGAAAACCTGGTCCAGAGTGCTCAGGACCTGAGACTGGACCAAAGGTTAACCTTCCTACAGGAAAATGACCTGACAGAACTCGAGAGGCTCTGCGAAGAATAAAGGCAGAAATCCCCAAATCAAGGTGCACAAATCTTGTTGCATCACACCCAAAAAGACTTGAGGCTGTAATCGCTGCCAAAGGTGCTTCAACTAAGTACTGAATTAAGGGTCTGAATACATATGTCAATGTGATATTTCAGTTTTTTTCTTTTTAATAAATTTGCAAAGCATTTTAGCATAAGGCTGCAACATAAAAAAAATTAAGGGGTCTGAATACTTTCTGAATGCACTTTGAACATTACAGTGTGTGATATATATACTTACTTACTTATATACGTACTTATAATTTACATGACCGTTGAAAGTTTGGAAATACAAAGAAATTTTATTCTTGATAGAAATTGATGCTTCTCTTAACCTCGTTAAATTGATCAAAAACACTACCTTGAACATAAATGCTGCAAATTATTATACAATTAAATTGTTTGAAATAGCTGTTTTATTTATTTATTTAAACATTTAATTTTTACCCCATTTTCAACAGTCCTACTCCAATCTGCTAAGAAAATAATGTCATGTAATCGTTAAGAAATTATTCGAATTTGCTTATGTGGTACTCATTTTTTAAAACACTTAAACACTTTTTTTTAATTATTTTTTTTTTTTTATTAAGTATGGACATCTTAAAGGAATATTCCGGGTTCAATACAAGTTAAGCTCAATCAACAGCATTTGTGACATTATGTTGATTACCACAAAAATGAATTTTGACTTGTCCCTCCTTTTCTTTAAAAAAAAAAAAAAAGCAAAAATCTGGGTGACAGTGAGGCACTTACAATGGAAGTGAATGGGGCCAATTTCTTTATTGTATTTCTTGCAAGTCACTTTATTCTTGCAAGTCAAATTTTTGGTTTAAAAATGGCCAAAAAGAAACAAATCTTTCTAGAAGTGCATCAGTCTGTTGTTTATTTGAGAGTTGAAGGCCATTCCATGCACTTCTGTCTTGAGAGGGAAGTGGGACGGCCCAGATGCACAACAATAAGAGGAGGAGTACATTAGAGTCTCTAGTTTGAGAAACGGACCCCTCATTGGTCCTGAACTGGCAAATTCAATGACCAGTACATGCCAAACACCAGTTTCATTTGGGATGTTGGTATTTTAGGCAGACTTTCAATGAAAAAGCCACATCTGAAACTGGCACACACACAATATTTAAAGGGTAAAATGTGTGATTATTTTCTTTTACAATTAAAAATGTTATAGTGTTTCAAACGTTTGAACTGTAGTGAACATATGAGGAGAAGTGTTTATCTTAGGCCCTGGTCACTATTTCAGTCTTTTTAAAATTGTAAGTTTTTCACCACTTTAAATCAACTTTTAGCCATCATTAGTTCATTGTAGATTAACTAGACCTCCTATGACAGCATAAAAACCGCATGTATACTAATTATTGTAGAATTGGGGAAAAAGTTTTAGATTATTTGGGCATTGCTGAAATTGCTTGAAATTTCATGTCAACTAGCCTCCTACAATATCCTTAAGGGTAATTTTAATATTATTTTCTGCAAAAGCATGCCTTTTCCAGTATATAACAAGCATATATCCCAAATAAATGTTTTTTCAATAAGTTCTTTGGGATAAAATCTTATTCAGGAAAATACAGACATCTTTTGTGTTTATCCGCAGTGCTTTGCGGTGTGAAGGAATGTGAAGTGGAGGGACTTGATGAGGTTTTGAGTGTCTTAGAGTCAGGCAAGATGGCCCATCACATGGGGGCCACCCAGATGAAGCCCCCATTCCAGTCGCTCTCACACCATCTTCACGGTGCTCATGGAACAGAAGCGTGGAGGTTCTCGAGCAGCGAGTGAAACTGCGCAGATCCTCTCTTCCAAATTCCATTTTGTGGACCTGACTGGATCAGAGCGCATCCTCAAAACCGGCAACACCGGAGAGCGGCTCAAAGAGAGCATTCAGATCAACAGAGGACTTCTCGTTCTTGGAAATGTAATTGGAGCTCTTGGGGACCCCAAAAGAAAAGGCATCCATATCCCAAATAGGGATTCCAAAATCACCAGGTACAGATCACTTTGCTCATTTTATTTAATGATGGTTCTAGTATGCTTCCAAAAAATAGTCTAAATCAAACCTTTTTGGCTAATTCATAACATAACTAGAAATTCAGTAATGCAATTTTCATAAGAATCATCAAAATGTAGCATGTGTGATATCTAAAAATGACACACAGCTGTATATTTCTTTACACTATTTTAGGTTTTTACTACACTGCTCAACTCTGTTTGACCAAATAGTTTAGGCCAGGGGTCGGCAGCTTTGTGACAACCTTGTAAAAAAAATTCTAGTTTATTGGTGTGCCATATCAGCATTTGGAAAACAAGTGCTTATGTCATCCCTTCAATTACAAATTATTGTGTTAGAGCAAAAAAGCTAGCCAAAGTCAATCACCGCTGTGGCTCTACGGTGAATGAGTGTGGGACGACAGTACCAAATGAGTCCAATTGGCATTTTGTGCAATGCTGTTTAAAATGGTCTGCAGTGCACAGTTGAAATGGGTCTGCATCACAATACACTGTCTGCACTGTGCTGTCCAGTGGGTTACGCAGATAATTGGTAATAGCTATGCGTTGCCTATGCTGTAGGTTCGATGCAGAAGTATATATCAGCCTTAAGGTTGTTGACCTTTGGTTTAGTCAGTATGATTGCAACAAACTGTATGCATCTTTGACTTAAATGACTAAATTCAGGCATGAAACTCTACAACTCTATAAGCTGATAGGTCTTTGAAATTGTTAGCCAATCAGCTTGCTAACAAGTGTTATGTCAAGCCAGTCTGCTCACATGGTCATTTGACATGTAATTGGGTAGCCAATCAGCATTTTCTCTCTTTGCTTAACATTTAAATTAGCTAATTTAGCAAGTAAGCCAGTTCCGTGCAACACGCTACAAGAGTTTTCTATGAAACCCTCCACGTCCCCAGTACCACATGTCTAGCTCTGCTATATGGGGATTGTATTTATGTCTAATTGTGCAGCAGCATGTAATACATGCTTGAAGCAGCATGTCTTGTGTTTGTCCAGTTGTGCTGCAGCAGTAGCATGTCCACATGCTTAACTCAGTATGTTTATGTTTGTTTTAGCATTTGCAAGTCTCTGTGCTTGCTCTGCAGCTTTTGAATTTGTCAAGCTGCATTACTTGCTTTTCTCCATTCCTTATTGTTGTCAGGACCTTAAAGGACTCTCTCGGAGGCAATGCCAAAACACTCATGATTGCTTGCATAAGCCCCTCCTCTTCAGACTTTGATGAGAGCCTAAATACACTCAACTATGCCAAGCGGGCTCGTAACATCCAGAACCGGGCCACGGTCAACTGCCAGGGGGAGCCTGACTGCGTTGATGTCCTGAACTTCAAATCAGTCCACTGAGACGAGCCCTTGTAAACCGCCAACGCTCTGAAACCCGCAACATCACTCGCTCTGACCCTCAAAAGAGGCTTCAGCCCCTTGAATTGGACGTTAGCAAGCTGCAAGCCAAGAGCATCCACTACAGGACGTGCACAGACTCAGCCTACAGGCTTTTTACAGAGTTGCAGGGGGAAGGGACTCTGAACGCAGGTCAGCTCCTGCGGGTGAAAGGGTGGCTGTGCGCCGTAGAGGAAGAACGTAGTGGCCTGACCTCAGCATCAGGGCTAGACAGCGGCATAGAGAGCAGCTCTGCTGAGGACAGTACAGCACTCAAAAAGGGACAGGCAGCACTGAGTAACCAGGTATGCTGTAAGCAGATCCAGTTTGAAAGTTATTTTTGTTTAAATAAGTTTTCGTAGTTACAGTTCATCATAAAGGGTCATTTACTGTATATACGTTGTTATGAAATTAAAGGTGCTTGCTGTTAGGTCTTGGGCTGCACAACTGAGTGAGTAACTGAGATTACAATTACAGCTGCCAGGATTACAAAGTTACAGACATTGCAATTGCTCACTTTGTGTAATTTAAAAACAAATTTGAACAGTTTCATGCTAGTCAGAGTGTCATTAAATGGGTCTCCATACACATATTTTAATGCGCATTTTGAAATATCACATAAAAACTGCTGGATGGAAACACCAAGATGCGAATAAAATCTTTTTTCTTTCATGAGCAAGCACCACTCGTGTTTTCTTGAGAAAACATAAACATTTTAAGTGAAGTCTTAATTTCTGAAATACCATAATGTCAACTTTTGAATGTTTACATGATTCTCACTGCAGTGCCATTTATTTGTGCCGAATGACCGTGAACATGTGAAAGAGAATTGGAGAGGAGACATAGAGGACTACGTTTCCCAGCTGCTAGCCAATATACAGCAACTAGAACAAGAAAACACTGACTTCTTAGCAGCCTTAGAGGATGCAATGGAACAATACAAACAACAGGTGAGGGAATACAAAAAGGTCTTTACCAAAGTCTCTGTGGTTAAAAATATGTTTGTTTGTTTTTTGTCTTTTTTTACATGGAGGAGGTCGGCCACTTATGGGTGTTCCCATATTGACATTACATGACCAGCTTTGTCATGCAATTAACAGTTACTACTACTACTACTACTAATAAAACTTTTTACTTTATATAGAGTATAAACATACAAGTAGGGTACAACAGGGCTAAAGGCACCCCTTAAGGAAATTTAGTTTTTTTTGTTGGTTTTTTTTGCTAACAAAATGTCAAAATGTCAATTTTTTATTGAATATTGATGGAGCAACATAATCTGTTTAAAAGAAATAATAATGGAAGGTTGTTTCGATTAAAATTCAGTTTTTAAAAAAAGGTGGTGAGGGAGTCTTTTACCCCACACTTTGGTTAAAAGGTTCCCTCACTTGGGGTAAAAGGCCCCTAGGGGGTTTAAAGTGATATTGTATTGTGTAGATAGCAGGCCAATAGTTATGGGGCACAATTTGTCTGCTAATGCAAATAATTTTGAGACAGCAAGATGCTTTTTGAATAACAAATTAAGATTTCTCTTTGAGCTTACTCAAAATAACTACTACAGAAAACGTTACACATTTGCCATTTTATTACATCTCAAGTATACTATAAACAAACTAATCTCTATTATGATTGGATCAGTCAATGTGAGCCCACTTTGAACATTTTTCATAACAAATATATTCGCCGCACTTAAGAAAAAACGTGTTTAATAGGGGCCTTTAGCCCCTGCAGCATGGGGGGCTTTTTACCCCAAATACTATCCTTACACTTATTGAACAGCTATTGAAAAATGTTTGATTTAATGAACTTAAACAAAACAGAAAATGATGAATAATTTTTCTCAAAAGAAATGTGTTAAATTCAGGGATTTTCATTAGCTGCAGAAATTTGCAACATTTTAAAACATCATAAAAATTAGATCAAATTGCCTCAATCAACCTTTAGACACCGCACAATATGATCTCATGGAACAGGAAAATCTTCCAGTGCATAGGGACAGACGGGTGTTAAGGAAAGTACTGTGGTAGTTTTTGTTGTTATTTAGTGTTTTAGGAGAAAAAAAAAAATCAGTGGAGCCTTTTACCCCGTGGAGCCTCGTTGTACCCTACATATAAACAAAACAAGCACACCAAACTATATATTGATTGGCTGACCCTGCACTCTGACCCCAGCCTAGCTGGGATATGTGAAAAAGAAGAATTTCACCGTATATGTGCAAATGTATAATGTGTGATAAATAAAGAAAATTATTAATTATTATATTAACTCAATATACATACTACAGACACAATATAATGGAGCCTGACTCAACCAGAGTCGATGGTATGATGCTATGCGACTCACCAGACAGTCCAATTAGATTGAGTATAAGTGAAAAATGAAGTGTTCAAACAAACAGTGATGAACCGCAGCTCTCACTACAAGATCAAGGACAAATGCAGTGACATCAAGCACAGAGCACGAACAATGTGGAGGAAGTAGAGAACAAGTTGTTTTTGCAGCTTGTTTTCATAAATGCTGTTTTTGCAGTTAGGAGGAAGATTTTAGTTCTGAAACTTACACCATGTTCTTATAGTACAATGAACTCTTGTCAAAAGATCAAAACAATTTATATATAATATATAAAATATATAGTCTATTTGTTATGTTTAAACTGCATTTACGTTAGTGGTCAACCAACATATAAAAAAAATCTGCTGATTATTAAAAAAAAAATGTAGTTATTGACATCGGCCGTTACATTTTCTCATTTTGGCCGCAGTTAGGGGTTAGAGTTAGATTGTTAAGCTGCGAGGGCGCCGAGAATAGCCCGCTGGCATGTAAAGGAGCCGTCTGTGACATGTAAATGAACAATCACAGTTTGTTTTGTTACTGCCAAGTTCTCACAGTGGCTGAAGTAGTAAAGATGCTAGCACAGAGGAAAGAGACAGACAGCGTTTTGGTTAAATAGCAAGTGCATTTGTGTGGATTGGTTAAGCGCTCAAGGAACAGATGTGTTTTCTGCTGTTTCTTGAATGCTGAGATGGTATCAGCAGATTATGTGGAGGTTGGAAGCTCATTCCACCACAGGGGAACAGAGAGGTTGAATGATCATGACTTTGTGCCTCTTTGCAACAGGACCACCAGGCGCCGCTCATTTGAATCCAAGCAGCAGATCTGGGCCGAGTAAACTGGAAGCGGTCAGTAGATTGCTGCTCTCGCTGTATCCGCACTAGCACGTTAGAGTAACTTTAAAGTAAAAGCGCTTTATGTGCGCTATAAGTAAATGGCATATTCACTGTGCGCTGTATTTACTATTAGTTTGATTCAGTCTTTTGTGAGAAAACCCGTGGTTGCTGGACTACTGTGTGCACTGTTATTTCCTTCTTCCTAATATATTCACAATTTATTTGTGCAAAAAAAATTACTAAAATTGGATGACAAAACAGAAATCTGCTTTGGTCTCTATCTACCATTTAAAATACAATTGTATTTTTTTTAAAGATGATTTTTACAAAGTTAAAGTTTTGTGTGAAATTGAGTAAATATATTGCTAGATAAAAGTTCATTTTTTTTATTCTTTTTTTTTAGCAATTTTATGTATTTGTTATTTACTATTTTAAATTTTGTAATAGATCTGGATTATATTCGCCTATAGGACACCCTGCTCTCTGGATATCTTTATTGGCCATTAAAAAAAACCATGTCGGTTGACCGCTAATTTACATTACATTTACATGTATTAAGTTAAAAGACACCTCTTCAAAGCGAATTAAAAATTAAAACAATACAAGCAGAAGCAGTTCATTAGCATAGCATTCAGAAGCATATTGTTTTCTGTGCTTTGAGACACATGATGGTAGGAGAATAGTACAGTGTTGTATTGGTGTGATACAGAGAAAAGTACAAGACGAGTAATTTTGTTTGCTGTGACTTGATGTTTTAGCTGTGATACAGGATGTAATATTTATCAGTTTAAATCTGTCACAATTTTTGTAAAAATAATTTTGCAAATCACTATATTACTATTTACTAAATACTATTTTTAAAAAAAAGAGATGTCAAAGTCCATTTGTTTGTATATTCAGGTTTTTTTCTGTTTTTGTATATATTTTACCCATTGAGATTGTTTTGACTTGGTATCCCTGACCACAAAAATATCACTGTAACACAAGCAGGCAACAAAGCAAAGCCATCAGGGTGATAGATAGAATATGTGACTGATCAGAGCTCAGCTCTGTATCAAATTGTTCAGCATGACCAATAACCACTTTAATACTTTCAGTTCTGTTTTCAATTGTTACAAAATCTTAAATTTCCAGTCAGAGTGTGGGATTTTGGATCCGTTTTCCCCAAGCAGTGTAGTGGAGAAATTCTTGCAAAACCACCTCAATTAAGAGAGACCCTGCTGTGCTAATTATCTGAGCTCAAATTGAAGTCACAAGTGAGCCGCAGTCGACAACTAATCTGTCACATCTGACATACGTTGCTGTCAATCACTAATATCAGAACTATATCAGCCTTTCTCAACTTTTGAAAAATCTCTGAAAATAGGGACATTGTGTGGTCGTTGAGCAAGACAAATCTCCTGTTAAATGCTTGGGTGGAGGAGGGAATAGAACCATAGAGTTTTTGGTCACATTTGAGAGCTGCACAAAATCCTTTAAAACCCAATACAAAGGCTTGGTATATTTACTGTCGTCATCTGTCACTATGGTTACAGGCATTACTCAAGGTTTTCTTGAGCAAAAGAAGGAGATTGACCTCAGTTACCTGTCCATGCAGACATTATTTAGTCCGCTTCTGTCTGCTGTTGCATGCACAGAGCAGTCTGAGTGTCACACCTGTTAGTAAATACCATTTCTGTGCATGTAGCACTAAAAAAATTAAAGGCTCTTGAAAAACCTCATGTAGTTTTTTATAAGGATTTTAAAACGATCTCACTTTAAAGGGTTAGTTCATCCAAAAATGAAAATTCTCTCATCATTTACTCCCCCTCATGCCATCCCAGATGTGTATGACTTTCTTTCTTTTGCTGAACACAAATGAAGATTTTTAGAAGAATATTTTAGCTCTGTTGGTCCATTCAGTTCAATTGAATGGTGGCCAGAACTTTGAAGCTCCAAAAATCACATAAAGGCAGAATAAAAGTAATCCAGACAACTCCAGTGGTTTAATCCATGTCTCCAAAAGAGATATGAGAAGTGAGGGTGAGAAACAGATCAATATTTAAATATTTTTTTTTTACTATCAATCTCCACTTTCACATTCTTCTTTTGTTTTTGGCGATTCACATTCTTCGTGCATATCACCACCAACTGGACAGGGGGATGAATTTATTAGCCCAGCCTGGTGGAGTGGGGCTGCTGCAGCTGAAACAGAGACCTCACACTACTTCCATCAACTCACTACTAGAACTGTCAGACAGCTCCGGCCGTGATGCAGAGAGAAGCTTCACCAGACAGGTAATTGATGTGTTTTGATTTGTCTCCCAGCATCCGTGACCACAAATACTCATCAACTTTAATTTATAGGTGAAATCCACAGCTGCCGCCACTGTGGCTGAGCTGTTGGTCGTACACAAATGTCTTCAATCAACTACCACCTATCCATATAATTCTGCGCTGACTCCACCCACAGATCTACATTTGATGATTATTTTTCAAGTCTGTTGTTTGTTTGACAAGGAGGCATTTGATGTAACATCTGTAGACAGAACTATTCGTTACTGCAATAAGCCACGGGAGGGTGTATTTCAGTGATTTTACCACAAGTAAGGGATGTTCTCTGATTTGTGTGTTGTATAAAATCTCCTTAACCATGTTAAAATCACTGTTACACACGCCCTCTTATGGCCTATTGCTTTTAAAGCAATCCGATAAAAGACCAAATTTTAAATTTGAAATGGATGATTATTAAGGCTGTCGATTTAACGCATTAATTCGGTGTGACTAATTGTACAAAAAATAATGCGTTAAACAAATTAACGCAATTAATCATGTCCCTGGACCGTAAAAAGGAAGATTCATAGCACCATCAGAATTTAATCTTGAAGTACCACCTGTTTTCAGCAAGGGGCAGTATGCGAAACTCCAGCTATTTAGGCAACATGCAGCTGTACAGACAACAAAGCACACCAAGGCTTGCTTGACTCTAGTGACAACACGATGAGAATGCGTTCTTACGTTCAAACAGCTGGACGGAGTGCAATTCAGAATGCAGGGATCTCAAGACATGTTTTTCTCATTTTGACACAGCGACGTAAAAACGCTGAGTTTATGTCATGATGCAACCAAAATGCTCTAAAAGCTTCCACACCTGTCTGACGCAGGTGTACATTGACACGTCCTTGGAACAGAAAAAAAATGGTTTGCTGTGGATTGTAGGCCAATGATAGGCTTATGTTCAATAATATTGAAATAAATATCTTGCCTTCTAAAGCCACATTTTGTCTTATCAATGCTTTACTTGTCTGCCACAATAATGTAATACATTTTAATTTTCAGAAGTTTTATTTTTATAATACATATTATATTTATAATTATTTAAATAGAACTATTTATAATTATTTGATCATTATTGAATTATTGTTATTTGAGGGGCTTTCTCAGCAAATATTTATATAAGCAATTAAATGCGATTAATTTAATTAATTATTCGCCATATCATGTTATTAATTTGATTAAAAATGTTAGTTGATTGGCAGCACTATATTTATCATTGTTAATAATATTTAATAATAATATGGATTTAAGTTTTAAAATGGCTCATTGCTTGGGAAATTTTTCAGATCCAACGATATGCTGCACATGCGCCAAGTGTGAATTCCGTAAACTGGTAGCATTGTGGGGCGAAAAGTATATGCGCCGTTCACGCCCCACAAATGCAGAATGTGTGAAATGGGCCTATCTGTTGGTGATATTGTTGATATATGGACTTGGCTCACTAATATAGAATTCAAATAATTTGTGGTGTGCATGAATCGGTTATTTTGGCTTTGAACGTGGTTCATACGATCAGATTTCAGAGTTGGAACTATCCCTTTGGTCATTTTGTTACCTTTGTGTGAGCTGTTTCTTAGGTTGGAATTGGTGCATCTGTAGATAGCGGCTCATTTTCAGACCAGTCCCAGTGGGGGAATGAAAATACAAACTATGAAAGCACAAACTATGAAACCTTTGGGAAAGGAGTGAACCGAGATTGTGAAGATGGCCACATTAAAACCGGCAGAGACAAGCGCAAGTATGGATGAAATTGGTATTTAGCCTGCATTGATAAGAAGGTCTATTGAGAAGAAAAGTCTAAACCGTTTTGCATTGGCAACATTCTTGACAGATCCATCAATATTACCTGGACAAAGAAAGATGCTTCATCGCTCCAAGTATCCTCTGCCGTTTTCAGGGCAGCTCTGCCTCAAGTGCTTGGGCTTAGCCATCCAGTTGTACAATGCACCAGATCCACATGTGAGTCAAACATCCATGAAAACATTCGACAAGCTTTGGAGGTCTCAGTGTTTGTGTTTCACTTTTTTCCCTCCATTATTCATTCAGGTCACTTTGACTGTTTTGATTGATTCTCCAGCTAACAGCAGCATTGGCGAGAACTCAGTGTGGGAGAGTGGGAGAGGTTTTGGAGGTGAGTTTTGCTCAGAGAGAGGGCTTTTCCAGGCCCAGCAGAAGATCAGAGAGCTCTCCATTACCATCCGGATGAAAGAGGAACTCATTAAAGAGCTGGTCAAAACAGGTGAGCATCATGCACCAAAAGAATCATGCCCATTAAAATTGAGGGGCACGTGCCCCCTCGGATTTTTGAGCCAGGTGGATTTTGATTCAACTTTCAAAAAAATTAGGGCTGTTGATTTATGAAAATAAATAAATAAATAAAACAACGACTAATCATGCCTGTTCGAAATTTCTGTAAAAAGGAAAGCTCCGACCACCTGAGCAATTGCTGTTCCACCTTGATGCAGAAGGGGGCAGTCAGTGCTCTAGCTTTAAAGGCAACACGCCTCATCAAACCAACGAGAGCAGGCAGCACAGCCTTCCACAGATGCGCTGTTGCACTCAATGACAGTTGGACCCAGCACAACAGCATACAGGGTGTCCTAAAAACACAGCACTTATGACTAGAGATGCTGAAAACTAGTGAGACAACATGCAACCAAAGTGAGATGCTCTAAAAGTGCCCGTCTGATGCATTAGAACATAGATCAGCAATTAAAAATAGAACAGAGAGAAGTAGGTCAATAATAGGGTTATGTTCAATGATCTGAAACTAAAACAAACAATATTTTCACTTTTAAAGCCACTTTTTATATTGTCTACTCTAAATGCTTTGCTTGTCTGTTGCCACAATATTATATAATTTATTTGTATTATCTGAATTATGATATTTATTAAGCGTATTTATTATATTTTTACTAGGGCTGTCAGTAGATTGCATTTTTTAAATTGTGATTAATCTCATAATTATTCATAGTTAATCGTGATTAGCCTCAGATTTTAAAAAGTAGTAAAATTTGACTCTATATATACTTATTTCCTGTCATAATGCATTTATTTGTTCTTTGGAAAGAACAACACAGTAGAACAAAACAATACAGTATGTAATGTAAATGCTTTAACAATTAGAATTAATAATACTGTATATAAATAATTATAATTAATATAATTAATAACAATTAATTTCCAAACACCAGTATAAAGACAGAAATACTCTAAAATAGCTCTAATTCGAGTAACATTAAACATTTCCCATAGTCTAGGTGGGATGTTGACTGATTGAATAAAACTAGTATTCATTAAAATGTGCATTAAACCCTCATTTAATGAGGGTTGGCTGTCTGTCTTTTCACTTTAGATATGGAATGCACGTGATTTGTGTCAGGGATTCCAGCGCTGCATTAAACTCCATATGAAAATCACGTCTTGTTCTGCTTTTAGCGGTGGCACTTCCAATATAAAGATAATTCATCCGAACTGTCTGGTGATCATTAGATGACACTTCAGAAGCTCGGCGGCAACAGGTACAAAGTTGAGATTATATGAAATTTGAGTAGAAAAACTAGCTGCTCAGTGGGCTTGTAAGAATTGACATGCTTATGTGGTAAAATGCTGACTTACAAAAGATGCGTGAAGGACTTCATTGCAGTCCCGCGAAGCCCTGTAGCATTAGTTTTATAAGAGGTTCTTTCTCCCGCACTTGATCATTGGCACGGACTTTAGTGTGTATATGAGTGTAATGTCCCCACTAAACACATCGCAAAGGTTCTGCCCTCAAACATTGTTTATAACTCACACGGAGCCGAATAAAATGTCAGAATCTAATGTCAGATCGGTACACACCTTAATTGCGTTTAAGAAAAATTAACGCGTTAAACATTTTAAATTAATCGCATGCGTTAACGCGTTAAAACGGACAGCACACATTTTTACCATAATTGTTTTAATGATTCAAAATTGCCTTTATTTGGATGCCTTTTTCTGTAAATATTGGAAAGCGATTAATTGCAATTAATTCGATTATTCGGTCCATCAAGTAATTAATTCGATGAAAACATTAATTGACACATCTTTGATAATTGTTGTAGGTTAGAAGAGTGTGTATCTGAAACACTGTGGCAGAAATCACCCATTCACATATCAATCCAGTCGAGTCCAATATCTGCACAATCCATAGATTATTTGCTTTAAAATGAAAATTATCTACCAATCCTTATGTTGTTTGAAATTCATATGACTTTTTTTCTGTGGAACACAGATGTCAAATCTACTCATTTCCAGACTACGAAAGTGCATGGTATCTGTCAAGTTGCAATTTTTCTTGGTTTAATAAAAATTAAAAAATTATAAATAAATAAAAAATGATATATTACGTCGGGATTTGAACCTGGGTCCCCTTGTGCGCTAAGCATAAAGTGTTATAAAAATAAACTTTTTTTTTTCTTTGGTCATGTCCTGTCTCATCTAGGGCATGTGTACCAGTGATCCAGGACTGCCACTGGCATATATAAAAGGAATAATATATAGTCAGCTGGTCATTATCGCATAATAAACCCAGACAAGTTGATCAGAACCCTGGCTGCCTGTACATTGTTCTGCTTATTACATGCCTACTTACCAAATAAATAAACAAATGGACTTTAAATATTGAGGTGAATTATCTGAGTTGAAATGATTTTGTTATATGAGAAGAAAGAGATGGCAGAGATATATACTGTGATGTAATATAGTTTAAAATGAATTATAATAATAAAATTACAGTATGATGTGAGACTAGTGATGATTTAATTTAGATGTTCAGAAAAAATATTTATTATAATTAAAATGTTTATATATTATAGATTTTTATAGGTTATTAAATTGACATTTATTACATAGATTTTTCATACAAGTAATTAAAGGTGCAATCAGTAAAATTTGTGCTTATATAGCTGCATAGATTCAGCATCGCACAAAAACAGACGTTCATTGTTACCGATGTTATTGTAAAATGCGCTTTTTGCAGTCAGCCATGGTTAATTTTTTTCATGAGTGAAAGGCCTAAAATTTCAGGTGATTATTTTGATAAAGCGAGTAATAGTCGGCAGGTCATATGATTAAATTCAATGAAAATGAATAAGCTGTGCAATGCTAGGAGCTCATTTTAAACCCATGTAGGATTTTTTCTTTGTATATACTGTAATTATCTTTCATTATGAGTCATTTAGATTGTTTATTAATTTTGTTTATAATGTTTCATATTCCTGTACTATTGCAGTCATAATTTTCTCTTTGTTGTTCTCTCTCTCTCTATAGGTAAAGATGCCCAGGATATAAACAGGCAGTACAGTCAAAAGATCACTGAGCTGGAAGCAGAGCAGGCCCGTATGGAGTTCACAGAGGCCCAAAAGCAGCTGCAGGACCTGGAGGTGCAGGGCAGCCGTGACGCAGCTGACCGCTCCAAAGCACAGGAGTGCAGGAGGAAGATCGCAGCTGCACAGAGCAAAGTTCAGGTCTGAGTCCTGCGGCTTTGGCTCGCCGAGAGGCATCATTATGGAAATCCCTTTTGAATGTTTATCTGTGAAGGTTCACACATTTTTATCTGTGCAAGTATTCTACAAGCACAAGAACAAGTAATTGATTTTGCAATTATTGCTGTTGCATATGTCATGATTTTGCAGGTTTCTGACATTTAAACAAACAAACACCCCTGTGACAGGTGTGTAGGACACGGTCTGATGTGGGAAGAGTCGAAGAAGCCCTGCACACTGTCATAGCTTGCAAACGTACCATATGTTTGGCCTGTTGATCTTTAGCCATTTAAAAAGAGTCAGAAACGTTTACTACTACAGTAAATATTTGCAAGCTACAACTACTGTATATGCGGTATTCTGTTATTCTACTGATTCTGTCAATAAAAGTTAAATGTGAAAATAGATTATATAATTGGGTACTTGATGCATTTCATGTCATCTCTCTGCACGTGGTCCTGCTTTCAGGTGTTGAAGCAGAAGCAACGGGATACTGCACGACTGGCTTCCTTGTCTACGCAGAGCGAGCGGCGCGTACAGGAACTTGAGAGGAACGTGGAGAACATGAGGCAGCAGCAGGACCTACTGCAGCACCAACTGCGAGAGGAGAGCCAGCAGAAAAGACAGCTGGAGAGTGAGATGCAGAAGGGAAAACACAGAGTCAAGGTGAACCGACTCACCTCAGTATTGTGTTCTGTCTTTATCAGTGTAGGTGGGGGTACGAAGCCATGTGGAAATGGAAAGTAAAAATGGAATGAAAGGTGAAGCATTTCATTTCTGCACTAGCAGCACCAAAATAATTTGTTTTCAAACAACTGCAATGCATTACTGGTGGTGCTTGTTAAGTTGCTATTTGAACAAACCCCTAACCTTGCGTATTAAATTTAGATGCATAACCCATCCCACGCTGTTTGTGCTGCATACATGAAAGATAGTCATGTGGCTTGTTGAGGAGAGGGGTAATATTACTTTTCCAAAGTGATCTTGACTTAGTGACTTATGATTTTTGCCTGGTAGATAATTAAGGGGACAAAAAAAACATAGACTTGCAGCTAGACTTGCAGCCAGAATAGCACAGAAACTTTGGGGTGGACTCTTTTGATTTTGACTCTTTCTGCTACCGATACTGGTATCGGAATTGGGTCCAATACTGCACTCAAGTACTTGTACACGTGCTTGTAAAAATGCTCCTGTATAATCTGACAAACGAACATCATTATGTAAACATTCAGCACACAAATTAAAATCATGTCCTAGTGTGATTATTAAACTGCAAAGGCTGAGATTTAATAAGATAAATATACAGTTTGCATGAGCTACACGCTTCAAATGTGAGTGCTTGTGAATGTGTGAAGCCAGTGTTGTGCTTATGCTACCTGCTTTTACCTTTTAGAGCTCCTTGGCTCATACACGGATAACACCATCATGAGCATTGTGTGCCTTGTTTATAGCAGATGACAGCGAGCGGAGCGCTAATTCATTTTGTTGTGCAAGGCACATACAGACTACATATTTATTTAATTAAATAGGATCCTTTTGTGGTTTAATAATCACACTGGGTCATGTAGTGATCTGCTTTTCCGGAAGTGAGAAGCTATTGTCAAAACAACACAGAAACTCTTCAAAATAAAAGCCTCCGCCAAAATAAAAGCTCAATTTCAATGGGAAAAAGTATGAAAAATATATTACTACTGTATAGTTATGTAATATTCACTGTATTACTACTACTACTACTACTACTACTACTACTACTACTAATAATAATAATAATAATAATAATAATAATAATAATAATGTCAAAATTAATTGTGTTATATGTAAGCAATACCTGTGATGCTCTGTTATGCAGCACTTTGTTTGATAAAAATAAATCCAAGGTTGTATATTGGATTGTGCTGTGAGGTTCTGTATAAAATAACTTTATTTAATAAAAATAATAGGATATTTTATTAAAAACTAATTGCTAAATTGTTGTATTTTAATTTGGTTTGAAGATTTAATTAATTAATTTCTTTAGACACTATTTTTAATGATAGCATTTAAATAAACTGTTGATATGGAATTCAGGAAAAATAAAACAAATAAACTGGTAATGTTATTGGCGAGTACCGAAAAAGGGAAGTATGGTATCGGGACATCCCTACACAACACCCTAGCTTTGTGGCATCAGGTTTTCCAAGCACCATGTGCATGTAAAAATCTACTTATTCTTTTGTTGTCTTGTTGGCACAGAAATGACACATTTCACCTTTTAAAAGTCTTTTTTTATTTTTATTTTATAAAAGTGTTAATCACAGACTTTTTAAAGAACTGTGATTTGTTCTGTGATGATCTTTTTGATCTTTTGTGACCTTTGTTTCAGTATTTTAAAAAAAGAAAATAAAAAAGTACTTCTCAGTGTAATTTCTCAGTTATTCTTGTGTTTGTCAGTAGTGGTTCATTTAACAAACATTGTATTTCTCTTTAAAAAGGAGTTGGAGATCAAGAACGAACAGCAGCAGAAACTTCTGAGGATTAAGATGGAGGAAATTGCAGCGTTCCAGAGGCAGAGGAGAAGTGGAAGTAACGGCTCTGTCATATCACTAGAGGAGCAAAATTGACAGCATGCTCTTTTTCATCACGACCTTCCCTCAGCTATCACGCAACAAAATGTCCTTTTTTTTATAACTATTTACTCTGCCATGGTGCTTAATAGTTTGAAAGATTTTTGAAAGCATTATATTATTTATTTTTTTCGTGGCCAAGAGTATCTTACAGTAGTTTGTTTCAACATGTTCAGAGTTCAGTTTGCCTAAATTTCCTCTCAGTGTGGTAGTAGTATGTCTTTGTTGAGATTTACTAAGGGTAATAATCCTATTGGAGTGTGTTTCATTGTGTGACTTTCAAAGGATTTATGGATATATTTGAACTAGAGCTGTCATTTGATAATTACTTGAAACACTAATTTGAATTGAATGAAAGGTGCGGTCTTTTGAGCATTTTTTTTAAGGATGTCTTCTTGGACTTACAGTGACACCTAGGGGCATGGATGCATCATTCAAACACAGAATTCAGTTACAGATGCAATTGTAGAAATTCACTGTCATGATTCATTTTATTCATGAGAGAAAGTGTTCAATAATAGGGCAGTCACTGAGATTGAGTAATATTCGACTAGTCATGTGATCCTACCATGTCTCACCCATTAGGGGACCCTCTCCATGTAGCTTAAAACTACATGAGTGCAAGTTCTCATGACTTTAATACATACAGTTGAATTCAGAAGTTTACGTACACCTTAGCCAAACACATTTAAACTCAGTTTTTCACATTTCCTGACATTTAATCATAGAAAACATTCCCTGTATTAGGTCAGTTAGGATCACTACTTTATTTTAAGAATGTGAAATGTCAGAATAATAGTAGAGAGAATTATTTATTTCAGTTTTTATTTCTAGGTCAGAAGTTTACATACATTTTGTTAGTATTTGGTAGCATTGCCTTTAAATTGTTTAACTTGGGTCAAAAATGTTGGATAGCCTTCCACAACCTTCTTATAATAAGGTGCTGGAATTTTGCCGCATTCATCCAGACAGAACTGGTGTAACTGTCAGGTTTGTAGACCTGCTTGCTCGCACACGCTTTTTCAGTTCTGGCCACAAATTTTCTATCGGATTGAGGTAAGGGCTTCGTGATGGCCACTCCAAAACCTTGACTTTGTTGTCCTTAAGCCATTTTGCCACAACTTTGGTGGTATGCTTGGGGTCATTGTCCATTTGGAAGACCCATTTGCGACTGAACTGTAACTTCCTGGCTAATGTCTTGAGATGTTGCTTCAATATATCCACATCATTTTCCTTCCTCATGATGCCATCTATTTTGTGAAGTGCACATGATGCTGCCACCCCCATGCTTCATGGTTGGAATGGTGTTCTTCGGCTTGCAAGCCTCACCCTTTTTCCTCCAAACATAACGATGGTCATTATGGCCAGACAGTTAATTTTTTGTTTCATTAGATCAGAGGACGTTTCTCCAAAAAGTAAGATCTTTGTCCTCATGTGCACTTGCAAACTGCAGTGTCTTCTTCATTGCTGAGCAGCCTTTCAGGTTATGTCAATATAGGACTCATTTTACTGTGGATATAGATACTTCTCCAGAATCTTCACATGGTCCTTTGCTGTTGTTCTGGGGTTGATTTGCACTTTTTGCACCAAACTACGTTCATCTCTAGGAGACAGAATGCATCTCCTTCCTGAGCAGTATGATGGCTGCGTGGTCCCATGGTGTTTATACTTGCGTACTATTGTTTGTACAGATGAACGTGGTACCTTCAGGTGTTTGGAAATTGCTCCCAAGGATGAACCGGACTTGTGGAGGTCCACAATTGTTTTTCTGAGGTTTGGCTGATTTCTTTTGATTTTCAATGATGTCAAGCAAAGAGGCACTGAGTTTGAAGGTAGGCCTTAAAATACATCCACAGGTACACCTCCAATTTAGTACACCTCCTATCAGAAGCTAATTGGCTAATTGTCTAAAGGCTTGAAATCATTTTCTGGAATTTTCCAAGCTGCTTAAAGGCACAGTTAACTTAATGTATGTAAACTTCTGACCCACTGGAATTGTGATATAGTCAATTAAAAGTGAAACAATCTGTCTGTAAACACTTGTTGGAAAAATGACTCATGTCATGCACAAAGTAGGTGTCCTAAACAATTTGCCAAATCTATAGTTTGCTAATATGAACTCTGTGGAGTGGTTAAAAAATGAGTTTTAATGACTTCAACCTAAGTGTATGTAAACATCTGACTTCAACTGTATGTTTCAGAATTACAATGAATATTCTTTAGAAGTAAAACATTTTAAATAAGGAAACAAAAATGACTGAGTGCAACCAAGGGCATAGCCAGGAAATTAATTTTGGGTGGGCTTCAACAGAAATGAATGGACCAAGTATTCGCTCAATTAAAAAAATAAATAATTTCTTAACAACAGAGAAGTGGCGCTTTTAAACAGTTCTTTCACACTTTTAGAAATCAAAATGGTGTTTTTTTTTTTTTTTTTACTATTTTATAAATATATATTTGAAGTCAAAGAATAATCCCAAATATTCTCGGTGGGCTTGGCCCACCCTTGGCTATGCCACTGAGTGCAACTTTATTCACAAATAATCAAATATATCAATATTTGCTAAGACAAGCCCCCAAATGAATATAATTCAAAGACATTACATTATTGTGGCAGACTAATAAAGTATTGAATAGACATTAAAAGATGTCATTTTTGACAACTGGAGAGACATTGTCATATTGTATTTAAGCCTATCATTTTGTTTTCAGTTCACAGCAATAACTTTTTTTAATAGAGTTTCTTCAATCTGTCCCAGATTTACAAGTATTGGGTAAATTATTGAAGCATTAATATATATAAATATAAATAATATATATTTATATATATTATATTAATAATAATAGTTATATTTTTTATATAATTAATTGTATTAAAAGTACCTTTATATTGAGATGTTACATTGACATAGCAAAATTATACATTACCTCAGCATTGCTTGTTTACATTCTGTTTCTATTTAATTATAAAATAAATACATTCAAAATATCTCTGGGTGAGCAGAAGATCGAGGAGCAGAAACGCTGGCTTGATGAAGAAATGGAGAAGGATTTGGTACAAAGGCGAGGTCTGGAGGATCTAGAAGGAGAGCTCACCAAGAGAGAAGAGATCTTAGCCAAAAAGGAGGCCTTGCTGTTGGAGCACAGCAGCCTGGAATCCAAAAAGCTTCACTCTAGCCAGGTCTCTTTGAACTTTGTTACTTGCCATGTCCCATCATCCAACAACCATCTTAGTATTTAGCAGTTAAGTCCTTCCTGTTTTGGTGAATAATCATGTCATCTAATTCCTCTGAAGGCTCTTAGTAAAGACCTGGTGACCCTGTCGAGTCGAATCGAGTCTCTGGAACGGGAACTCAGTAAGAGGAATGAGCAGTTGTGCAGTGGCAGTGCTCAGGACTCCCAGGAAATCAGACAGGAGATCTCCAACCTCAGGCAGGAGAAGGAACAGCTCCTCAAACAGAAAGTGGAGCTGGATGACAAACTGAGACAGGGGAACCTGCTCTCCCCTGAGGTGGAGATTTTTTTATTTATTTTTTTACCCAATGAAATATTTACTGATATCTAATGGTTTTGGTAGCTAAGAGAAAAGTAGTCTCTGCTGTATTTAGGGAACTTGAATTTAGAGAGGGGGAGAGCACGAGGATGCTACAACAAAGTGATGTTTGAAGATTTCTAACTAACCCTTATAATAACACAAGTTAAATACTAACAATTTATAGGTTTTAGAATGTATCATTTCATAATTGTACAGAGAATGTTGAAACCAACCTTGTTTGCATGGTTTTTAAGTTTAGAATTTTTTAACTTTTAGAAAGAACATCCTAACCAATGTTGATTACATGATTTAGAATCTAGTCTGATTTCACTACATTTACACCTCTCATCTACACTAGAACGGCATTCAAATTACGAAAACGGAACATTTCAAATACGCTCTCCATTACCGCATACTTTTGGAAAACAAATATGTTTTAAACGACAGTGGATTAGTGTGGATGTGGCCTCAGCCAAATGTATTTGCTTGCTCTAGAATTTAGCATTTCAAAATTTTTTAACTAAAGGCCGTTTCATGCAGCTGCATATTAATATTAAAATATAATTTATTTATTTATTTTTTTTTTTTTTTAAGATGGGTCTATTCAATTTGATGGAATTTTATGAAATTGAAATGCATAAAGCTTATAAAGAAAAAGTTTGAGTGTATGTTCCATCATAAAGGTCAGCTGTATATGGCAAAATATTATATTGCTAAAGATTATAGGCCTAAAATGCATTTTCACCCATGGTTTGAAAAAAAAGAAAAATGCCTGTCAGACTTGATGGACGGTACGATAAGTGCAGACAAACAGCACTTTCTATTCAGTAAAACTGAATAAATCTGACTGGGTTTGGGTTCCTCAGTAGAATAATTACATTTTTAATGTATTTTCCTTCTCAATTTAATTAGATTTCATAAAGATAAAGTTTATAATAGTTCTCAATGGCCCACTCCCAATAACCAATTTATAATTTATGCCCATTATCAAAGGAAATGTTTAGTGTGATATCCCAGAAATCATGTTATTTTATAGAGCCACAGCTCTGTTGGCAGTGTGATAACTCTACATGCGTCTGCTGTTACAGTTACAGTGCAGCATTGCTTAAGTGTTTGCCAAAAGGCACCTGAAGGACTCTCAGACCATGAGAAACAAAGATTGAACTCTTTGGCCTGAATGACCTGAATGGCAAGAGTCATGTCTGGAGAAAACCAGGCACCGCTCATCACCTGGCCAATACTATCCCTACAGTGAAGCATGGTGGTGGCAGCATCATGCTGTGGGGATGTTTTTCAGCGGCAGGAACTGGGAGACTAGTCAGGATCGAGGGAAAGATGAATGCAGCAATGTACAGAGACATCCTTGATGAAAACCTGCTCCAGAGCGCTCTGGACCTCAGACTGGGGCGAAGGATCATCTTCCAGCAGGACAACGACCCTAAGCACACTGCCAAGATAACAAAGGAGTGGCTCCGGGACAACTCTGTAAATGTCCTTGAGTGGCCCAGCCAGAGCCCAGACTTGAACCCGATTGAACATCTCTGGAGAGATCTGAAAATGGCTGTGCACCGACACTCCTCATCCAACCTGATGGAGCTTGAAAGGTCCTGCAAAGAAGAATGGGAGAAACTGCCGTGGTGTGGAAATTTATTTGAAGAAGTGCAATCTATTATTGCAACAACTGGCAGACTATCATAATGCATCTCCAAATACCAATAAACAATATAAACATCTCCAAGTCTGTGTTTATCACAGCCAAACATTAGTTAGCCTCTGTGGGAACATTTACCCTATTTTGGCAAATGTAAATAATGCAGTTTTAGTCATGAATGTTTTCTTACATTTCCCATGGACTCTCTTACTTTTAATAAAATCAAATGGAACTGCTTAAAGGGATGGGTCATCCAAAACAGAAAATTCTCTCAACATTCACTCACCCTGATGCCATCCCAGATGTGTATAACTTTCTTTCTTCTGCTGAACAGAAGTGAAGATTTTTAGAAGAATATTTCAGCTCTGTAGGTCCATATAATGCAAGTGAATGGTGGCTAGAATTTTGTATCTCCAAAAAGCGCTTAAAACAATAGCATAAAAGTAATCCATAAGACTCCAGTGGTTAAATCAATGTCTTCAGATGCGATATAATAGATGTGGGTGAGAAACAGATCAATATTTAAGTCTTTTTTTACTATAAAACTCCACTTTCACTTCCACATTCTTCTTTTGTTTTTGGCGATTTGCGTTCTTCGTGCATATCGCCACCAACTGGTCGGGGCTGGTCAAAGGTGGGGATTTATTGTAAAAAATATTACTTAAATATTGATCTGTTTCTTACCCACACTTATCATGTCTCTTTTGGAGACATGGATTAAACCACTGGAGTTGTATAGACTACTTTTATGCTGCCTTTATGTGCTTTTTGGAGATTCAAAGTTCTGGCCACCATAGACTTGCATTTTATGGACTTACAGAGCTGAAATATTCTTCTAAAAATCTTTGTGTTCTGCAGAAGAAAGTCATACACATCTGAGATGTGAGGGTGAGTAAATGATGAGTGGATTTTCATTTTTAAGTTAACTATTTCTTTATCGTATCAGGGAACAATATGTATTGTGAAAAGCACTGTACAAATTATGTGAAATTGAAAAAACCATTTATTTACTGACCAGCTGACCCATTCCTTGATGGGTGACCAGGTGTAAAGCTGAAAATTTGCTTAAATGATTATGGATCAATGAAAACTACTGTAATGGAAAAGGGAACATGTATATATTGTATGACTTCAGAGGAGACAAGGAATCTATTATAATGCCCATTTGTGCTCGTGAAGGTGGTGTCTCTTCGTGAGGAGTAGCGGAGGTTGCAGATGGCTCTAGCTGAGCTGGAGCTGAGAGTCGAGGAGCAGCAGAACTTGGTTGGATGGTTGGAAGCAGCTCTTGAGAGACAGCACCTAGATGCAGACCGCAGACTCACCCAACAACAGAAAGAGAACGAGAGAAATGTCCAGCTCCTGCTGCAGCAATGTCGAGGTTTGAGTAAGATACGGTCAATGTAGTCTTCATATTTAAACAGACTCCAACATAAATATACCTCCTGCACACTCAATTAGGCCCATTTAACACATACTTCATCCTTCTGGTGCCTATATTAACAGGTCACAGCATTCACACTGTGTGTGTGAGCTGTGCGGCAGTAAGAGTTCAGGGCACATCAGAAAACACATTAAAATGCATTGTAAACCTATTTTTAACCTCTTTTACAAAATAGGATTTATAAAGCAGCAAGACACAAACAGTACATCCTGTCTGACAGAATACTGATGATTTAAGCAGTTTATAGTCTTTATGCTATTTTTCATATTCAGTTTATATTCTGCTCCTCAAACATAATAGATTTCGTGACAGTCAAGCTTGTAATAATTCTGAATGACTAAAGTCCTGACCATTTCACAATTTATGGCAGTTATCACAGGAAAAACTCAGTGTGGTATCCCAGAAATCACTTTATTCTATGTATAGAGCACAGCAGAAACTCTGTCAGTGTGAAAGCTAAAGGTGCCCCTGCCGTTTCCATTCATGGAGCAGTGTCGTTCACACCCCGCAGGCACAGTGTGTGTGAAGTGTCGCTGTTACAGTGTAATTACCCAAGTAAGTACAGAGTACTAAATAATGTAATAACATGAAACAACATGTACTTAATAAGTAATTATGGAATGGCATTTACTTAAACACTGTAATTATGTAGGTATAATGGACAAGTGTTATTACATGTGTATAACAGGCCAATCTTGTTACATAACTATTTGTGTAATAGGAAGATCTTGTTACATACGTGGAAGACCAATGTTGATACGTGTAATAGCTTTATAATTACATTACAATTACACAATATTACATAGTATTAATCACTGTAAAATAAAGTGTATCTAGACTGTTCTTAAACATACTCCATGTATAATTATATATCTTAACAATCTGTGCTTAAGTTTAAATTAACTCGCTAGTATACATCTCAGTAGATGCTAATACAAGATTTAAGTGTACTTACACATTCACCTGCCTGGCATGGCATGGATATTAATGAACGAGATGCACAAATGTATTTAAGTATAGAAAACCTTTATTATAACATCACATTTACGGTAAAGGTTTCTCATTGAAAGTTTACCAGCTACTGCCTTCTGAAATATAAATTAACATTTAATTTTCTTTAATTTTTTCTTCTTCTTTTTTTCTCCTGTAGCTGTTAATAAAGTAAATACATAAATGTACATTCTCAGAATCAAGACAGAATACAACAAAATACATTTAAGGTACCAATAAAAAAATTAACCAAAACTTAAAACATCTAGACACTTTACAGTAATAAACGGCATAATAAACAGCAATTATTTTATTTATTTTTTAGGGGAAAATATGAAACAGACCTGGTTGTCATATTCAACAAACAATACTGTTAGGACAACATGAATTATTGTCAATAATTAACTATTAAATAATGGTAAAACCATGGTTTAGTAATCACTTAATTTTATATTAAGTTGTGGCTACTAACTAAACATTTTCTTTTGTAGACAATATTGTAATGAAATAGAGAAAACATTTGGCTATAATGCATAACTATAACTATATACACTACCGGTCAAAAGTTTTGAAACACACTCTTTCTTTATTATAATTTTTTTTTTTTTTCATATTTTATAATAATAGTAAAGTCATCAAAACTATGGAATAACATAAATGGAACTATGGGAATTATGTTGTGACTAAACAAAACCGTGTTATATTTTAGCATCTTCAAAGTAGTCACCCTTTGCCTAGAATTTGCAGACATGTACTCTTGACATTTTCTCAACCAACTTCTTGAGGTATCACCCTGGGATGCTTTTTAAACAGTATTGAAGGAGTTCCCATCTATGCTGGGCACTTATTGGCTGCTTTTCTTTATTATTTGGTCCAAGTCATCAATTTCAAAAACTTTTTTTAATTAAATTGTAGTTTTATAATAAAATAAATTAATATGGTGGCACAATTATATTTTGGTCTACAAAACTAATTTCAAACATTTAAACATACGCCTTCAGATCAAAAGATTTTTAAGATCGTGAGAAACATTTCAGTCAAGTGTTTCAAAACTTTTGACGATAGTTTGTATGTGTGTGTATATTTTATATATATATATATATATATATATATATACGCACACACACACACACACACACACACACACACACACACACTGGCGGCCAAAGGTTTGGAGTAATGTAAAGATTTTGCTCTTATGGAAAGAAATTGGTACTTTTATTCACCAAAATAGCATTCAACTGATCACAATGTATAATCAGGACATTAATAATGTGAAAAATTACTATTACAATTTGAAAAAAAATGTCTGTGTTTCTTTGCCCGCTCTAACATTTTCTTTTTGATTTTCTGTTTCAAAAGTGGCTTTTTCTTTGCAATTCTTCCCATAAGGCCTGCACCCCTGGGTCTTCTCTTTACTGTTGTACATGAAACCGGTGTTGAGCGGGTAGAATTCAATGAAGCTGTCAGCTGAGGACATGTGAGGTGTCTGTTTCTCAAACTAGAGACTCTGATGTACTTATCCTCTTGTTTAGTTGTACATCTGGCCTTCCACATCTCTTTCTGTCCTTGTTAGAGCCAGTTGTCCTTTGTCTTTGAAGACTGTAGTGTACACCTTTGTATGAAATCTTCAGATTTTTGTCAATTTCAAGCATCGTATAGACTTCATTCCTCAAAACAATGATTGACTGTTGAGTTTCTAGAGAAAGCTGTTTCTTTTTTGCCATTTTTGACCTAATATTCAGCTTAAGACATGCCATTCTATTGCATACTGTGGCAACTCAAAAACAAACACAATGTTAAGCTTCATTTAATGAACCGCCACCACGAGGACTTAGAGTGCATTGGGAATTGGGCATTCCAAATTGGGGAGAAAATCCTCCCCCCCCCAAAAAAATGGTGATGGTGCTGTTTTTTTACATCAGTAATGTCCTGACTATACTTTGTGATCAGTTGAATGCCACTTTGGTGAATTAAAGTACCATTTTCCTTCTGAAACAGCAAAATCTGTATATTATTCCAAACTTTTGGCCGCCAGTGTGTGTAATATATATATATATATATATATATATATATATATATATATATATATATATATATATATATATATATATATAGACACCTCACATGTCTTCAGCTGACAGCTTCATTGAATTCTACCCACTCAACACCAGTTTCATGTACAACAGTAAAGAGAAGACTCAGGGGTGCAGGCCTTATGGGAAGAATTGCAATGAAAAAGCCACTTCTGAAATAAAAAGAAAAGGTTCGAGTGGGTAAAGAAACACAGACATTGGACAACAGATAATTGGAAAAGAGTTTTATGGATGTTAACCCCATTGAGCTTTTGTGGGATCAGCTAGACTGTAAGGTGCGTGAGAAGTGCCCGACAAGATAGCCACATCTATGGCAAGTGCTACAGGAAGTGTGGGGTGAAATGTCACCTGAGTGTCTGGACAAACTGACCGCTAGAATGCCAAGGATCTGCAAAGCTGTCATTGCTGCACATGGAGGATTTTTTGATGAGAACTCTTTGAAGTAGTTTAAGAAGTTCAGAACATTTTTTCAAATTGTAATAGTAATTTTTCATGTTATTAATGTCCTGACTATACAATGTGATCAGTTGAATGCCACTTTGGAGAATAAAAGTACCAATTTCTTTCCATAAGAGCAAAATCTGTACATTATTCCAAACTTTTGGCCACCAGTGTGTGTGTGTGTGTGTGTGTGTGTGTGTGTGTGTGTGTGTGTATATATATATATATATATATATACACAGTACTATGCAAAAGTTTTAGGCACTTCTGAAAAATGTTGCATAGTGAGGATTTCTTCAAAAATAATGCCATAAATAGTTTTCATTTATCACTTATTGTCATACAAAGTCCAGTAAACATAAAAAAGCTACATCAATATTCAGTGTGACCACCTTTGCCTTTAAAACAGCCCCAATTCTCCTAGGTACACCCAACACAATTTTTCTTGGTTGTTGGCAGATAGGATGTTCCAAGCTTCTTGGAGAATTCATCACAGTTCTTCTATCTATTTAGGCTGTCTCAATTGCTTCTGTCTCTTCATGTAATCCCTGACTGACTCGATGTTCAGTGGAGGGCACTGTGGGGGCAATGCCATTCCTTGCAGAGTGACCTGTTCTTCTATTCTAATCTTTTCCATTTGCAAAAGTAATGTTTGGGAGTCTAAAATGTATTTTTCCTATTGACACACTAAGGCTGAAGATTTAAATAACCATCTTAAGACAGTAGTTTTTGTGAAACATCTTAAGTGCCTAAAACTTTTGCACAGTACTGTATGTATGTGTATATATATATATATATATATACAGTGGTGTGAAAAAGTGTTTGCCCCCTTCCTGATTTCTTATTTTTTTGCATGTTTGTCACACTTAAATGTTTCAGATCATCAAACAAGTTTAAATATTAGTCAAAGATAACACAAGTAAACACAAAATGCAGTTTTTAAATGAAGGTTGTTATTAGTAAGGGAAAACAAAATCCAAACCTACATGGCCCTGTGTGAAAAAGTGTTTGCCCCACCTGTTAAAACATAACTTAACTGTGGTTTATCACACCTGAGTTCAATTTCTCTAGCCACACCCAGGCCTGATTACTGCCACACCTGTTCTCAATCAAGAAATCACTTAAATAGGACCTGCCTGACAAAGTGAAGTAGACCAAACAATCTTCAAAAGCTAGACATCATGCCGAGATCCAAAGAAATTCAGGAACAAATGAGAAAGAAAGTAATTGAGATCTATCAGTCTGGAAAAGGTTATAAAGCCATTTCTAAAGCTTTGGGACTCCAGAGAACCACAGTGAGAGCCATTATCCACAAATGGCGAAAACATGGAACAGTGGTGAACCTTCCCAGGAGTGGCCGGCCGACCAAAATTACCCCAAGAGCGCAGCGACGACTCATCCAAGAGGTCACAAAAGACCCCACAACAACATCCAAAGAACTGCAGGTCTCACTTGCCTCAGTTAAGGTCAGTGTTCATGACTCCACCATAAGAAAGAGACTGGGCAAAAATGGCCTGCATGGCAGAGTTTCAAGATGAAAACCACTGCTGAGCAAAAAGAACATTAAGGCTCGTCTCATTTTTGCCAGAAAACATCTTGATGATCCCCAAGACTTTTGGGAAAATACTCTGTGGACTGAAGAGACAAAAGTTGAACTTTTTGGAAGGTGTGTGTCCCATTACATCTGGCGTTAAAGTAACACTGCATTTCAGAAAAAGAACATCATACCAACAGTAAAATATGGTGGGGTAGTGTGATGGTCTGGGGCTGTTTTGCTGCTTCAGGACCTAGAAGACTTGCTGTGATAAATGGAACCATGAATTCTGCTGTCTACCAAAAAATCCTGAAGGAGAATGTCCGGCCATCTGTTCGTGACCTCAAGCTGAAGCGAACTTGGGTTCTGCAGCAGGACAATGATCCAAAACACACCAGCAAGTCCACCTCTGAATGGCTGAAGAAAAACAAAATGAAGACTTTGGAGTGGCCTCGTCAAAGTCCTGACCTGAATCCTATTGAGATGCTGTGGCATGACCTTAAAAAGGCAGTTCATGCTCGAAAACCCTCCAATGTGGCTGAATTACAACAATTCTGCAAAGATGAGTGGGCCAAAAATCCTCCACAGCGCTGTAAAAGACTCATTGCAAGTTATCGCAAACGCTTGATTGCAGTTGTTGCTGCTAATGGTGGCCCAACCAGTTATTAGGTTTAGGGGGCAAACACTTTTTCACACAGGGCCATGTAGGTTTGGATTTTGTTTTCCCTTACTAATAACAACCTTCATTTAAAAACTGCATTTTGTGTTTACTTGTGTTATCTTTGACTAATATTTAAACTTGTTTGATGATCTGAAACATTTAAGTGTGACAAACATGCAAAAAAATAAGAAATCAGGAAGGGGGCAAACACTTTTTCACACCACTGTATATATATATATATATATATATATATATATATATATATATATATATATATATATATATATAAGCTACAATTGCATTGCACCATGTCACAGTTCATTCACTTGTTGCCTTAAATTAGAGGAGATGATCCAGGATTCCATGCGAAGTCACTATAATGGTCAAGTGATAAAGCGGTTCAGTGAGGCGTCGGTGCCAAAATAAATTGGCGAAAAACCAGAAGAATCTCATCAGTGAAAATTTAAAGATGACATTATACAAATCATTAAACACAATATTAGACGGAAGACCTCACAACAAAAAAGAAAACATTAAGCTTATCAAATGGCTGGAAATAAAAAAGTTTTAATGAAATCAATCAGAGGTATGGTTTTCATGATAAAAGTTCATTTCTTTGACTTTTTTTATGTAATTGTAATTTTAATCGTTCACTTAAATAGTGTATTATTATGTGTTGAGATGTATAATAGTGAGTTAATTTAAACTTAAGCACAGCTTGTTAAGGTATATAATTATACATGAAGTACACTTAAGTACAGTCTAGATCAGGGGTTTTCAAACTAGGGTCTAGGGACCCCCAGGGGGCCGCAATGGGGTGCTAGGGGGTCCGCAGAAAATTTTAAAGTGTAAAAAATTATTTAATTATATAAATTTTTATAAAAGTAAACAGTTACCAAAATGGTAATTATTAACGTTTCATTTGTTTATCTAAGGACTAAAACTGATTTCAGTAGAATTAAGACAATATTTTTCTTCACATTATAAACACAGTATAAATGGGTCTTTACACATAAAATATATCACTGCGTTTTTGTTATTCAGCATATATTCAGGGGTCCTTGGCATCAAAGAGTTTGAAAACCCCTGGTCTAGATCACATAACTTGGCGTTTAAGTCTTTTTAATGCTTTACATTGATATTTCAGTGTTTATTGACGTACTTGTGCAGTGTATTCAGACACTGCCAGAGGACACTGAAAAACATACTGTACACTTAAATGCATCTTGACACACTTTATGGGGCATAATACTTATTACTTTTTAAAAAGAGTATGAAGCCATTACATGCATTCTGTTGTGTAATTGTGTGCTATCGTGTTATAGTTTTTGATTCTCTGTCTCTAGACTGACAGGCTGGTGGAAGTTTAGTGCAGCACTAAATACCAAATATCAGTTTTTTTTTTTTTTTTTTTTTCTTTAGATATAATTTCTACTTGGAACATAATGCAACAGTTGAACAGGAAAACCAATTTTGACAACCTGACTGATGCCCATTCACACAGTAGACCCATGCTGCTTAGAATAATTTATATGGAAATCACATGTAGAAAAGGTAAGAATTTGAATGTGATATTATTTGACCATGCAAACCCAAACACCAGTGTTTTGTAATAAGATTTGTATTTTCTTATTACACAAATAGGTATGTAACAAGACCGGCCTGTTACTCACGTAATAATTCTTGTCTATTACACCTACATAATTACAATGTGTAAGTATATGCTGTTCCCTAACTTAATTACATATTAAGTACATGTTGTTTTATGTTATTAAATTATTTAGTACTCTGTACTTACATAGGTAATGCACTGTACCAGCGACACTGTAAAATAAAGTGTTACCACGAAGGATATAACACATGGAAAATGAAACCAATCAATGTATTACCAGTGTAATACCAGTTTAATTGTATTGAATACCATAGTAAACACATGTATGGGTCAAAAATGACTCACATATGGTAACTATTGGTAATGATGCAAACTCCCTGTATAATCTAAAAAAATATAAAAAATCCAATTAAATGTTAAAATTGTCAGTTCACATGGTCAAAAACACTTTAACTGAGGCATTCCTGGAGTGTCAGATAAAAAGACCATTTCATGTAAAAATTATAGCCAAAAAGTAGACGGCTGGGTCATTTTTGACCCATGTATGCATTTTAGGGTTGTCAAATCTGGGCAAATTTGGTGATCATACTCGTTGATAAAGGGGACAATCATTACATGTAAATATATTGAGTGTTAATTGTGTTTCCAGAGCAAATTGATGAGGGTCTGGCTGGTAGACAGAGGCAATATGATGGCTTGATTCACAACCTAAGCAAAGAGCTGAATTTCTGCAAAATAGCCAATCAGGAGCTAAGTAGCAAACTGAGGGAAATGTGTGGTCCTGTCAATCAGGCTGGAGAACAAATTAAAGGTGAGAACTGATGTTACTAAACTAAAATGTTGAGAGTTCCTGATGCAATTTCCAGTATTTTAGTATTTTTATATTTTTTTTTCAGCATTTTAATATTTCAGTATTGAGAAAAATGTTTTTTGACAGTCACTGCAGTTCTTGCAAGTAAAAACTTTTGTTGATTTACATTAAACACTGACACAAAATCTAACATTGACACTATTGTAATATTTGCATAATGAATTGTTATTGGTCTTTTCTTTGTAACGTCTGTTTACACCATGTTGCTGTCTTTACACTGCAAAGAAAGAAAACAAGATCTGTGCTGAGGATCATGCTCAATGGCAGTTCTGCCCTTTGCTGCCTTTTAAGCACTGTATTTAAATGCAAATCTAGTTTTGTATTGCTTTTGGAGGTAAAAAGTATAGTCGACTTGGACTACAGCTGCAAAGATCATACTTTTCAGTAAAGTCCATGGAATTGTAAAGGAATAAGGTAACCAGTAAAGATGTAAATATTTAACCAAGAATCGAAGGAAAGGTAAATGTACCAATTTCTATGTACCAATGTCTTCATTTTTATTTATGAAGGTGATTGACCGACTAAATGTTGGGTTAGGCCGTAACGGAATGCATGTAACAGTAGCTGCTTTTCCACCATCGGGCAGAACGGTTCTTAGCACAGTACGGAACGGTTACAGTAGCATTTCCACTTAAGTATGTTTCGGCATGATTATAAACCATTTTTGGCCCGTAATTCTCAGCACGATTAGCTAACTGTACTCAACCATGCTGGTGGAATGGCTTTAGTATGTAGCGACTCACGATTGTCAATTTGCCAATGCCAAGGTAACTTATAGCGCTTTAAGTTGTTTCTAGCTTGCCAAGTTCACTAATTCTTCATCACATTCTACTGATCTCACCCCACCACAGTGGAAAAAGGAACCGCAACCACGCCAACTGGCCCGGATTGGCACAGAACGGTACAGTTTTGCGACGAGAACTGTTTGGACGATGGTGGAAAAACAGCTAGTATTACATATTCATAATACAAAAATTAAATAACTTTAACAAAATAAAATTAAAAAACGAAATATTTTAAGTTTTATTCATTCAATTTTGTATTTTTTAATTACACATTTGAATTTGATGGAATTTTGTTTTGAAATTGAAATGCGTGAATGTTAAAAAATAGGTACATTCATGTAACAGTGTTACATATTCAGAGCATAAAAAATAAGTAACTGTATGTGTTTCAAGCAAATGTATTCAGCCCTCGTTACGTTTTCAAGCACCTGTATTCAAAATACAGTTACTTTACTAAATTTTGTTAGAATACTTTTAGAATACTTCTCACACAATGAGGCAGATGTGAAAGAAAAAAGTGAGTGTTTTTCTGAGTGTCCTCTCTCTTCAGAGCAGCTGCAGCACATATGCAGTTTTGCCAGGGGTTGTGCTTTTACAGCAAAATGGGCTCATTTGAACATACAACCAATGGTTAAAATGATAGAGTTGCTGTTTTTGGAAGACTTTTAAAATGTACCGCTTTCGCCAAAAGGTTTGGTGGTAGGCACTAAACATGTAACATTTCACTTTTTAGAGGTACGTGCCGAAAAAAGTATACACTGTATTCATGTAAGAAGACCACATATGTGTACCAGACATGTGTGCAATTCATGTGAAAAAAAGAAAAATACACTGAACCCCAAGTGCATTTACACAAACTTAAGAAAACCAAAAAATGAGATCATTTTTTGCACAGCTATGTAGGAAATCTGTCATTAAATGTAAATATTTGACCACAGCATGCTGTGATTGACAGTCATAATTCAGTATTCCAGAGAGCTGTGTAATAATTATCATTACATTTCGTACCCCTTTCTAAGGTACCAGTTGTGACAGTCGGCGCTATGGTAGTGTTGAAAGTGTCCAGGGCAGAGTTACTGAAGATGTGGTCAAGTCTACCCTTGATGAAGACCGAGTTCAGAGGTCTAGGGAAGAGATGCCTGACTTGGCGCACGCCCCTCTTCCTCCAACATGGAGGCGCTCTTCCCTCCCCTCAGAGGACCAGTACAGCATGGAGGAGCTGAGACAAAGAGCAGCTTGTGAACTGCCAAATAACAGAATAGTTCAGCCAGTATGAATTCTGCGCACTGGAGTGGGACAGCCTCCTTGCCCATTTCAAGGCCGCAGAGAGAATTTAGGAGATCAAGCCTCAATACGGGACTGCTGTATTCTAATTCAGCAACAACTGATGTTCGGAGAAATCCAAGTAAAATTTTGTACAGTTAATTACTTGGGTATCAGTCCAATACTCTTTGGTTTTTGTTATATTGAATCTTGTATTTTTTATTGCTAGGGATTCCTGGTGGTGTTAATTGTGTAATTGTACTTTGTTTTGCTTTTTATCATCCTTGAAATGTACTTTTCATGTCATTGTATTGCATTTCAAGCATTTTTTTTATGGAACTGTTTCAGGGTTCAGACCCTCTTGGACACATCTTTTGTGAATGTAAAAGGCTTGTTCTTTCATGAAAATGTAAATAAAAACAGAAAGAAAAAATACTTCTGAAGGCATAGTATTTCTATTGGATTCGAGTTGTCTGTATTGTATTTTATCTCGAGCCATTAATATGATTTTGAGAAGAAAAAAAAAATTTCGAGCCAGCCAGGAGTCGAACCTGGAATCTTCTGATCCGTAGTCAGACGCGTTATCCATTGCGCCACTGGCCCTTATATTAAAACACGGGTTATTCATTGTATTTTAATGTTGGTATACAGATATATAATTTGTATATTGATAATTTTGACTAGATTAGAATGCTTGCTATTGTTAGAATAAAAGAGGCACTCGTAAATTATAAAAATATTTTGCTTTTTTGTTCTACGCAGTTGCGTAGGCGTAACTATAGTCGCCTTTGCTCATTTTGGTCATTATAGTCATGGCTTTTATCAGTTTGTTTGTAGTAGTCCTTTTATTCTATTATTAGTCATTAATATCTCGGAAACCTGAATAATTTGACTCTCATTTCGTCTTATAGCAGTATATTTTCCGTGAGTAAATGATCTGTTGTCTGTTTGCCCCCTCTGCTGGTACATCTGTGGATATTGTAATATCATATAGAAATGATCATATTCCCAATAAATACGAGGGTCTCGTGGCCTAATGGATAAGGCGTCTGACTTCGGATCAGAAGATTGCAGGTTCGAGTCCTGCCGGGGTCGAAGTTTTAGAAGTGTTCAATATAAATTTGAAATGAAGTTGTACATGGGTAAGACATATCATTTCATATAAAACTGTTATACATATAGCCTATATTTCCCAATATACAGGGTATGTATTTAACGAGATGTATTACATGGTACTTGCATACATGAGTTTATAATTATTGCCAAAAAAAGCAAATATATAAATATTTGTTCCTTGTGGATTAATAATAATCTTTCTGTTTAGAAAAACAAGAACGTCAGACGAGGAGATTTGTTTAGTAAAAGTTTCTGTTTTGCATTGCAGATTAGCCTTTAGGCAACAAGAGCAAACAAATGTCTAGAACATAGCGAAAATTTAATTTAAAAAAGTGTTAAAGGTTCATTAACGTTATTAAAAGAAGATTTAGCTTTTTCAGATTTATCTACGGGATTTACACAGATCAGCTCTTGACAGCGCAGGAATAACCACCAGGTGGCGACATAACACCATATTTCCCAATCTAGATCGCTGAACTTTGCCCGCCAGTATTTTCCGTGTGAAATTTCATCGATTAAAAAAAAAAAAAAAAAAAAAAAAAAAAAACATATATATATATATATATATATATATATATATATATATATATATATATATATGATATATATATATATACTGATTGAAATCATATTACTATTAAATTATTATTATTATTATTATTATTATTATTATTAAATAAAATAAAAAATCAAGGGTTTTAAAACCTACATGACAGTCATTCCGGACAAGTTAAAAAGTATTTGATAAAAATACATTATGCGGCCATTTTTTTTTAACGTGCATTTTTAAAGATAACACGGTCATTTCTTCAGACCCATAAGAACTGGGTTTGCTTCAACTTGTTACAAGGTAATACTACACGGTAAAGATATATAGCTATAAGATAAATATGCTACGATTAAATATGAATGCATGAAGAAGGAAACACAAATACAAGTCAGAGAACAAAAAGCAAATAGATTTTGATCGTTTCTGTACAATTTGGCTCTTTCTTTCTTTTTCAATTTGGGCATTTATTAGAGAGGCTGTAGACAAAACTTTTTATGAACAAATGCTAACAAAACCATTAACAAATTCTGAACCTCTTAAAGAAACACCATTTTACATGAACATTTACACAAAAAATACAAACACTGTAATATAGCAATATACATTGATACTAATATATAAAATATTATAATACAACAAAATTAAGATCAGAATTTGTTAAACAAATAACCGCATTTGACACAAAATGGCACGGTTACATTGGGAACCCATTTTAAAAGAAATATAAATGCGTTCACGAATTAATCACACAGAATTGTTATTTTATTTATGAGAAATCAAGCCGCTAGGGGTCACTGTTGTCAAAGCCAGACTTCCATATGTCAATCAGTCAGCGCTGGCAAAAACCTGTTTAAAAGACCCTGGTTACTCTCTACATGGCTGTGTTCACGTTATACGTATTACGTGTTAATATTATGAATTACCAAGGGAATAAAAGCGGAACTGTCTCATACAAGCAAACACTAGGCTACTAAATAATTCTACGTGATTAAGGACACGTCCATTCGTATAACTCAGTAGGCGACGCACATTTGTAATGTAACATGAAGCCTGATGTAAAGACCCGAGCAAGGTCATTATCTCCAAACATTTGAAGTGAACGATCTGAGATAAAGAATTCAAGTTATTCTGGCTGATGCCGTTTCACATCAAAATGGCAAGACATGGACTATAAGTCTAAATGAACCTTGAGGCAGAAATGCATTCTACTAAAACGATTGAAGTTTAACGCGATCTGGTTAAAGTCCCATTTAGTGCTCGATGGCTTGAAATAAACATGTTAGGAAATGCTGTAGCTACAGCGGCACGTCCGAATCCATTGCAACGATCTGTCACTGATACAGGACATCTCGTTAACCAGATTGAAAGACAGAGTCACGTGCCATTCTTTTGAAAGGGACCTTTCTAAAGGCATATGTACTCAGACGGCAATGCCATTATGCTGAGAAATTCATTCTATACAATCAAATGAGGTGCAGAGAAATAGTGCTTATTTATTTCCAATATCCATCCTACATGCATATAACAAGATAAAATAACTTTTATGTTAAATGAGAATAAGAGCAACATAGGGAGCCAGTCATATGCAAGCATGCGGATTTTAAGAGAAGAAAGTCTTATTTTATTGTCAAAATGTATTCTCCTCACATTAACATTCATGTAAAAATTGAGCAACTTTGAATAGAATCAAATATGATATCAAGCTGAAATAGATGGTCAGTATATAGCAGTATAGCCTATCACAAATATCTGCTCTTTGTTTGATAATTCTATTGAGAAAAATGTTTATGGTTTATTTGAACATCTGTGTTACATTTTAAAACAAAAAGTATTACTGTAACCAGGTAATTTTTTTTTTTTTTTTTTTTTTTTTTATTAATCTTTTCTCTAGCAGTAAGTTGTATATGTTGGTTTCAAACACCTATAGTACACATTTGTCTTAATAATAATAAACCCACAATGGAATGCAACCTGTTTACAATTTTTCATAAAGTATTTATTTTTATTTTTATTTTTTTATCAATTGTAAATCTTCAAATTATTTCAATTTCTGTTGGCCAAAACAATGGTTTGATATTTGTGTACGTTACCCATTAGCCTCGTTTTTGCTGTTTGGTGAATTGAAGGCTGTTTCACAATTATTTGACTTTTTCAATTGAACTGAAAAGCACTTTATTTGTTCACTTTATTTATTACTTTATTTGTTCACTTTATTTACTACTTTATTGTCATTGTGATAACTTTTTTTGTTTTTCCTTGACAATAATGGTGGAATTATTATTATTATTATTTTATTTCATTTTTTTTTTATTAGCCAAGACTTTTTAATAGGTTTTTACCTATATATAAACTGAAATTTAAAAAATAATTCTACCCTGAGAAATATAAAAAAAATAAATAAATAAAAATCTCAGTCTTTGAAAACTGTATAAGATGCACAATTGCAAGGCTGTTGTCACATGCGTTTATACATAAGAGCATCATTGTTATTCCTATGTTGGATTTTCTTTTAATAAATCTCTGCTATTCCTTAAAGGCAAACTAATGCTGGGTCGACGATGAGAGAATGGAATTAATTAAAATTATAGGTAGGGCCTACTTCATTTAGGGTACAGTCGTGAACCCCTAAAGGCCACTTAACATCGCTCTCGAGTCAAGCCAGCGAAAGCGCGCGCGAAGTGAACGAAAGGAGAGAGAGAGGGGAGAGGAGAGGAGACAAGAGGAGAGGAGCGCGCGCTTGGATTGTGATAGGTCGCTCTGCTGCCTGCTGCTGGGGTGACGTCACTGCAGGAGCGAACTGACAGAGGAGGATGCATTTAGTCAGAAACTAGACACTTCCAGACTGAAGAGAGACCATCACATCCACGGGAAGAGCAGAGCGCAGACGCTCTCGACTGCACAGGGGAAACGGAATGGGACATTGCATGCAGGTTATGCGCATGCATGGTTTGATAAATAAGCGTGCATCTCCTCTGACATCCACGCATGAACACTGTAAGCAAGCTTTCAAAGGAGGAATTCCCCATCTTGGAAATTAAACGGCATGTTCCGTTCTCTGGATTGCTGAGAGGCAACATTCGAGGGTTGAACACTTAAGGACTTTAAATGGGGAAATGCATCATTGAAGAGCTGAAAAGGTGGCACAGAAGAGTATGGTTTTGACAATACAAGCTTCTGCACTTTTCGGAGATTTTTGCGTCAATTTCTAACGCGAGACGCACGGGATCCTCTATTTGTCCCCTACACACAAGCACTCGTAGCTTACTTTCTGACCGCGAGGACTGTGCACGTCATTGTTATAAAAGTAAGATTTTAAAATGATCAGAATTAATTTTAACCTTGTTTCTAATCATTTCTTCACAGCTTGTCTTTTTTTAACTGTTTTGGTCACCATAACGTCAGTAGCCTATTCTGAAGTTTACTTGGAATACATGACAAATAAATGCATATTATTAGAAATGCAAAAAATCATGCACTTGCTTTTTCTAACAGTTTAGGTGAATTGCATATAACTGACCCCATGTGACAGACAAGGCCACGTTTAGTGATAAGTGTGGCCCTCTCTACTCTCAGCATTAGTAATAAGACTTCGTAGATACTATGATTTTAATTAAACATTGAGTGTGCATATCTTAACCAGTAATATGACTGGGCTTCATAGTATCTTTAAAATAATCTTGAAGACATGTTTACAGTAATTCTGGATTATACACACTTAGATACATGGTTGCTGCAGCTTTGGCTCTTTAATAACTTGTTTGTGAAACTAGTGGCATACGGTTTGTTTCACTACTCTTATACATATTTATATTTATATATATGTAGGCCCTACATATAGTTATGATATCTAATCATACAAAAATGTTGGCTTTTAATACATGCTTATTAAAATATCTACTTTAGCATGTAGGTTTTTGCGTTATCCGAAATGCTGTGCTTGAGTAGGAGACTTTGCATTATTTAGAAACAACAACAGGTTTGTCCATCAAATGTACTGTAATTAAAAATAGATTACACTATATGACGTCACTTAATACGTTAGGGAAATAGGGGTTCAAGAGACATCCTTATTAATAAAATGTTATCTGACCTAGCCTTCTGTTGGCCTAAAATTTGGATTGTTGTTCTATAGCATACCATTAACTGTCAAGGCTTAATTCTGGCAACATTCATTAGATGTATTTGATCTAACCAGACTGTTCATTAGATTAAATGTCTTAACATTTGTGGAAATATAATGCGAATTAAGCTTGAAGGTGAAATGAAACAAGACATGGTGATGTGGGCCTGTGGAGGTGTGATGACTTGCATGGGGCCTAACCATACAGCCAAATTAAATGCTGACTATATGTGGTTCTAAAAATTATATTAAAGACTACTAGTTACTAGAAGGGACAAAATCCGGTTTGCCTGAATGGAAACCCGACAATGATTCTATAAAGGCGAAATTTGAAACAGAGATTGCAGCTTCAGGCCAAGAATATTATGTATTATGTAGCATAAACTATGGGTGTATCTTCGCCACGTGGCGAATCCCATAAGCCTTTTCAACACTTGACTTGTTAACAGTATTTACAGGTCTATGAAAAGAGTCTTGAGGCCATTAAATGGAATTTGAGTGTTGTTTATTTGTCTGGTTCATTGCGCATTAACCCTGTTTTCGTTTATCAGGTCAACTTTATGAGATGTTCCACGTTTTAAAAAAAAAAGTGTTGATAGGAGGAGGTTGCTGTCTTTGGTTATCTAGCTGTATGAGTGATTATCTGCCTTCATAAAGCTAGATAACCGAAAGTAGAAACGTCCTCCTTAACTGCACAGTGAACAAAATCACTTGGAACTGAGAGGTACGAGCATGAGGTAAGCAGGACCCCATTTAAAATGTGAGTCGTACAGGTAATTTAAACGTCTGCAGTACAAACTAATAGCCTATGATCTTGAGTAGGTCACCAGCAGGGATGTTTATGTATTTGAGAAACACTAATATTACACACACACACACACATATATATATATATATATATATATATATATATATATATATATATATATATATATATATATATATATATATATATTCATTACCGACTTTGACAGCTAAACCAACTTTGATGATTTTAATAAATGAATATATATATATATATATATATATATATATATATATATATATATATATATATATATATATATATATATATACATACATATATATGTGTATATATATATATATATATATATATATATATATATATATATATATATATATATATATATATATACATATATATATATATATATATATATATATATATATACACATATATATGTATGTATATATATATATATATATATATATATATATATATTCATTTATTAAAATCATCAAAGTTGGTTTAGCTGTCAAAGTCGTTAATGAATCTATTTGCCTATTCCGCAAAATTGTCCAATAACCATAATGGGAAATAGGATTTAATAATCTGTTGGGGAGTCAAATGTTTTGTTCGATGTACATTATATACCTAGGCTACTCATTGAAAAATGATATTTCAAGGGGAAAAAGCACCGTCAACGTTCTTTTTCACGTTTATTTACTTGCATCTCAATCGAGTAGGCCTATTTTGTGTTTTATTTGTTACGCAAAACTCTTCAGAGGCAAATAGACATCTTTGTCAACACTGTTTGGCGCTGTTGACTGTGTACTGAATTCGTATTTAATTGCCTTCCCTGCGGCTTTTCATGAATCATGACTCAAATAATTCAACATACCTTACACCACGTGCTATCTTTACCTCAACAAGGCAAAAAGCATTCCTGACTGGAGAACAATCGCAAAAATGAGGCCTACACTAGTGCTCAATTGGGCGTGTAGTGTATCTCACTAGCTGTGACAGTGCCACTTTAATTGGATTTGAGCTACAATGATCTAGAAGGCTTCCACTGAACTTTTCTGTAGCCCATATTTTGACGCCATATTCAATTATCGACGACAAATAAGCGTTTGTGTGTTGAAAACCTCTCCTCCCGAACACATACAGTCGCACTGCTGAATATATTACATCATGCTCAACCAGCTTCATTATGTTTGGTCATATTAAGCAGGCTTTAAAAATAAAATAAACATTGCGTAAATCTTTGCTAATAATAATAATAATAATAATAATAATAATAATTGCAAAATAAAAATAAGAGTACAAAATGTTTAGAGCGTCACGCGGAAGTAGAACAACACAAGCTGAGGCCTTTGTGTTGCGATGCTGTTAACTGAAGCATTTATTAAATCACATTTACGCAAAACTGAATTGACCAGTAAATACATAAATAAAAAAGGAAATAAAATCGTTGTTTTTAGGATAGGGTATTTAAGGTGGCCTACCAAAAGAAATGGAAAAATCCTAAAATGATCAAGAAAAAATACAATAGCATATCCACTTTGTAACATGTAGGACTATTTGGGGTTATGCCTCAATGAGGAAAACAATAAATGGTCAAACATCGTGTAAATCTTTCAAAACTGAGAAAGAGATAATAATATAGAACAAAAATGTCCATGCGCTGAATGGGCAGATAACATTTTATATTCCCCCCCAATTTTTCAAAACACTGTATTTCACCTGCCCTACATTTTTATTCAAGGGATCATTATCTGGCTGTCATTTAATTTATTTATTTATTTTTCATTTGTAAAATATGTCAAACATGTAAATGTTCATTCTAATTGACAGGTCTATGTTAACCATAATATTCTGAATATTTTCTAATTCCAGTGTGTTGTATAACTTTATTCAACTTCAGCCTCTCAAACCCACAGTGTCTTTGTGAGAGACCAGAGGACTGGAGCTACAAGAAAAAAGACCATCTGGTAAGTGCAATCGAAGCTTAATGCAATGCAACATTGTAATTAGAACAAGTAGTTGTAGAGTTAATCTGTTACTGCGATAACACATGCAGTAAATCAGAAATTATATAATAATTAATGCTTGCAGTTGAAAGAAGTCAAATGCAAATATAAATCCCCAATCATGTTGAAACTCAGTGTGTGCATTGCATGGATCTTTCATCTGAATATATCTCTATGGAAAATCTCTCACTCTCTAAGTGTGTAGTAAGTTTGTGAATGATTTGTTTGTGGCAGCATGACCTAAATCTTTTTTCCCTTTTTATGTGTCTGTTTTTTTTCTTACCACTTTTACTCTCATCCACCAACCAACCGCAACAATCCTCAAGTATTCTCTATTCAGATAAACTGTCTGTACATCATAGACATTTAGCCTTTACTGGCACTAATATCAGTTTCATGTTTGTGCAGGCAGCCTATGAGTAGATTTCTTTACAGTGAAGTGCAGGTCACAGTCAAAAAGGCTCTCTTTATTATCCTGAATACACTGTATTACTATTGCATAATGCTGTATAGTATATATTTGTGCTTTTCTGACAGAGGTTTTGTAGTTGTAAACACACAACTTTTGGAAGAGCTTGCTACGGTTAATAATAACAGAGGACAATTATCTCAAGAAAAGCCCTAATAACATTAGGTTCATGTAAAAAGAAAGAAAATACATCTAAATCAGTATGTATCAGTATGGCCAAGAATAGTTAGTATGACTCCAGGACATAAGGCCAGAGGCTTCAATGCGATAAATGATCAGAGAGAGGAAATTATATGTCTGTCTCCATCTCGATAATAAGAATGTATGGGCTACTATCACACTGCATATTACTGTATGTAAAATTAATGTGAGCAAATAAATTCTGTCCACATTCATTAACATTTATCTTTTCCAGCTAAACTGGTTATCCAGTACAATTGAATAAGTTTGTGCAATGAGATTATGGGTGGACAGCAATTGATGTGGGCTGATTCAGTATACCTTCATAGTGACCAGCAATATTAAAACACAAAAGCCAAGGGTGCATGCCTTTGCACAATTCGTATGACCACACACTGAGTATACACAAATTATTTAGACTATTAATGTTGCGACTGTCTCTCCCTGGAGAAGTTAGTTCGCATGAAATAAAAAGAAATTATAGTTGCGCAATACCATTAGTATTACCTTAAGAAACTTTATTAAGCCGTTGCCATGGCATCTGTTTTGGCAGTTATAAAAGGGGCTTTTTTGTGCTTTATTTTCTGGTTTTCCCTTAGCAACTGCCAGCCATTTACACTGCCTTTGGAGCTAGAGAGGGACTGTGGAAAAAGGGTGCAATTGTCCATATGAAAGAAAAGAAAAATAATAGTCAACCCTCATCCTTCTCCTACCAGCTCCACTTCCTTCATCAACGGAAGCATTTAGTGCCATCTGTGCCCCCAGAGAAAAGAAAAAAGAAAGTGAGTGAGAGTCTACATCCAAGTGCCAATGGGTACAAAGAGGCTGCCAGTTGCCACGGACCACCAGATGCTGGAAGACTGAATGAGGGGTGTGCTTTCAGGAAGCCATCTTGATGGAGAAACTGGCTGCAGCTCTCTAAAATGGCTGTGTTGGCATGAGGTAGGCTGCATCGTTGCCTATATCAGATCAGGCTGCTGCATTATCCCGACCACACAGCACTGATTTTAGTCCTCAGTGTCCTCCAATGTGATCTCACCAGTTATTTTGGCAGGTAATTTGAAAGGAATATTTACAAATGTTTACGTAAGAATGAGACACTTGAAAAGGACTGAACATGTTTTGTGTTCAGTGGGTAGGTGTTGTTGTCTTCGGATTTGGCCATTTAGACATTGGCAGAGTGAGATTAGGCCCTGTTGCCAGGCTTTCAGCCAAAATCATTTTCCTTGAAAAAGAAATATCACACTCCAATCTCTCCTGACTAATTAAAAAATAGCACCTAAGTACCCCGTTATCTACACACAGAGATATACACAAAGAGCTTCTGATTTGTAGTGAGCTTTAAACGCAAATTAATCTACCCTGCTCCACTTATTTTCAAATGAATGAGAATTAAAGTAGCTATTAGTAATGATCAGGAGCTTGCATATGTGTCCGTAAGGGTAAAAATGTGTCTATGAAACAAAGCTAAACTAAGTCTTAAGCTATACCACTTCAATACGGCTGCCCCACCATACAAAAACGAACAGGTCTTCGCTGCTTGAACTCACAAGAGACTACTCAACTCAAGTTAATTGACCTACAGCATCCCCTTGACCAATGCAACAGGGTCAACCTTTACTGAAGAGCACTCTGCCTTTGCTATCGAATATGATTTGTTAATGATACACTAAATTACTGATAAAAAGGTGTGCAAAAAGTGCCCTCACCAGCTTACAATAACATGCACCCTGCCCTTACTTTAATGTTAGAAAAGAGGTCTACAGATGCTCACTATGCAATTCCCACTGTGCCATGATTTTAATGATGCGTGGTGCTCTCCCAAAATATCCACAGTTTGTATCATTAGTTGGTCAGTGCTTTGGTCAAAAACTCAAAACGCTGAGAAGTGCGAAACATTGCTTGACACATTCAATTTACTAAGATGTTATGTGGGGAAGGACATTTACACAGGTCTCTTGTTTGCAGAAAGCTGCATGTTATGTCACTGAAATGTTCTTCAACATAGAAAGGTGACTGGTTGCGTCATAATGGATTGCTGATGATACGCAATTAGTCATGCTGGTCTGTATAATTCTAAAATTCAGAATCGGCATAATTGGAGCACAAGCTTATTTTACATATTTACTCAGGATGACAAATTTGCTTTGCTTTTAGACTTTAAACACAATATGAAAAATGAACACACTGAAATGTATTGAAATGTGAAGACGAGACGAAATGAATGCGACATCCATTGAATATTTAAAGTCACTGAATCCTCATAAAAACGGAAAAGCGTTTTTGCATACTTACTGAACAAACTTGTCTGCTTAAAAAAAGACACCAATGTCCGTTCATTCTTCGAAATCATCGATTAGCAGTCTGCTAACGTAAACAAAGATTTTAAATGAACATTTCTAAAAGAATGATATATTAAACGAAAAAATAAACAAAAAATAGCCCGTCAAAATAAACGTGTAAAAAGATCACTGCTGTACGCATGGTGCCCGCAGAGCATACAAATAAAGGAAACAATGATGCAAGCGGTTCTGTTAATGAAAAAGACCAGACAAGCTCCGCATATTAACATAATTGCATAGGAACAAGCAGAGAAGACTGAGCCCCCAATTAAAGGCGCAGCAGCGTTTTATCAACGGGAGCGTTCTATAATTTGAATTTTTAATTTCAAATTTGAAATGTAATTCTGTTTGCATTTCAAAGCATAAAACCCGTTACATTTTAAATTAGTATGTGTTCTATCTAAGTCCAGAAATGCTTTTGTAGATTTCAGCAGCTCTGCACCAGTGGCAGTTGCTATATTATTAATATATTTAATGGAAATGGTCTGTGTACTTCGTACATGTTTTCTACTGAGGGTCTCTATTTATGACCAAATACTCTAACCACATTTTAAATTTGTCTGGAAATGAGGGGCTGTACCTTTAATAGGGAATTTCTGATTAGGCAGTGTATCTTGTTGAGGGGGAGGGGTTTCCTCCCTGTGCATCTCTCAGGGTTTTATGTAAAAGACCTTCACTGCTTAAATATCTCAGACAGGGCCACAAAACAAATTTTATACCCTTGAACAAAAAGCCTAATACAGTATTGTTACACAGTAGTTACATTTGCCTGAATGGTAGGTAATTGTATTAGTTAACAACTGTAGATGGTTCAACAACAAGTTTGTGGTTTATAGAAAAATGCATAAATGTATAGAAACCAGAATTATATATATATATATATATATATATATATATATATATATATATATATATATATATATATATATATATATATATATATATACATTTTTTTATTTATTATTATTATTTTTTTTGTTTTTGTTTTTTGCATGTGTATGCAACATGCATATGTTCGTGTTTTGTGTGTGTGTGTAAATATGAGCTCTCGGGCAGGGGGAGTGGATGCTTGACAGAGCATAATGTGACTGCTGCAGAGCAGTGGCTGAAAAGTGTTAATTATGCCACTTGGCATGGTGCCAACCCCAAACCAGAATTTTCCAGTTTTCAATATGCAGATCATGAGCTGAACTGTGTATTGTTTTTGTGGTTTACCAATACAGTTCTTTGTGTTTTTCAGTAAAACAATGTAATATTTGAATCCATATACATAAAGGATATAGGATACAGGCTATTTTTGTCCTTTTTGTTTCAAGCATGCTATTCCGCTCAAAAGCTAGAGGACAATTGTACCATATTGCTCTACTTTTGCATTTGGGCTGCAAATTACTTCTGGTAAATTCTGGTAACTCAGCTGACCAGTGAAAATTCTATTCCTTGTCATATTGGATTACTTTCTGTAGCTCTGTGTAATAACAGCTCAACTAAATGTGCTTTATGTAGATGACATATGTGGATTTTTAGGCATGACTGTGATTACAATTTTGTCATGGACTAAAAAGGCAATTCCTGAATATATCTCACAAAGTGTCTGGATGATATTTAACTGTTTATCATTTTAAGACAAGGTAATTTACCCCAAAATTATTACACACAAAATGAGCTCACACACATGCTTCCATACAACTACAATATATATATATATATATATATATATATATATATATATATATATATATATATATATATATATAATGCTGTTCAAAAATGTTGAATTCATGATGAATTAATGGCAAATCTGCAGCTGTAGACTTTGTGTTTGTAAACAGTTTGATAGTGCCCACATTATTATTCCAGGCCCCTCTCCTCTTCTACAATGGCAGCATTGTACCGGGGGTACTTGACGTGGGTCCACAGTCCCCCCTTTTTCCCACCATTGTCTGTATGGATGGAGTGCCAGAGACAGTGGAGGGTAATAAGCTGAAAAAAGATGCTCAGGCCCAGACAGAGCCAGATGCCTAAATTAGCACCCAAACCCTAAGAGACTATCCTCAGGGAATGGCTGAGGATAGGGCTTTATTTTTCATCACTGCATGTGTGGCAGCGTGAGAGTGTGTTAGCACGAATGTATGCTTGTGAAGAAGAGTTAGGAATTGTATGAGCATTTGCACAATCATGTGTGTTCACACAGATGATGTGATTGTCTCTGTGACGTGTTTGCAGTGCAAGAGTACAAGGTTTTTGTACAAAGGATTTGTAAAGTTTACATAGTTTGAAGGCAGTGCTTATTAGTGAAGTATCAGCGTGTCCACAACAGCATTTTTTTAGACCAACGTGTGTTAGTGTATGCAGTTTAATTAAATAATTAATTAATAATATGTATGTGATCACCATCTAATACTCAAGCAGTATAATGTATTATAGCACATATATGCAGCAAAGTATTTAGAAATCATACAGTTCTTTAATGTGTTTAGTATGTAGGACCAAATATGAGAATTTGCAAGGGGCATTTCGTTCCTCTCACCCTTCTGCTAGGGCACAGCAGTTGGGCAAGCAATTAATTAAAGCTCCATTACAATATAATACCCAGTAAAATTGAGGCAGTGATACAGAAAACCAGAGAAAAGGTTTGCACTGGGACAGAGACAGTATTGCACTGCAAAACAAAGGCAAATTACAAAGAAAGGAGGAATTATTTATGCTAAATAAAAATGGGAGGCAGTGAAGGAAGAAAAGTATTGCAGAAGAGTTAAAGGACTTTAAAGCAATACACAGAAGCACAAAGCCAGCGAGGACATGATGTCATCAACTGAGGAAGATCGGGAAATATAAACAAATGACGTTAATAAATACACTGATGAAAAATATAATATGGAGAGAATGCGTGTTTGTAGAATAGATGTGGTGTATAAACGGGGAGAGGCTTTTACTGTCTGGCTCAGTCTGTGGCCCCATGTGGCATTTGCTGCAGCTGGCATGTTAATATCAAAGGCCTATGGGAGGTGGCTATCTGGGAATATTTGTCTGGCATACTAACAGTTTTCTCTCCATCATATGTCATCTTTATGTCCAGTATTATGCGATTTACAGATTTATTTCTAAAAGGCTGTATGAGACTCAGGCAGTGCCGATGTCATTTTTTGCTCTCTTGATAAAAACGTTGTGCCGGGTTAGATTTGGAAATGTATATGTGTGACTACAGTGGAAATGGTTCCTCTGTTGCATTTGTTTTAAACAGCTCCCACATATCGTATGCCTTATATAGAAATCATATTATTGTTTTTTTCATTCAGTACTGCTTTTGAGGACAGGATGAGAATGAATAGTGTAAATGAAAACACTTAACAAGAGCAGAAGAACATTACAAATGTGAAAATGAACAGTGGGGAGAACTGACAGAATCAAGGGATGCACACACAGCCTATTGCAGAAGCATCTCTTGGGTTCATGTTAAAGACGATTGTGTGTTTTACAGCAAAATGTCCTTTTTTCCCCTTGTGGATACCTCAGCTGTCGATCCCATCTTAATCTAGGGATAAAACCGATTATCCCGCAAAGGGCTGTTCTCAGCTTTGTATCAACTATGGGGGAGCTTTGAAATAATTTCCCCCCACCTATGCCTCCTCTTGCTTGGACGAGTGGCCATGAGAGCCTGGGATTGGGATTCCCGAGCAGGGCTCTGGAATAACTGGAAGCAAAAAGAACCACCATCAGCGGAGAGAGCAACGTGCAGACAAGGCTTTCGAAATATATAAGCTGAACTATTAGATACAAGCAATCCTGAACAACAATGAAGAAATTAGGATCACAAAAGTGATAAAGATTGTGACCTCCTAAGAAGCTGGTCAGGCAAATGCAATAGAGCATTGCACCTTAAGTGGGCTTTTTAGACTATTGAAAGCTTAAATGAGTAGCCTCATGTACTGCAACTTCAAATCAGTGTAGATGTCAAATATGATGCAGATAAGCTCTTTTGCTTCACAATTTCCCTTTGTAATTCAGGTCTAGACCATTAAAATCATGATTTTGGTATCGTATTGAGGGTAAAGCTTTTACTGGAAACCAGCTCTTTCAGTCTTAAAAGACTACTTTTTATTGTTTACATGGCTTTTTGATAACACAACAGAGTGATGCTGATTACGGTAAAATTGTGGTTTGAATGACCTGACTGGAGTTGAATTAAGAAGTTGTGGCAATGTGCCTTGTAGTTAAGTGATTTTAAGTACGACCAGTGTCTTCTCTGCACATTCTAAAAGCAGCCACTTACAGGAACATCAGTTACTGTATCATGTGGATGGGAGAGCAAGGGGGGGAACAGTTGAAATTGGAAAAAAAAAAGGAGAAAGGAGACCAGGGAACACCATTATAAAGGAGCTTGAGATATAATAATCCTCACTTTATTGCCTTGTTATACTTTTTATTTTAAATATATTTAAGACCTGTGTCAACATTTTGAACATTTGTTGAAAATATTGCATCATCACACATTACAGCATTGTTGATCTTTGATTATCTCTTTCACTTTAAATATTACCTCATGTGAAATTTACAATGAGTCTGATACTTTTGCTATACATATGCAAATATTGTATAAGGAGGTGTGATTGGTATGGGAGTCAAGTTCAAGTTCATTGCCTGTGGGATTCCCGCCAGACTGGGAATTTCTTCATCCACCTCTGTGAACCAGCTCACCCCCTGTAACCCACACCCTATATCTGCCCCTTTCCCCCTCCTTTTTTTTTAGTGGCTGGCTGGATGGGGCTCTCCACTCTGTGTCGTTGCTAAGGGAGAGAGAGCTGACTGACCCAGCAATGCGCTGGTGAAAAGGCCTGCCTGTCAAAGTGTCTGAGGGAAGTCAGGCTGGTTGGCTCCCCCTCCATAGAAACACCTACTTGTATATACACAGACACACACACCATCTCTAACAGTTGGAGTGTGTATATGTTTTTCAGACCCTGAGAATGGCAGCAAGCACTTTATATTCATCAGGCCCTTTGACAATAACCCCCCCCCACCCACTGCTGCCTTAAATGTCTCGTCTACTTTCATCCCCATATCCCCCCTCACTGCAAGTTCACTTTTCCATAGGAAGAACATGTCTGTGTACGTAAGCATCACAGCAGACCTTGGGGTTTATAAAACATCTAGTATAGTACAGAGTTCCCCATCTTTATCCTGTGAACCTGCTTTCCCAAGATGATCGCACAGGAAATTTCAGTTTTATAGGCCTATGCATTCTGGGTGGACAGTGCAGCATGTTGCAGGGATTTTAAATTATTATTATGTTTGTCTTACTGTATTATTAGTGGTCATTTTGTATTTACACAGGGCATTAGAACGTCATGGAGTGCTCCGTTCCCATTACAGTAGCGTGTGAGAATTAGTAAGAGTTGAGAGAGTGTATGTGTTTTCTTGAGGTCTCATTCAAGGCTGAGGATGAGAACTGAGAAGAAAAGGTCAGTGATTTGCATAAACTGCATGCTGTCTGAGGGTTTTTTTGGGGGGGGGGGGGGGGGTGCTAGAGAAAAAAGATATGAGGGTATATAAAAAAAGAGAAAGAAAGAAACCCCACATTGTAGAGGCACAGAAAGAAAGAGGGGCTTTGAATGAGGCAGAGGGTGAAAATTGACAGAGAAAAGGGTATTGCCTAGTCTTCAGCAGGGATTAAATTGTCCATAAACCTCTCTACATATAATTTGGGAAAACTGGTAATGGCGTTGGTACACATCATACACAAATTCTAAGGGTATAAAAATTATTTGTACCACTTTTGAAAACAATTGAAAAAGGAATTGTAAACAAATACAGTCAAAGTGTTGTATGCATTACCCTTGCCTAATCAAATTAGGTTTACTTAGTGCATTATTTTAAGCAATATAAAAATCATCAAAATGAGCTCAAAATACCATCCGTTTTTTAAGACCATAATGGCCACTAAGCTGAGAGAACATATTGATGTAGTAAAATTGTAAAATCACACACACACACACACACACACACACGTTTGTTTCACTATATAAGTGAGGACATCTCATAGACTTCCATTGATTTCATAGCAGGCTAATGATATTTTCTATCCCCTAACCCTACCCCTAAACCTAACCCTCACAGAAACCTGTGCACATCAGTACATTTAAAGCTAAACATGATTTGGCAGATTTATGAACCTTCTTTTTTTTTACTAGTGATGACCACCTAAAATGTCCTCACTCGTGGGTTTTCAACAAGTCTCACTACATTAGTGAGGACATTTTCAAAAATTTGGCACTCACAAATATAGTGAAACCTGTACACACACACACACACACACTGCCATTTAGATGCTTGATTATTCTCATTAAAAACAAAAACAATTTAAAAAGATGCCACCCATAACAAAATCTCCAACCTTTGGAATTTTAAGAGCTATGAAAACACATAAATCCACAAAAATCTTTCCACCATTATAAATATGGCTTAAAAGTGTGTTTTGCATTAGTGTTTCAGGTCACCATTTTCATTGTCACAGGGCTATTAATTCTGAATAATCTAAACTGTCCTTGAAAGATCTATAGATTTATCTAGAATGCAGCACACAAGGGAAGGCAGGTTGTCATTTGCAATTCAGTTATATTCTCTTCCAAGTTAAGGTGACTGCAATTGTTTATTGTAATTTATAAGGTGTACAGAGATTCAAGAATGTGTCAAAAGCATCTGTCTCAGGATTCTCTTTATAAAGTTTTTTTTTTCTTTTTTTTTTTTCTCTTTTTGGTAAAGTCTCAAAATCGAAGAGGCATGAGCACAAACATTTAAAAAAAAAAAAAAAAAAACTACTTTAGGGGCTTCATTGAAAAAACAAACATCAATGGTGGCCATGCAACACCAGATCATTGCATCTGCTTCCAATGTTAAAGTTGTTTTTCATTTCCACATCTTTAAATAGCACTACAGCAATTACCATTACAGAGAAAATCAAACTATCTTTAATCTTTCAAAGTGAAGATTTTGCACATTGCTGTTCATGCCAATATGTTATCTTACATTTGTTTCATAACAGCCATGCTGTATTATTACTTAAATGTAATATCTTTTTTTTTCTCCCTCTCTCTGTAACCAGGCTCAATGATCAAACTGTGGGGAAAAAACATCACTGTCATCAGCTGCCAGAGAAACCATGGACATCTGGCTATTTTTGAATCAGATGTTCAATCACAGCACCTCAGGAATCTAGCATCTCTCCCATATGGTTCACTGAGAAATTTAAAACAAGCAGATATTAGAGATGGATCTACAACTTGCACTAATTGAATTAACTGAGTTTCTTAAACCTTTACGCAATCAACAGTACCTGAAGGTGGTGAATGATTTTGTACAATGTGTGTGGATGGGAAGAAATTCTGACTGTTCTCCCAGTTAAACCTTAGAAGTTCAAGATATTCAAACAACGTGTTGTACAATCATTGACAAGACTGAACAGAATAATGATGGAAAATAATAATGTGCCTTAATGTGTGAAATGTTTACAATGAAAATTGCACTTATTTAAATATCTCTCTTGGTAGATAATACCACACAATATGAATGACTAATTTGAGGTCCATATTTTAAATGTAAATTGAACGTCTCTTTGTCTTAAATGAAATGTATGCACTTTCATGTTGAAGATTACAGCCATTTAAATATTTGCCTGTGTCATTTAGATCGACAGGAAATTGTACTTATACAATCTGCTTGTATGTAAAGGTGCTTCCTACTGATTTTTTGTCATAGCCTACTTGTTATTTTGTATGATAATGTGATGCATGAAATAAACCCATTAAACTGAATCTTTTGAGTCCTTCTGTTGATCTTTGATAAGACGAATACGTCAACAACAGCTTCACTTGAAGTGGCCACAAGCAATTTTGTAACCACCAACTAGATGACAACATGACAGTTTCTAGAGATGGCACTCTCGTCAGTACCTTGGACAGCACACAATAAGGTGACGTGGGAAAAATAGCGGTTCAAACGAGTCACCTTTTTATTGATGCGGAAGTCACAAAAACAAATGTGCGAGCTTGAGTAAGTGAATCAGCTCATCTGTGTGTGGTGATCTGAGTTATGTCACAGTGTTTTTGAGGTGATGTGTGTTTTTATTAATCTATGGGAATTAATAAATCTCCAAAATGCTAATCTAATTCATGTGACTGAGATTTGCTTGACTGGCAGGCTCTCTGTGGATTGTTTCATATTAGTGAGAGATTATTTGAAGCGTTCGTGATGTTGATCCATATAAAATGGGTTTACTTTGTACCACACCATAAAACATTAAAGTAGGCTAACTGATATGTAACTCATTAAGCCGGTAAACAAGAGTAAATTAATATTTTACATTAAGGCAGACTTTTTTTTAGACATTGCGGTTTAAAAGAAAAGTATTATCTCTATTTCAGAGTAGCATTGCATTATTTTACCGATGCTCAGAGTTATTCACAGCAAATAAATTCCTGATGAGTTATTCAGCACTTTACCTGATAAATAAAATAAATAATATCTGTAACTCTATTTTGACAGCTCCAAATTTAACAGTACTCAAATGATTTAATAATTTACAAAATCACAAATATAGCCTACCTGCCGTGACCCAAAAAAAAAACAAAAAAAAATTTATTTATTTATTTATTTATTTATTTGGTACAATTTTAACAGGAGCAGGCCTAACAATGACCAAACTTACCAAACTTGTGTTGTTTTTCTGAGCATTTAACGAATGATTAACTTATATATATATATATATATATATATATATATATATATATATATATATATATATATATATATATATATATATTTTTTTTTTTTTTTTTTTTTTTTTTTTTATAGGTCCGAATATTTGGCTGCATGGTTTTGAAATCGTAAATTTATCCTGGAGTGTACATAAGTTAGGCATTAAAGAGATAATTGTATTCTGTAAAAATAAATTCCCATTATTATCTTACTCTAAATCCCAGCGTAATAGAGGCAGCCATTAAATTAACAAAATGTCTACTTTAGGCCTAGTTGGGCACAAATTATGGGCAATTTACATTAATTTATCCGCCGCATTTTTGACTGTACTACATTTCTTTCTTTTTATTTATGCGAGGGAGTCATCTGACAAAGATGCGGAAACTTTTCAGCATGTTGTTGGTGCATGAAACAGTTCATGCATCAGTATTGGTTTGGAAAAGAAAAGAAAAGAAAAGAAAAGAAAAGAAAAGAAAAGACCAACGATTTCAGCTAAATATAACCTAGTAATAATCCTCCCATTTTCTGTAATTACAATACTACGCCACTGATCATCCATCTACAACTATAAGACTATTCAATAAGCATTTACTGTAAGCAATAAACAAGCTCCAGTTTTATATTAGATTTGCAGCCAACATATGCAATCTGAATCTAACATGCAGCGTTCATTTCTGACTAATATTACAGCCTGTGGGAGAGAAGTGACTTGTTAGCCGTCGAAGAGCTATTTAGTGAAACATCCAATATTGTGCTAATCTTACCCACAAGCTTGCCTGCTGACCTCTAGGGTTTAGGCAACAGAAAGGGGTTATGACCTGTTTCTGAGACTGTCTCAGAACTGACCAGACACGTGGCTTTTACTCTACACTTTTCTTTTGACTACATGGGTGGGTTGCTTAAAATGTTTTCTTTATTCTTAAACAATATACATATTCTTTATCCTGAAACAACATAAAAATCTCTTTGGTTTTACCGTGAAAAGTAACCTTTTAAAAAGAGAAGTCAGGCAAATCTAGGCCTCCATAAAATAAAAATATGTTATTAGCAAGCAATGCCCTTACAGAAGGGTGGTAATTGTGCTGTAGATAGCCTAATATTAATATTCAGTTTTAGTCTTTGGGCCTAATACCCAATCTGCAATCCAACACAGAAGAGTGGGTCTCATTGGTGCTCTTCAGTGTCAATTTGAAGCGGATGTCAACACTAGTCTCCTGGGGGCCAGTCACAGCTGACACAAGGGTCAGGGGTGACGTTCTAGGTTCAAGTGGTTTTTCCAGTTGTTCCCAAGGGGCCAGTGCAATGAAAGATGAAAGGGCTGACACGATTTTGCTGTATGTGTGAGAGTATTTAATCACTTTGAAAGCTTATAGGCTAACTCACATTGTGAGTTCAACACTGCTTTCTTGTGTCATGACAGCCTTAATGTCTGGAAAAAAAGCTAAATCATCAAATAACATGGGTTAGCTTACTTGCGTCTCAGTTTTAAGTTTCAAGAACAAAATTTGGCGTCTACTCGTACAATAAAATCAGATCCTTAGCCTTCGTTAAAGGAGCCTCATAGCCTTGTATACAAGCTATAGCTACATCCATATTCTGAATAACCGTTACGTCATATTCCGTATTATGATATAGGCTTGTATTGACCTTTACGTCTTATTCCGTATTGTGATGTATTACACGCAACGGAATATGTAAGGGCGCGAAAGATGAAGGAAATTACCCGGCAAAGCCGGTGAGTGCGTGCTGACTGCAGGTGTCCCGTCACGTGGAGTTGAATGATAATTTGTATTCATTCATTCATTCTGCATGGATTTTCTGCTTGTCATAAGGAGATAAATAGCGACCATTGTACAAAGAAGGCATTGAGTGTCCACCTATTTAAAAAGCACTGAGAAATTAATCTTCAGGCCTGCTGTAGATATAGATATATATACATACATATAGTTCGCTATAATAGTAAAGTAAATAAATAAACTGGGCTTACTTTTCGCGATTCACATGTTGCTTAAAAATACAAGAGGTGGTCAATTAACAGGTTGTCCCAATTATATTTAGCCTAAAATGTTGGCAAATATTATGATGCACCAGATCAATCCAAACGTTACACTTGGTCTCAAAACATATTAAACGAAGGTGGATGGAGAGGGGGAAAAGTCTCATTAATAGCCAGACGAGCAGCGATTAGCAGCAGAGCAGCTCCGCAAAACCAAGAGCGCCGGGATTATTGTCCAATCATTTATATCATCCAAACCAAGTAAGCATTAAAGTCTGTGTTGTACGTTAGCATAAGAATGGGAAGAGGTCCTGTGAACTTCCCCGACCTTCTGACCCTCTTTTCCCGAGATGAATAGCACCACTTTCAAACACCGCAGCCTCTTCAACAGGCTTGAACCATGCCTAAATTCTCAATCATGGTAATTTAATATATATGAAGCCCCTCTCCTTGGCTGCTTGAGTCCCGATTTTCGATAGTTTGATTTAGGCATCTATGTCGCTTCACTTTGTTAATAAGGCTCCTACATGGGGCTGATATGTTTTGAATAATGTTCTCATCATTTGAGTATATTTTTCTGAAAAAGAGAGTGAAATGAATCTGCGGTCACATCCACCTAGCCAGCTAAGGCCGGATGTGCTCAACAGACAACTTTTGAGCACCCAAAATGTTTCACACCACAAACCCAGATGAAATAAACCCTCAAAATTGATAATCACCAGACTTCATAAATGTAAACTCTTTGAATGCTTTAAATGGGTTACTGAGGGTTGCAATTTCTTGAAATAACAAAACAACTGAGTGTATCAATAGTCAGTGACAGGCGGAGTTGAGGCTTTGGGCGCGTGCGCCAGAGTCTATCAAATCGCCCGTGCCTCTTTGATAAATGGCGAGTATTTAATGATGCAGATCGGCATCTACTGTACATTTCCTGTGCCAGAGCACATCTGATTGAAATATTTAATAAATGTTTATTAATGGCATTCCGAAAAAACGAGACCTCAATTTTGTACGTGAAGCCTAGTCATGCATCTCTGGAAGAAAAGGAAGAAGGCGACATCTTTTGGCTTGAAATACCAACAATAGAAGTCACAAACCCGTTTAAAAAAAAAACTGAATTGACACTTTAAATATTCTGAAATTGGTGCATGACAGCTATACAGAACTAACAGGCATAGCTCGTATACAAATAAATCCTCAAAGGCTAAAGTATCAATGAAGGATCCTACCCCACAATGATCTACGCCTCCATCTAGAAGATGTGCGTTGGTGTATGCTGCAGTGTGGACATTAAAAAGTGTGAACATCAAGGCATCAACAACATTAATTATCGCGAGTTAATTTTATGCATAGGCTAATTGTGTGTGATGTCACACGTTGTATCGCGAGAATAAGCAGATTCTGAGCGCCTTAGTCCCAGTTGTTTCCTTGTAGCCTGCTGGTAAACCTGTACCCATATTAAACACACACTGTTATTTTAAATGGAAACGAATTGGTACAAACACTTTGCTTTAGAGAGATTGACAGGGTGCTGAAAGAACAGCGCCACATACATAAAAATACACAGGCTATTTAAAGAAATCCATGTTGTCAAATGTTTGTAGATCACACATTGCATATATTTAAACAGGATCTGTAAAAAATAAATGCTGAGGGCAACAGTAAAAGTGACTTGATTAAGGCAAGGTGTTAGGTGTTGACTTGATGTCCAAAAACTTTAACATCTGACATTGTCAGAGCTGAAAGATAAAGTGAGGACACCAAACTCACTGTAGGTCTATAAATATTCAATGTCTCTGGTTCATGACGTTTGCTGTTGTAATTGCACTCTGACTATAGCTTTTAGAGCTTGTGGCGCACTCTTCCGCACACAGGACAGACCCTTTACACATAATTACAGCTAATGTAACACTTGGCAAGAGGAAGGTGGCAGATTTGGCTAGTATCCAAGACTAAAGCCTGTCGTGGATGCAGTTAACAAAAAACAGCCTTGTACGATTATATTGGTAACACTTTCTAATTACTTTCAATTGCAACTCATTAACAAGTATTGTATAATGCTAAATTAGACTATGCACATTCAAATATGAATATGGACCTTTTACTATTTCTTGATATTTCGAACAACTTGGATGGGCAACTAATGACTTGTAAAGATTTATTTGATTATTTTAAATGTCACACACACACACACACACACACACACACACACACACACATATATATATATATATATAGATAGATAGATAGATAGATAGATAGATAGATAGATAGATAGATAGATACTGTTATCTTTTTATGGATTTATTTTCTCACTGTCTGCATGATCAAGTACAAAAAAATCCTTGTCCCATGTAAAGAACAGAAGACATGTGTCGTACATACATTGTTATAAACCTCTTTAAATAATCTGTCGCTACTTGCGTTTTTAGAAAGGTATGTCCATTTCTCAAAGGCCCAGGCTTCTGATGATCTTTTGTTGATGACTGTAGTCTGTAGCGGTCATTTAAAGAGATGAGTCAATAAACACAATTAGATCACATAAGCAAATCACAAGGGGGTATATTGTGCATGGGCTCAAAGGACCATTTTACATTTTAAACAGATTGGAGAGTGTGCATGGCTCTTGTGCCACTGGGTTAAAAAGATACCGTTTTCTTCAAGCTGTGAAGTTCAATTCATCCTTTAATTGCGTTATCTTTAAAAGCACATACATTGCAGTATTTGCGCAATAATCACTAATTACTATACGTTTTTATTTCGGACTCAAGGATTATTCAGGGTGTTTTTCTTATTTTTTAAACACGTTTTTATAAGATTCAGAAACATGTGGCGTTTGCTTTTAAATATCATTTAAAAAGTTAAAACAAAAAGCGAAGTTTCCAGGTTGGCTACTGTTCATCCTAACATAAACGTTTTGTTTTTGGATTAAAGCTCTTTTCTTTTTTTTTTTTTTTTCTTTTTTTTAAATAGGTTCTCGATGAAAATCTATACTGTTCCTCGGGTTAGTTTTAAAACGCAAATATTCCCCTAATTTGGCACTCTGCCAAATGGGCCTCCGGTTAATTGCATGCTTTGCAATAGTCTGCGTGCCTTTGTTTCACACACGAGATGAGAAATTTAGCTTAAGTAAACGTATCTAGTTTAAGCACAGCTCATTCATAAGCAAATGAAACATGAGAATTATTGCGAAATAAATGCATTAAACTTACCCAGTGGAGAATCAATAATACATTTGAGATATTTCTTTGCTTTTACACCTGACATTGTGTTTTGAATTACTAAAATAATGGCAAATTCAAGTTCACATCCATGCAATACTGCAGTAAGAATAAGCAGACTTGTGATTATATTTTATTTTAATGAGACTGTGTCCTTCCAGAAGCATTAAGTTATATTATTATTATTATTATTATTATTTTACGGGCAAAAATATGTCTTTGCATTCAAACAATATTGTTAAATCTGTACAATACTGGTATATAATATATAATATTTTATATAATATTTTTATCAAATCATCGTTACTAGAGTTATTGTCTCTCCTTCCAGCTAGAGAAAAATCATTTGGAATCGCATGAAACTGAATCGTTAGACAAAGTAACGCAGACATTTCTAACACCAAGTGAAGCTTATCCAGCTTATATCATTAGCCAATGATAGAGTTAGCCTATAGATTTGATACATTGATGAGGGCTTCAAAAATGTTAATGGCATTCACACTATGCTTCATGTTCCTTCTTCGTCTTTTTCTTCTTCTAATAATAATAATAATAATAATAATAATAATAATAATGCAAAAATATTTTATTATTATCAACTATTAACAACTATGGTTTCAAACATAAATTGATCTGTCATCTTTAGAACAACTTAAAAAAATCATATATACAGTGATGTGGAAAAGTATTTGCCCCATCCTGTTTCTTCTGTTTTTGTGTATATCTCATACTAAATTGTTTCATAAATTCAAACAAAATCTAACATAAAACAAAGGTGTAGCAGACAAGCCTCTCGTTCATCGGGAAAGGAGGAAGCAGGAACTGGATTAGCTATTAACAAATAACAAGACTTTAAATCCAACATAAAAGGCTGCACTGAAACATAACAACACACGTCAACAAACGTCGACACACACACCCACACACATGTTGGTGCAGCTATCATTATGAGGACTCTCCATAGACATAATGATTTTTATACTGTACAAACTATAGATTCTATCCCCTAACTCTAACCCTACCCCTAAACCTAACCTACACAAAAAACTTTCTGCAATTTTACATTTTCAAAAAAACATCGTTTAGTATGTTTTTTAAGCGATTTGAATTATGGGGACACTAGAAATGTCCTCATAAACCACATTTATAGCATAATACCCTTGTAATTACCAGTTTTTAACCTAAAAAAAAAGTCCTTGTAAACCACTTAAACCTGCACACAAACACACACACACACACACACACAGCACCGTCTCTCTCTCGCGCGCTCGCTCTCTCTCTCTCTCTCTCTCTCTCTCTCTCTCACTGCTTCTTTATTCCTCTCCCGCTGATTGGGCAAGTCAGCGCTGGGTGTGCATCTTCACGACCCGGCCACGCCCTCCTCCTCGTCACAAAAGGCAATCTGAGTAAACACAAAAAACAGTTTTTATATGCTAATGTTATTTATTGAAGCAAAAAAGTTATCCAACACCAGCTTGGCCTGTGAAAAAGTATTTGCCCCTTAGTTACTAAATCCCCAAATTTACAAAACTGCATTCAGAATGGGGTACAGCTGGACTAGACACACCAAGGCCCGATTACTGCCAGCCCTGTTCAATCAAATCAACATCTAAATAGAACTTTTTCAGCAGAATGAAGTTGGCTAAAAGGTCTAACCCAATAGCACACTATGCCAGTGTCGAAAGAAATAATGAGGAAAAAGGTGATTGAAATACAGTCTGGGAAGGGTTACAAAGCTATTTCAAAGGCTCTGGGACTCCAAAGAACCACAGTGAGAGCCATTATCTCCAAATGGAGAAAACTTGGTACAGTAGTGAACCTTGCCAGAAGTGGCCGACCTTCCAAAATTCCTCCAAGAGCACAGCGACAACTCATCCAGGAAGTCACAAAAAAGCTAAGGACAACATTCAAGGAACTGCAGGCCTCTCTCGCATCAATAAAATTCACTGTTCATGACTCCACTATCAGAAAGACACTGGCCAAAAATGCCATCCGTGGAACAATGGCAAGGCAAAAACCACTGCTAACCCAGAAGAACATTAAGGCTTGTCTGAATTTTGCCAAAACACACCTTGATAATCCTCAAACATTTTGGGATAACGTTCTGTGGACTGATGAGTTGAAAGTGGAACTGTTTGGAAGACAGGGGTCCCGTTACATCTGGTGTAAATCAAACACAGAATTCTACAAAAAGAGCATCATACCTACGGTCAAGTATGTTGGTGGTAATGTGATCGTGTGGGGATGCTTTGCTGCTTCAGGGCCAGGGCAACTTGCAATAATTGAGGGAAACATGAATTCTGCTTTCTACCAGAAAATCCTAAAGGAGAACGTCCGGTCATCAGTCTATAAATTGAAGCTCAAGCGCAACTGGATTATGCAGCAAGACAATGATCCAAAGCATAGGAATAAATCCACCTCTGAATTGCTCAAAGGAGCTAAATTAAAGTTTTGGAGTGGCCTAGTCAAAGTCCTGACTTGAGCCCGATTGAGATGCTGTGGCAGGACCTTCAACGGACAGTTCATGCTCGAAAACCCTCCAGTGTGGCTGAACTAAAACAGTTCTGCAAAGATGAGCGGGCCAAAATTCCACCACAGCATTGTGAAAGTCTGATCTCTAGTTATCGAAAACGTTTGGTTGCAGTTGTTGCTGCTAAAGGTGGCACAACCAGCTATTAAGTTTAAGGGGGCAGTTAGTTTTTCACACGGGTGATATAGGTGTTGGGTAACTTTTTTTGCTTCAATAAAAAAAACAAAAAAAAACTGAGAACTGTATTTTGGACTCTGGTGACCCCCGGAGATTGTGCCACCCAGGTATGCAGCATGCTGTGTTACCAGGCGATGTTTGGTTTGTTTTGGTCCAAGTCAGCTCAAGTTCAGTATAACAATTTTGGAACAACAAGTTTCTATGGGTGTATGTCCAAAAAATCCAAGATGGCCGCCAGTCCTGTTCTTTGTTTGTGTGCCTGCATGTAAGCTTTAAATTTTATTTTTGTTTTATGTGTTTTTATGTATTTTATAGTGACAATCCAGCCAAGGATAGTGACATTTTACATCTAGTGCTTAGTGGATTCTCTTTTTTCTCAACAATTAAAATCTGAGTGGAATTTATTGCTGGTGCTGCTTGGTTCTAGAAGACCTAGTGAGCTGGCAGTGACCTGGCTGACTCTGTGGATCCTGCATTGCTACTCCATGTGCTTTCTTAACAACTCTTGATCCTGAGGCCAACAGTTGGTTACAACAAAGCCATCTGAGCATTTGTCACTCTATGCTCTGTGGTTTTCTACACAGGTGTTATGTATGTGCTGGTTTTCCTATTAATTAAGATGTGTCTTCTTGGTCATGCTGGACTGGATATGGTGAGTGGATATTCATTGTCTCACTCTCTAAGTCTTATAAATTCCTTCAATCATCATCATCAAGAAATTCACCCATGCAACAGAAAAAGCTTTATAACTCCCAAACACAAGTGAGCATTCTGCTGTACCTACAATCTTTGAAAGCTTTGAATGACATTCTCACTATGCCAAAGGTCTTTCTGCATTTTATTGCCAGAGACACTGATTATATTACCAATACACATACTGGGAAATTAAAGATCTCTAGTTATCGAAAACGTTTGGTTGCAGTTGTTGCTGCTATTGTTATCTGGGAATGTGCAACCAAACCCTGGACCTATGCAAAATATACTTACGCCTGCAGACTTTAAAAGTAGATCTGGTTTTGGCCTTGTGCATTTTAATGTTAGAAGTCTTCTTCCCAAAATGGACATGATAAAGCTTTGGGTTGTTACAACAGATATGGATATTATGTTTTTATCAGAAACTTAGTTAAAGAAATCAATACCTGATAATGTGATCGCAGTTGATGGTTACAATGTTTATAGTTCCAATAGAGTTGGTAAAGGTGGTGGAGTGGTGATTTATGTTAAATTTTGTAGGTCCATATCACAGTCTATAACTAAAGCCAGACAGTTTGAGCTGCTTGCTGTTAAGGTGAATATATCTAAAGATCTTCACTTCACTGTTGTTGGCTGTTATAGACCACCGTCAGCGACAAAAGAAGCCCTCTCTTCTCTTTCTGATGCCTTACACAGTCTAATTGACTTTGAATTAATTCTCATGGGTGATCTAAATTGGGATTGGCTTTCCTCTGCTTCTGATTGCATTAAGGAATTGTGTGACTCTTTAAATCTCACACAATTTATTAATGCTCCTACTAGGCTTAAGCCAAAAGATCTAAATATATCCACTCTACTGGATCTCATTATTACAAATGTGCCTCACAAATATACCTCAACAGCAGTATTCTGTAATGATGTCAGTGATCATTGTGCCATTGCCTGTGTAAGAAACTTAAAATTACCCAAGATAAAACCTTGTTATGTTTTTAAAAGGTATTTAAAAGATTTGAAGAACAAGCATTTCTGCATGATTTATACAATAGTGAAATTGGTAGAGTCAATTTAATCCATGATGTGGAGTGTGCATGGGAACATTTTTACAATTCTTTCATGTCAATTTGTAATAAGCATGCCCCTATAAAGAAATGTAGAATCTCTGGGAGGGACAACCCTTGATTCACAGTTGAATTATCTAACCTGATCAGGTAAAGGAACGTCTCATAGGCTAAGGCTAGAACCACTGACTCCCTTGCTAATTGGACTTCCTTTAGAGTCCTGAGAAATAAATGTACAAGTCTGACTAAAACATCAAAGTCAGAATATTACTTAAAATCTATTTCGGAAAATTTAACTAATCCTTCTAAATTCTGGAAACAGATAAATTCATTGTCATGTCTCAGTTCCACTCTAGGCCTCCCTGTGCACATTTTGGTTAATTCAAGTGAAATTAAATGTAAAGATGAAATTGTTAGGCATTTTAATGAGCATTTTATATCAGCAGGGTCTATTCTTAATACATATCGGGGAGCTCTAATTCTAAATTTATTACATCTCTATCATATACTGATTTACCTAAGGACCCCTTTGTATTTAGACCTATTTCTAGTGTGGAGATCTGTAAAGATTTGAAGGCTATTGATAAAAAAAAAAAAAGTCGCCTGGACCCGACAATTTGGATCCTTATCTTCTAAAGCTTTCAGCTGATTTTATTGCTGTGCCGATTGGTCAAATTATTAATTACAGTCTCCAGACTAATACCATCTCTAAAATCTGGAAAGCAGCCTATGTACTTCCTTTACCGAAGGGTGGAGACCCTTCAAATTTAAACAACTATCGCCCAACATCCAAACTCTCTACTCTTGCCAAGATTGTAGAATATCAAGTAAACTCTCAATTGAAACAATTCTTGGCTAACAATAATATTTTAAGTGAAAGACAGTCTGGTTTTAGGTCAGGTCATAGTACCATATCTGCAGCTATGTTGGTAACAAATGACATTATCAATGCCTTGGACAGAAAACAGCATTGTGCTGCCCTATTTGTTGATCTGTCAAAGGTATTTGATTCTGTTGACCATGAGCTGCTGTTAGGCAGACTCAGTGATGTCGGGTTGGTTGACAAGGTTATAGAGTGGTTTAAGAACTACCTTGCAGATAGAACCCAGTGTGTATACAAAGATGGAATAAGTCAAGCTTTTTGGAAATCTCTAAGGGTGTCCCCCAAGGTTAAATTTTAGCCCCTGTGTTATTTTCTATTTTTATAAACAGCATTGGGAGGGACATGTCTACAGCTAAAGTGCATCTTTATGCAGACGATATGATAGTCTACTCAGATGCCTCTTCTCTGAACCAGGCTGTTGTTGATCATCAGCTTGCTTTACAAAAGCTACAAGTCTCATTGTATGATCTTAAGCTGGTACTTAATGCTAAGAAAACCAAATGTATGATCTTTTCTAGAGCCCACTCCCAGACCTCAGATATTGTTGGCATTTATACTTCAGGAGGGGACTCAGTTGAAAAAGTATCATCTTATAAGTACTTGGGTATCTGGGTGGACGATAGACTTTCTTTTAGAGTACATATTGAACACCTAGTGAAGAAGCTGAAGGTTAGGCTGGGTTTTTATTATCGAAATAGGGCCTGCCTTAATTTAGCAGCTAGGAAAAAGCTTGTACAGGCTACATTCTTAAGTGTTCTAGATTATTGAGATATTATTTACATGCATGCTGCTTCCTCTATACTTCACCATCTAGACTCTATGTATCATTGTTCTCTTCGTTTTATATGCAATTCATTGTCTAGTACACATCATTGTGTACTTTATAATTTGGTCTCTTGGCCTTCATTAAGCTTAAGGAGACAGCATCACTGGTATTTTTTTATTTATAAAGCCATACAGAGAAAACTACCTCCTTATTTACGCAATCTTTTGTCACTCTTCAATAGCTGTTATGATTCTCACTCCTCTAGATGGCTACTCTACAGGGTACCCAGGATTTGCTCTGATCTTGGTAAAACAGCTTTTTCTTATTTTGCACCTTGGTCATGGAATTCCCTCCAGAACACATTACATCTAAATACTTTGTTACCTTGGGTGAATTCAAATCTTTGATAAAAAAAAATTGTATGACTGAAGGGTGCAATTGCTATGCATAAGCTGGATTCTGTAATTGTAGTCCATTGTTTTCATTAATGTGTCCTATTTTAATCTTATGTCTTTTTTTGTTGTGTCGATTTTACCTTGTTTGGTGTGCTTTCTTGGCCAGGTCTCCCTCGAAAAAGAGATTTAATCTCAAGGGACTTCTTGGTTAAATAAAGGTTAATAAATAAATAAATAATAAGTAATGGAGCTTTATTCTTCACTGTGTGTTTGATTCATTTCTAGAACATGAGTAAAATTGGCTGACCAATTTTTGCATGCAGAACTCACATATACTGAAGAACTTCTTCAGTATCAATCTATCATTAAATTGTTTAAATGAATTTATACAACTTTAGCTTATTTGAACTTTTCATTCTGATTTCACGCTTTGATTTTTATGATCTTTTCATTTGGTCCCCCTTTACACATTGTTTACTTGTTCAGTCTCTTGTTCTGGCAGACAATGGAGTGATATCAAAGTAGGAAAAGACACAAGTCTTAGCAACACACTTGCGATTTGTACGAGTTGGTTAAATCATGAAATTGTACGAGGTGGGTCGTACACATTCGTACGAGTTTTACAATAGCCAAACAGGTGAGTCTCCATCGTTTCCTTCTAAAACACAACAATTACTTTCTTCCATCACACATAACGTACTCTGTCCGCTTCAAAATTTCTCATGAGATCAGGTTGGTCTTACTTACAGAAGACTTTTAAGAGAAAAGTAGAGATTCCAGAGAATAAAGGTTTGTTTGTACTGCAATTGCAAGGGCGTAACCAGGAAATTACTTTTGGGTGGGCCTGAGTTTAATTTGGGTGGGCCCAGGCCCTTGGCTATGCCACTGGTTGGCAGTGTGCTGTAAATTCAGATGTTTCTTCAGACAGCATGACTCCAAGTTTATAAGATATTCAGAGGTATGAGGTGAGAGGTGAAATCTGTTAATTAGTCTCTACATATTATACCCACCAAAACAGATTTGCTCATAATGCACAAGGAGGTATGGTTTCTTTATTAAAAAACAAAGGCATAGCCTACATTTATTTTTATTATTATTATTAACATTATTTTCTTTGGAGTTACATTCTTTCCAAAGCCAATTGTAACAACGTAGTGCAATTACGAGTGTGATGCTATATGTAGAAAGTGTGAGTGTATCAATACTGTTAGTGCTTTCACATTTATGCATTTCGGTAGATTCTTTTATTTCATTTGTAAGTGACTTGCAGTGCATTTCAAGGTATACATTTTATCTGTATTATGTATTCCTTGGGAGTCAAACCCATAACCTTGGCATTGCTACTGTATTATGTATTCCTTGGGAGTCAAACCCATAACCTTGGCATTGCTATATATAAATACATTAATACTATTTTCAAATGACAGCTATTGCTCTATTGTCTTTCATTTTTTATCCAATTTTTAATTCTACAGAACTAACCTTATGATTAAAATATGGCATTTTATGCTCCAGTGTGTAATAATTTTCATTACCAAGATATATATTCATGACTTTTGAATAAAAATAAAATCTTAAATCAAATAATCATAATTGTGAGCATGTTTGAGATCAAGGTAAATGCACAGATGGCTTATATTTATATGTACAAGGACCCTATTAACTTCCGTTAAAGTCAGCTTTCTTATGGCAGCCTCATTTTGATTTTCTCACTATTTCTCCCACCCTTCAGACCTACACAATATCTCATAATTCCTGTATGCTCAGTAGAAAATCAGAACAGTCCAGGAATCCATATTCTCTCACGTACGTATGATCAGCACGGCTGGTTTGCAACAATGAGCTGAATACACAAAGGTTGGACAGATTCCAGGTATCCAACAATTAGTAATCAGAGACCAAATAATTTATTTTTATTCTTTGCAGAGGTCATTGTTTCAAATTATGGAGACGTCCGACAGCCTTTGAATAAATGAGGTAGATGAGCATTTTCACAAGGCCTGTCAGAGAACAAGGCAGCCAGTCAGGGGCCAAGATGTACGACCTCAGCAAAGTTTACTCCTCGCTTTGTACGGCACAAACAAAACACTAACATTCTCCTCACTTTGCCTGCTTTGCCCATTTGAAGTTCCCAATTAACACTGAAAGTCCTTGGAGAGATCAGATGCCCACAATTATCTGCTTGTTCTTTGATGGTTCAGGCTCGCCATCACTTCCAGTGGATGCACATTAAAAACATCATTGTAGGTCTGCACACAGCACAATGAGGCAGGACGGTGTTTCGTGTGGATCCTTCCACTGGGCAACCCAGAAGTAATGAGTGCAGATTGAAGGTTTGGGTCATTTCACTCACATTCCAATGCACAATGCTGCCAAGGCACTGCAAATTCGCATCAGAGATTTGCTGCTTTCAGAAAGATGTCAATGCCAGGCACGTTTTGGCATCCTCAAAAAACGTACTTCTATATTTGCATAAAACACATTTTAGGAATGAAAATGTGAGCAAAAACAAATACTTTATGCACACATCCATACACGTTTATTAGCTATATAAAGAACATATCGTAGACTTTTTTTGTGTTTTGCTAAGCCTCCTGTTGTCTTATGGTCATTTTTGACCCAGGACAGGTAAAGAATACGTTATAAATATATAGTTTTGGGTACTGGAACCAAACATTGAGACCATCAAAACAAACAAAATAAAGAAAATGTATTTTATATATTATTGTTTAGGAGAAATACAAATTTTAAACAAATTGTTCCTTCCATTGTCTTAACGGGTCAATTTTGACCCATATGGAAATAACCAGTTGTGACCTTTCACCTTCTGACTTTCTGGATGTTTTACAGCTTAAAATAGTTTTTTTGTTTTTTTGTACATTTGTGAATCAAATCTGACCTTAAAATAAAGAAAAACAAAAAAGTTCAAAATAAGCTGTTAGCCCCATACTGTTCTCTTGCTTCCCCACCTGCTTCATTGGGTCCTCCATCTTTCCCACAAATTGCATTCTTTCCCCCTAAACAGGGTTTGCACCCACATGCACATGCCCACACAAACAAACACGCTTAAAGATTATTTTTATTTTTTTTTTTTAACAGGTAATATGTTAGTAAATAAGTTTACTATCTTGATTTTATATGTTAGGGTACAATGGGGCTAAAGGCCCCCCCAGTGGTAAAAGACCTATTGGATGTTATTTTCTCCTAAAATATCAGATGGCAGAAATATCTATTATGGCACCTTCCTAAACACTGCAACATTATTTAATTTTTTTACATTAGTGGGAAGGAATGGATTTGTTGAAATGGACGTGCAAAGTGGGCCCATTTTGACTACTGGAAAAGGCAATAGAGAATAATTTGTGAAATAGGCATGTACTAAAATTGTTACTCCATGAATATTCAGAATGAGACATTTATGGCCTTATCATTATAATATTTTATTGTGGTCCAAATGTTTCATTAAGAGGGGTCTTTAGTGCCATTGTACACTAATCAGAATTTATGCATTTTGAGAGGTTTACAATACGGGTTAAAATGACCCAAAGGACAAAAGGAGGGTGCAGTTTCCTAAGACAATAAGACTAAACTAATTATAATTACTGCAGACTAACCAAACCCCTATCCCATAGAGTAAACATTTCACCTTTTTAGACTAATTAATATATATATATATATATATATATATATATATATATATATATATATATATATATATATATATATGGTTGTGGGGAGGTTATGGGGACAATTTTGTCCCCAAAATATAGCTATTTAGCATCCTCTACCCCATCCCCAAACTCCAAAATATCTTTGCCAGTGGTAAGAAAGATCATTCTCTCCCTCTTTTTGATGTTCAAATACAAGCCAGTTACAGAACTGGGAATACACTAAATCACAGGGGCACCCTCTCTCAGAAGGCAGAGCTGTTTGCATTTGGACGTCACTATTTGTGGGTACTTGATGAGATGTGACAGCCCAACTATAACTCACCAAACTCTGCATTTTGGTGCATTTTCCAGCCTTACCCATTTACAATGGTTCAGTGGAGATTTCTTTATTTCTGCACAGACAATGGTCCCCTTCTTTATAGCTGTCTCGCTCTCTCTCTCTTTCTCTCTCACACACACGAACACACTCTTGCTCGCTGTCACGCGCATTTTAATGGTAATTAATGACATCACTGCAAAGCGAGGGGAATAAAGGCTGAGGTGCGTTTGTTTGCTGTGTGGACCGTGGGAACCCCGAGCCTCTTGAGAGTGGCGATACTCGCGCTGGAACAATACTCACGCTGTCGCTTCTCTCCCAAACACCCCCTCGCACTCCTTACTGCCCTAGATTCTCCCTCTCTCTCCTGCGGGCTGTGCTGGAATCGGCTGCCCTCTTTCTGCCTGGTGCTGTAGCGCACCTTCTCTAGAAACATTCTCTGGCCCTTATGTGTGCGCTCGAAGTTAAACCACATTAAAAAAAAAATATATATATATGTATAAAAAATAATGATATTATATATATATATATATATATATATATATATATATATATATATATATATATATATATATATATATATATAATTTTTTTGGCTTTTTAAATTAACACACTCAACTAATCACAATACGATTAGTCAAACACGTATGACCAGGCCCGGTTCTACATGGGTGCTAAGCACCCTCAAACGAAACTTAGAGCACCCTCATTTGCAGACCAGGGAAACTGCTGCCCACGGGTCGATTTATCATGAACGTTTTTATTTGATCTTTGATTTATCTGGCTTTGGGACCTATCGCGCATCCATAAGCTTTTAATATGCCCAGGGTTGCCAGACAATAGATGCAACACCCCAAACAGAGATTTATACTTGCACAAATAGGAAATATTTCGCCTTGTCATGCAATCTCATGTGAGTGTTAAATTGAATACTACATTACCACTGCACTGAAGTATGGTAAAATAAACAATTAATAATTGTACTCAGCCTTTATTCAGTTTTACAAACGCGTGATAGAAATGTAGCAGCAAAACTTCAAGCAAGCGCAGAATGGTCCCATCAGAATACACTTCAGAAAATTGTGCATTATTCATTGAGTGCATTACTACTTCTGGGATTAAAAGATACAACTATGCAGAAATTTTTATCTTCTCTCTTCCATGTTCTACTTAACAGCTGATGTGGTCCCTGTACCAAAACAATTGCACACTTCTGCTCAATTGAATATGTAAGTCTAATGTTGTAAATTGGCAAGCAGATTTCCTTGAATCCCATCAAACACACAAAAATCCCTGTAGTTTGTGAATACACAACTGCTGCATCAAAACTTATAAACGTGTATGATTGTGCAAATCAGTATGTCCGAATCTGCAGGTGCAGCATTTTGCTGTCATTTTCAGCGACAGATCATGTGAAAAAAAAAACGAAGCAATAAATGTTTCGTACATAAAAAACTGTTTTAGTAGCATTTAAACATGATTTAATATATTTAAAAAAATTTGTAATTACGATGCATCTCCACTTTATACAGAGCACCCCCACAATTTTCAGAAGTACCCTCAGTGATTTTTATCTGGAACCGGCCTTGTGTATGACACACAAAGCATTGAGAAACTCAAAGAGTCGGCGGCCACCAAGAGTAAACAAACTTGTAGCTGCTAGCCTGCTAATTAGAAGAATGTGCTTATTTTCTAATTCCCTTAACAGAACTTACATAAAAGCAGCAACATATCCTCAAATCTCCTCTCACTCCAGCTTCGGGACACAGCACCGCATGGCACACACACCCAGTGTAAAGACTATATCCTGCAGACACAGTTTTTGTAAAACAGCCCTGACAAAAGTGTATCTCCGATCGTGTTGTTGTTTTTGTTGTTGTTGCTAGTGTATTGCGCATGCAAACAACGTAAGAAGAAACATTACTTCATCACAGGGGTATTTGTAGGTGTGAATGCAAGGAGGAAAAGTCTCTTCAGGAATGTAGTTCCTCTGAAATATTGTCCACACAGAAAGTCCCTCTTGGGCAGGGTCCAAGCGGAATAAGTGGAAATTAATTTAAGCCAGCTACCTGGCTAGATGGTGTTTGTTCAGTGTCATGTATTAAATAGCAACAATTAGTTAGATAACATTCTTCGATCCTCTATTAGTCATACATCTTCTCATCATCCAAATTTGTAGGTCAGAATTCACAAAACTTGAACTCTGGTAAGCAACAGAATGTGAAATTTCTTTGCATGAGCTTGCGTTTCCGGTCACCTGTGTTTGGATGCATATAAATAAAAGTGAATGGAACACAAATGCTAGTGTGTGACTGCAGGTTAACCCATGCTCAACCTGGGAGATAGTGCCTTGCCTAAGGAACTGATGATTGTATTTGAAGATTTATTCCTTGCAGGGATCAAACCTGAAACTTCCAGTTTCCTACACTGTTCTTTAACCACTGGACTACAACCTCAGGTATCACAGTTGTAGATGTTTTTGGATGGTTATGTGCTTGATTGGAGAATAATACAATATACAAGGCATTACATTTCCACCTGAATTTTCATGTTTCTCTCTCTCTCTTTTATTTTATTAATTTTTTTAGCTGGCTGTCCAGTGCAGCTTTCAAGGCAAACTACAGTCCTGTCAATCAACATTCGGCCTGGGGCCAGAGGTTAGTAATCAACTCTCACTTCACTTTAAGGTTCACAGACATGAGTGGACACTCCCCGTAGGTCATATTCTTTAATAGTATAGTCTGCACTCTGCAACATGGCAGCCACGTAATCACCAACTACTACACCCTAATGGGACATCCTAGCGTTATGTCTATAACCATAATTACAGCCTTTCAAATGCTTTGCCACTGAGCTCAGGAGAAATGTGCTGGACCATTGCCATATCTTGAGTGGTGAGAGGAAAGGTACCATTTTATGACAGGATTTTTTTTTTAAAGGATCTTTAAACAGAGGGATCGTTTTACTTTTCTGAAAGCATATGACTGCGTTAGATAAAGCGGTTACACAGTAAATGGTGTGAGATGTGTGAATTAGGAAAGACATTGATTCTACACAGAGGTGCTGTGTCACAGTCATTCATTGTTATATACAGCATGTCTTTATAATCCGTATTTGATCTTTAATTTGAACACACAGTTAAGAATCACTACTAAAAATAATATTGAAGTTGCATGTCATTTTGCAGGGATTACTGACTGTACAGTGTAATGCTGATGCTGGCATGATGAAAAAAATAACCCAAATGCAGTTCATTAAGACTCTACATTTAAAGCAGAAAAGCAAGACATGACATGAATCAAGATCAATCCATTACTACCTATCAATCTAATCTTTAAACAAAAAAGAAAACAAACTCACCCAGAAGAAACCCTTTTACGTTGAACAACCCAAGACAAATGACAATGCAAATATAAGGGCTATTCATACTGTGGCTAATGAGCTAACAAGAGACAGTTGTGAACAAACTAGTGAAGCATAACTAAACAAAGAAAAACCACTTTCAAGATAAAATACAAACCATGAAAAAACCCCAGACAACCACAAATATTAAAGACTCCAAAGCCCCTTACAATAAAAGTGAATATAAATTTTATAAATGAATCTTTACTCTTCTAATACGCTGTCTGGTAATGTTATTCACGTATATCAGGGGGTTATATCAGGTTATTCACCATCTGATTCCAATAAGGTTATTCACAAAATAGCTGTCCAGGGGAGTCTGGTTCTTTTCGGGACCCCCGTAATTTACACCGTGCATTTATGTACAAGGTTCACGGTAAGGATGGGAACTGTAAGGAACTGAACGATTTTGATTCCGATTCCTCTTAATGATTCCGGTTACTTAACAGCTCCAGTAAGGATTCCAGTAATTATTTTAGTAGTTTAAAAAATATATATATAATTATTTGGAAATGAGAAATGTAATTCGTATTGTATTTACTGCCCTCTGTAGTCTGTAACAAATCTTTTTGTAAAAGGTGTGTTTGTAGATTTTTTGAGACATAAATACAATGTTAAATAAAAATCTAAATAAACAAAAAATGTGATGGCGTATTCAGTTTATTCTTTTATAAAATTCCACTTATTACAACAACATTTGTTTATCTTTTACTACACATTGTCATATGAAGTCAGTAACTACACTGCTTGATTAAAGTCTCACCGATCTGAAGTACAGTAACATTAGGCTACACAGTAACATTTCCAGTGACAGCTGAGACCTTGTTATGTAGTCTAATGTTATACTTCAGGCTAGTAAGACAGTTCTCTTTTCATTTTGAGTTGGAAATTCATAACTTGCACTGGCTTGATTACTTTTATTCACCTTATGCGCCAGAGAAACCAGTGCACAGCCATCTTGAAAATCTTGTCTTTGATCTTCCAGCCTAGCGGTTGCTAGATATCTGTGGTGTTGATGTCAAAGAGTAATATGCTGGCAAAGTGGATTTACATATTGTAGAGTTGCCAGAAGTTATCATGAGTATTGTAAAGTGTTCAGAGAACATAATAACAACTGGAAGGAGAGGCAGAAGATTTTAAAACAAGAGTGTTTCATTTTTAAATCCACAAGATCCTACCTTCATGCTGTGGACGTAATGATATGGCTCTGTCCCCATGAAACTTCAAGAGACAACACGAAAGTCATTAAAAATATATCCGTACTACAACTCTGGCCATCTATAATTCACACATCACGTTACAGTTAAAGTGAGCAGATTTTTACATCTCAAATCCAGAAGATGGTGTGCTGCTATACAGGCAACATACACACATACAGTATACATGTAAAACTGCAAGTTTATTTTATATTCCGTGTTCAAGAAATGTAACTTACATTGAAGCATTTAGAAAAATGTGAGGTGACAAATTAATTTCAAATTAGCTTCAAAGAGTCACAAACTTGCTGCAGTCTTGCCGCAAATTCGACACTCATTAATTTTTGACTAAACCAGAAGTGGCGTATGTTTCGTGCTGTAAATTCAAAAGAGCCGGCTTATAGAGTCATTTGTTCGGGAATCAAAATACACTGGTAGCGCTGTGTGTTTTACGCTCTAGACTCAGTAGAGGAATGGCAGTGGAAACACTGTCAGAGTATTTTAGTATAGTATTTTAGTACAGTGTTCCATCCGCATCGGTGGAAAATTGCACGTGGGGGAATACTTAATGGAACCAAAAGTCATGAAGATTATACAATTCCGGTATTTTTTAAAGAATGGAACCGGTTCTGAACAAGAATGGCCCCAGACCCAACCCTAGTTCATAAAGTGGCTTATTGCAAGAAAGCTGCTTAAGACACAAAAGTGCCACTTGCGTTTACATGTACTGTGTTAGCAGCTAACTCTGAAGCCCAAAAGATACTTCGGTCAGACGCGAATCAGCAGAGTGCTCGAAACTGCACATACTGAGCGTGCAGTATGTGCATGCGCTTGCCACAAGGTGGCAACACTCACTTGAGACATTGCTGTCACTAAGAAGTGCTAAAAGATGTAATCACCGTTAAACAACAGGAGACGAAGGTGGAAATAACAACAGTGGATATTCACGTCAAGAGCGCATGTGTGAAGAGATCAGGAGATACCTGCGTTTGCATAACTCGCGTCTGAAGTAATATATAAATGTCTTTATGTGTCGGAACTCCTGAAGAGAAATAGTCCAGTATCTCATAGCAGACATAGTGCACGTGTCAACCGCAAAATATACTTTGAAAGGCAAGCATTTGACTGTATGCAGACGCTAAGCATGGGCATCAAAACTGAAGTATACTCTGGGCTTTAATGGTGCATTCCAGACAACTCGGAACTCTGAATTTTCTCACCTTCTTCTTGGAAATAATGACTGGAACGCCACCTGAAGTCAGACATCCTATCAACCCCAACCTCAGCAAGAAGTGTCATCTGATGCCACTTCCAAGATGGCAGTGAACAACGAACATAGCGTGGAGTTGGGTTTTGTGAAACATAAAATCAAACTTTTTAGTATTTTCACTACACGAACATGCAATAAACAACAAATAAACAAAATTATATTAAGAAGAATTGTTTTTGTATCAATCAATGCCTATGCTTTCACATATTTTGCTCGTGAACAGCTAATAGATAGCAAGCTAGCTAGCATCTGGAAGACTATGGGTGCCTTCCATTCAGAAGCGAACTGCAGTAAACTTCACCTCTACTCAGCCCTATTACCTTCAAAGTCTTTAACATCCACTGTAAGAGCACTGAAACGTGTGGGGCTCATTTGGAACTCACTTTTTAAGACCTTTTTTTTTATTTTTTATTCTGTTTAAAGCAATCTTTTAGCATGACTATCATGATTGTTCTCCCTTCGAAGTGCCCTTCAGTGGCTGATTTATCCTGTTCGGAGCACAGGTGTGCATTTGGCAAGTGTCCTTGTGACCATGATGTGTTATTGACACCTTTGCGAGAATCGGATGTGATGTTGAAATGTTTCACAACAGCAAAGACGATATAATGTCATCTCCCTGTAACACTTGTGTTATTAATGAATATGGCATCTGAGGAAGACTAGATGTCAATTATGGCCATCAAGATTTCTTTCATTAATTTTAACAAGAGGATTGTTTCCTCATTTCTCCAGAAATGTTGACTTGTTGAGATGATTTAGCTGCATCTGGTGATGGAGTGATGCTGTCTTTTCCACGCACACTCTTCAAAAACCTAAAAAAACGCTACTTATGTGTTTATATGGTCACATTGCCATGTTCTCCAATGGAAACCTAGGTGTGTTAAGTTACTTTCTTTAAACTCCTTAAGTGACGTAAGGAAAACAGGGTTCGTCTTTACATGATGTTTCTGATTTTTTTTTTTAAGTGGTATAAATGGGGTCAGTGATTCATTGTGATATTCCTTTTTTGCCTCCAAGCCAAAACAGGGTCTAGACAAAACAAATGTAAACACAGAAAACAAAACAAAAATTTTTCTGTATAATGGAATGTAGACAAATATGTTTTGTGGATACTGTAGATATTGTACTGTAGCCTACCATGGATGAGTAGAAAAATATACCTCTCTTTGAGAGGAATGCCTTGAAATCTACCTTGAAAACCTTGATTTCTACTTTACACTTGGTACTCCAGAGTGTTCTGTAAATGTCTGTTGATTATGAAGGCCATGAAATGCATTTGACTCCATACTCTTATTCATGTAACCACTCTTGAATTTGTTTGGCAGTGATTGAGAGCATCTTTAACAGCATGCACCTTTCGTGTACAAGGACTCCTTAGCTTTTATATAACTATGCAAAGCAACCATTAGTCCCAGTGACCCCCTCAGGTAAGCTTTATAGATATCTCATGCTTAACAGTTGGCAATGCTAAATAATTCTGCATCCAGTGCATCCTTAGACTTCTCCAGATGCAAAGCCATTAGGATGGAAAAAGCAAGGTAAAAGATGACTCATTATTGCATGCTTTTTTCCCCACTGCTCAGAGGTCAGGGTATTATGCTTCTTACAGAAGACTCTGCATCTCAGTGCAATAATGGAGGATACCAACACCTTTTGAATGGCAGTCTTTCCAAAAATTCCTGCTTTTTTGAAGCTCACAATGTGCTGTAGTAAATTGCTTTGCTCCTAGGCCTGTCTTTGTGTTTCTGTCAGACACTTATGATGTATAATGTCTGAAGAAGAGATTAAATGTTCTGTCGTAACGAATACAGTTCAAATATAATCATGCATATAAATGATTGCAATTGCAGCACTGTGAAGAATCTTATGATACATACATAACCCAAAATGCTTGGGGGATTACAACGTGACAACAGCTTCATTTCGATGGTTTAATTTCAGCTGCCTTGTGAGAATTCCCATGGATTTAACACAATGGAAGGCATGTCAGAGATGCAGTCTAGTCTACCAAGTGGCAGATTAGTTGCCTCAGACTGACTTTTTTGACCCCAGTGTCTGGGATTTCGCAGTGTCTAGGTGTCCAATGGTAGTGGGAGGCAAAAGCATACACTAGGTGTCTGCTTGAAAAACAGAAATCTGATCACACACTGTTTGTGATGTCAATTGAGTAATGTGACTCCACCCCTCCAGCTCCACCCATCTTTGTCTGACATTCCATGGACTTGAACATGGCGCAGTCTGGTTTCAGACAAGAGTCTGTCTGGAATGGTGTGTGTTAATAGGCTCTTGAGGACGGATCTCCCCTCAAGCTTCCTATACGGTGCTGTCTTGTTGAAGCAATAATCTGGGAACCCCAAGACTGTTCCCAGGGGTCTCGGGGCCTCATTTGTTCTTCGTTTCTCAGAGCTTTATGCAGAGATATGAATATGCATGGGTTGACAATGTACTTGAGCTGCTTTGCTTTATGCCCTGGATAGTTAGTATTTTGAGGCCCCCTACAGACCATTCTCAGGACCCTGATCTAGAAGCAAGAGAATGTCTGGGGACAGATTTCTACATGTTTTTTGAGTCACGTAACAATCAGTTAGCTTGCCAGTAACAGCAAGAAAATAGCATATTCCAATATTACTTCTTCCAGTTCAAGTGTTTTGTGGTGCAATTTGAGGAAATAAAAAAATATGGCCAGCTATGGTGGCCACTGCAGTTTATAAATAAATAGCAGGAAAATCGGTCCTGCCCATATTCAGCCTAGTGCATTCAAAGCAACCCTTTCTGTTTTACCACCCAGTGGGTCTGGGGTCCCCTTCACAGGGAGCTGGGTTCAACATGAGGTACACAACCAACCTGTCATTCAGAGGACTTCGGGAGAAAGAGATGTTTCGACCAAGACAACAATGCTGCCAGACTGCATATCGTGCACTCCTCCACTTTTGGGGGGTGGAAATGAGGATACAAGGGGTTACCAAGGCATTTGGGTGGAAACAACTTGTTTCCCTTCATTTTTTCAAATATTTAAGCACTGCTTTGTCCAATATACTGTATATTCAGTTAAAAATATTAGCTGTTTTGCTAATATTAACATTTCTAGACATAAAACTTCTTGTTATGTTCAGTATACTTTGTTTTTGCAATACACATTTGAACATTTAATATCAAAATATGAGAATTGGAGGACATTTAACTTATCAGTTCGCATTTGCTTTTTACAATATAATAAATAAATTCTTATTTTAGATACAGATGTTGGTTCCACTGTTTTGTGTTATTTACTTAAGCAGTTTTACACAACCAAGGCAAGTGTGCTTAGCTTTTTTTAGGACAAATAAATGAAAAAAGACTGAGCTGGCCCTGCTCAGCAGTATTCACCTTAAATTGAGCATGAAAATAACATGTTCTCCACAATCCCAAAAACACTTCAGGCAAAAAGAAACTTTATGTAAGAAACTTGCAATAATGCAGCTAATGATTATATCCCTTCTTTGCATATCACCTTTGCAAACACATCTTAAACAGCAGCAGATGGTGGAACAGAGGGAGAGAGGTGTTTCCTTTGGTCTAGAGCTTTTTGTTTGACAGCTTGCCCTGTAAGTCTATCCCTAGTTCAGACCTCTCTGCTTTTCTTCTTCTTGGTCAGGTAGCAACCCTTTTTCCATGACCACTGAGTGAAAATAATTTGTCTCTGTCTGTGTCATTCCACAGAGGAATCAATCAAAGGAGCCAATCAGTTTATTCCAACCAATTATTCCCATTTTGCCCCGAGCACTGGCTTAAAGGAGCTGGTCATAATCAATGGTTCCACATTGTAATTATTTGTAATTCTAGTGCTGATGTGGCTTAAGATCCACATTTAGGGGGCTTGTCACTCTCAGGGTGGGAATGAAGTGCAGAGAGCAGGAAAGACTACCGTCTCCTTAAACACAGCAGATGCGTTCATCCATTGATTCCATCCCTCTGCCATATTGGACTTTGCACAGATGATAGAGAGGCTGGGGAAAAGGAGGATTGGTCCAGAGAAAAATGTGAGATATAAGCCACTGAACGTGTTAATGAAGAGATTAATTTCTCCAGATCAATACACTATATTACTATAGTTTTTTGAAGGAAGGAAGGGAGGGAGGGAGGAAGGAAGGAAGAAAGGAAGGAAGGAGGGAAATAAAGAGTGAAGTAATATAGGAAGGAAGGATGGAAGCAAGGAAGGAAGGGAAGGAGGAGGGAAATAAAGGGTGAAGTAATAGAGGAAGGAAGAAGGCTTGTCTTGATGTCTTGAAATTGCTACTGATATGCAGTCAGATATGCTCATATTTGTGTTCAACATTTCTTAACTAAATTGAAATTCTCTGTTCTTTTCAGCTTTTTGCTCTTTCGCAGCCACAAAGATTTAACTTCAATCTTAAAAATGTACTTTAATCTTTCTTCATATCTTTTGAAACTTAGAAACTAAATTTAACGCTTAAACAGGATCTTAGATGAGAGCTCAAGCATTATTAAGTGTTTCTGGATTCTGTGACCGATTCTGCTTAAAGGCCTATCAGCACAGATGTACCAATCACCCAGAGCCAGTCAGCACTAAAGAGTGATATAATTATCAGGTCAGGAGGGGATAGACTGCTGAATGAAAGACACCACCTTTCCTCCACCCCCCACCCTCACTGCCCACCATTATACCCAACCAACAACAGGCCAATTTGTCCATGAGGCCCTTGTACCCACACTCCCTGCCGAGTTATTTAGCTCCTCTTCTGCACTTCAATGGCAGGTACTGATTAGAGGGGCTGCAATCGTCCTCCCGGTTCCCTTTAAAAAAAAAAAGAATGAAAAACTAGCCCCCTTCATCCTGGCAATCTTTAATCTGATTACAGGCTTTCTACAGCTTTTCAGACAAGACCAGCCATGTAGGACAATGGCAGGCCAAGTGGTTCCACACACAGCCTCTGAGCTATGTGATCCAAGTGTGGATCTCTGGGCGCTCTAACTCCGCTGGCAGTTCCTTTCAGAGTAAACTATGGCTGGGTCTGCCCACCTTCCCGCCTGTCGGCCTGCTCCCCTCACACAGGGGATTAACGTGAACATCTCTGTTACAGGAGTGACACCCTCCTCTCTCCCCCCCCCAATGTTTGATTAGGGAGACAAAGAGATTTGACCCCAACTCTCTTGCTTTCAGTCGTTCAGCCTGATGCTGCAAGCAGTAGATCTATAACTGCATGCTCCACCCCCTTGTCCTCATCCCCATGGGAAAGCTGCCCATATTCAGCGGACATGCCGCCCTGCTCCACTGCTGCCTGTCTCATTACAAACTTGTAATCCCTCAAACCTGAGTGAGCTGTTGCAGTTCTTCCCTGTTGAGTTTTATTTAGTTTGACTTACTTCAAGGAGGCTTAAGAATGCAAAACTGCCCAAAAAGGCACAGCAAAACATCGAGCAAAAGTATATCCATTTTATGTAAAGAACACTGGAGATTTTGGAGGTGAATGGGGGATAGGGGGAGGGGATGCCACAATGGTGGTGAGTTTGGCCTATTTTTTCATTGCGAAAAGTGAAAGGTTATCTATTATTCACCTACGAATAAAACATTGGCTAGTACCACAGGACACTTGTTTTTGGCACCAAATCTGTCAAGTCTGATTAAAGAGTTGTTAGTAAGGTTGGTTAGTTGCTCACCCCAGACATATTGTATTATTGCTGTGTATTATGAGTATTATCTGCAAAGTATCTGTCAGCTGTCAAAACCAGACATAAATTCCCTATAAAAACAATGAACACGAAGCCATGTGCAAACTGAAGTGTCATTCATAAAGATATGAAATGCCCTCTCAATATAACATCATCACAGTCCTGCTGTCAGTCGTTCACAAAACCAGTGCGAAGTTCATTAAATGTCACAGTGATGCAGGAAATGAACCAACTGACCCCATTTGACCCTTTACAAGGAGTCTATTTCCATTCGAATGGAAGAGTCTGGCCTGAGGTTGACCAAAAGCATGCTAACAGATGACCAGCAGGTCAATTAAAGACCATTTTGTTGTGATTTTGACAGGCTATAGATAACAGTTAAACACAGCATGTGGATTACACAGTATTCTACTGGATTGCATTGTATTCTTCTACTACTTATAAGATCAAAAGCTACCCCAGTGACAAAATGCTAAATACTGATGAAGAAAAAAACCTCAACCAATATTGCATTTAGCAAAACTATAGAATTGTTGTTGTGCTTTATTGGAACGTGACCTTTAAAATGCCACTTTTATTGGAACTTCACATTTATTTTGTAAGTGTAGTCTATGATCCGTAACAGATTCAAGAACACTATGAATCACTTTTCTGTTTGCAAAAACCAAACTAAGAAGACCAGTTTGTACACTGTGTTGCTGGTGCTTTGCAGTTCCTCTTTATTCCTGTCAGGGTAACTCCTGAATTATGACGTCACTCGTCAAACAGGGCTACCGTGTGGCAAATAATGAAATAAAGAGCAATTGATCTCTTAAAAAATCAGGAACTGCGGAAAAACGTGACTTAAAAGTTTATTAATAAAAATGATGTTTTCCTTACAGATCAGGAGTTCCTGTAAGTTTCATTACATTTTTGACTATTTGAATATACATTAAACTAATGATCTGATATGAATGAAACGTAATCTAATTAATGAAAGTAGTCATAATAATATTTCATTATCTATAATTTATAGTTAATATAATTTTATTATACATATAATAAGATTATATCCTTTTTGTTATCCTTGCCTCTTAGACACGTCTACTGTTCTTTTCCTCTCTATTACATAGCGCCATCGGTATAGGGCCTGCATAGGTTGAATTATTACAATGGTACAACATTATTACAACAGATACATTCACTAACACCGATCCATTTGTTTAAAAACAGCGGTAAAGTCAAAACAAACGAATATTTCTGCAACGTCCTGTCAAGACTGATGTTTAGCCATAGATGGGGTACATACAGTAGCCTACTAGTTTATATTGGCAAGGGTTTTATTCGTTTAAATATATCAAAACATTGATGGTTTGGTAAGAAGAGAGCTTATAGGCAATGTTCGGCACAAATAAAAAATTAGACTACAAAATTAAAATTACAAAACTGTAATTGTCTTTATTTATGTTTAAGAAATATAAGCATAATAACGGGAAGTTTTTTGTTTTTAAAACTTTTAATGGACACCAAACAGACGTTCGTAACATGATTAATAAAAAGAAAAACAAAGATGTTTACATGTATTAACAAACTTAGTTTGTAACCCATTGAGGTAAAAGATAGTGACATTGTCTTTTTACAACATTTATATATAAAAAAAAAAAAAAGGAAAGAATATACATTAGGTCATAAAGAAAAACATTTACACGCTGTCCATAATGATTTACATAATCAAATATAGCTAATAGTTTAAAATAGAGGAATATTTAAAAAAAAAAAAAAAAACTCACTTTACTATATTTACACTTCAAAATAACAATAGATAAATAACTATTAACACGTTCATAATATCAAAATTGTAATATCTAGCGTAATTACAGTTCATTAACAGAGCAGCACATATGCCTACAGTATAACAGAATAGGCCTATATTTCATTCTTTATACATAACACGTGTATATACTGCAACTGTTGACTTTAAGTTAACTTGAGGACTTTAACGTGCATGTAAATGAAATTGAACCAAGACCTGCCCCTTGTACTCTACCTACTGGGCTTCAAGGGTATTAGGTTTACCTCACAAAGGTATTACAGCGACTCTTTTGTCTTGAGCACAGACTAGATTAAAACATCGTTCGTCTCTTCAAAAATATTTTTTTCATTAGGACGTGATCGGGTTTATCTTGCGTCATAAAGGCATCATGCAGTCCTTAATTCTTGCTTCAGCTTTGTTCCACAGTGAAGTTATGTTCCGACCTGAATGGTAAATCAAAATAAATAAATACAAATAAAAACATTAAAGACAAATAGAACAACGAAAGCCTATAAAGCCTATAAAGCCCTTAATGTTTATGCAGAGATAAATAAATAGATCTCAAATGACAAAATCAGAATGTAAGGAGGCTGAACTGACGTTTAATCTAGGTAATTTACATGAATATAAAGTTTATTTCGTTAGTGAAAGTGGACTGTGCAATTAAGGGCTATATCAGCAAGTTGCTAAGACCAAGCTTAAAATCTCTTGTGTGGTGGTGCAGTGCCATCTTGTGGTGATCTACTAGAATGCAACAAACTCACTATATTTTCACTACATAAATATTCACTCCGAACCCATTGTCGTGTTCAGTGTACCTTTACAATAGATTCTAATATCAAGAATAATTGTAAAAAAAAAAAAAATTAATTAAAAAAAAAAAATTCAACACATTAACACATTTCCGTGTCCGAGTATATCCTTACATCCTGTCTGGATTTTTCCCGATCATATTGCTGTTGTACTGAAGAATGGGAGGGATGCTCTCCTCATCCTCAGGCACCTGTAATGGATGATTTGAATCATTAAATGCCCTTTTCACACTCTGCTGACCAAAATAGTCAAATCTGATGACAAATGTTTTCATTTTCCGTTCAACACGATACTTTCTTTCACATTAGCCTTAGTTTACTTTTGTGTACTTTCTCGATTGAACTCTATGATGCCACCTAGTGTTGAAACGATTAAACACAAATTTAACTCACCTCCCAGTACACCTCATCGTCGAAGCAATTATCATCTGACGGGTCTCCCCAGATTGGCAATCTCAGAATAAAACCTATAGAATATTTTATATTATTTATCTTCATACAGCCGTAACGTTTTATATCCTTTAAATTCGTAAAATAAACGAATAAATACGTTATTTAAAATAATTTAAATAATAATACAAATTTAATAGACTCTAACCAACTATAGCGCCGCCCACGAGGCCAAAGGCGAGAGCTACACAAAGTCCGGCAGCCTGGAAACCTCCTTGCGTGCTCGGTGTCCTCTTTGCAAAATCCCCTTCAAAATCAAAGGTATTTACCAACCTGTAAAGGTTAAAAAAAAAAAAAAATCACACATATATATATATCAGCATGACAATACAGCACAGTTTTCAGTGTTATGTTGCTTTCATACAAAAGTTCTTTAAACAAGAATGTGAATATCGAGTAATTGACATTTCTGACGCAATGTGGTGTGCAATTTTGTTTTTCCTCCACCTAGGAAAATAGTTTCAAAAGAAATCTGTGTAGTGAACACGGACGGAGTGATTCAAACAGTTTGGCACATTTCAGTGCTGTACTGTCTGAAGGGGTTTATTTTGCGATAACAACCGGCTGACTGTCCATAATTCTGCTTTTTACATGGCTACTAAACGAATAGGTGAACAAATGGACATAAATAATTGATTTGCATTAAAACTTTGTAATTATGCGAGACAAAAGAAACTGCAGAACAGTTAAATTACACAAATGGTTTGCACCGGAGTTCTATTTGTTTTTTATTTAGTCTAGCTTCTCGTTATCCAGCTTATTACAAGACTACTTGCCAAATAACGGAATAAATGGACATAAAACATATGCGTTTAAATTATGTAATTACGTGAGAAGGATGACATCGCTGAACAGCTAAATTCCACCTCCAGCTTGCGTCTGAGTTCTGTTCATGTTCTGTTAGTGTTTATTTTGTAAATAATGACTGTTTGGCTGCTCATTATCCAGTTTATCACAAGACTACTTGCCAAATTAATTACAAAAAATGGACATGAAACTGGTTTGAGTTTAAATGATTTTATTAGCTTACTCATTGAGTCTGCACAGTGATCCGAAAAGTAGGAAAGATGAATCGCAAGACCCAGATGAGCGGTCTGATATGTCTTAATCCCCCAATGTGCAGTTGTTACTCAGAAATATCAGACCGCTAGATGGCACCATTGATCAATCAGAATCGAATATTCCATAGACCCGTGTAATAAACAAAGTTAGCACTCTTGGAACACTGCTTGTCCAGTCAAATTAGCGGAATGGAGATAACACCAAAAAGACAACGGTGTTTTCGAGTTTGTTTGACCTTATTGACATTACCAAACAGTCTAGAGCCACACTCACCCCTCTTGTCCATAGACACCCTTACTGGCAGTGGCCGCTGTGATGGCACCAATAACTCCTCCAAGAACACCAGGCATAGCATGCAGGTTGTGGATGCCACAGGTGTCTTGAATCTTCAGGTGCTTCTCCATGAAGGGCTAAAATGGAAAAGCCGCATGTTTTGGGTTGTAAATTAATCTGTTCATGCTTTGCTGCTGATGTTCTGATGTAATTTACCTGCACTTTTGTAATACTTACAGTGATCACCAGGTAGCCAAAAGTTGACAGTATACCACAGCAGAAGCCCACAATGAGTGAACCGTAGGGTGTGATCATAAACTCGGCCGCTGTTCCCATGGCAACTCCCCCAGCCAGGGTAGCATTCTGGATATGTACCTAAGTTGCACAAAGCAGAAATGTCACAATCCAACATACAGATAGCTGCAGATAGCTGATGTCATTGTGACATAATGAGGTGTGGTGATTTACCATGTCCAGTTTACCCTTCTTGGCTGAAAGGCTAGATATGGCAAATGTAGTTAGAACAGAGGCAGCCAAGGCCAGGTAGGTGTTTATGGCTGCCCTATGTTGGCCATCTCCATGGTCTGCGATGGCAGAGTTGAAACTAGGCCAGAACATCCAAAGGAAGAGTGTCCCTGTATGAGGAAAACATCCTTAGACAAAAGACTGGATTTTTGGCAAGTACACTGTAAAAAGTGGTCACCTGCAAGTGTTACATTTAGGAGCTATTTCTACCTGATCTAAACCTTGAAAATAGTTTTGTTGTTGTAACCTAATGTATTCTGATTGATTCAGTGATTTTAAATAATGTTTTTGACTTGAATAAAATCAGTTCCTTTAGATGTTACCACATGAAGTGGATTTTTAGGTTAACTTTTTTTTCAGATTACCTTATATATTAATAAACTTTATCTAGAGTTCTACGCCAAAATTATGGTGGTTGAGTTTTTCCAAATTTCCATGTAATTTCCATTCATTTCGAAGGTGTACGTGGCTTGATTCATGTGTCCTTCACGAAGACGAATCTACCCATATCATCGGTGATGATCTAGGGGTGCTTCAGCAATGCTGGAATTGGGCAGATTCATCTTTGTGAAGGACATCAATCAAGCCAAGTGCAAGGTTATCCTGGAAGGAAACTTTCTTCCTTCTGCTCTGACAATGTTCCCCAACTCTGAGGACTGGTTTTCCCAGCAGGACAATGCTCCATGCCACACAGTAGGGTCAATCAAAGTGTGGATGGAGGACCACCGGATCAAGATCCTGTCATGGCCAGCCCAATCTCCAGGCCTGAACCCCATTGAAAACCTCTAGAATGTGATCAAGAGTAATATGGATGGCCACAAGCCATCAAACAAAGCCGGGCTGCTTGAAGTTTTTGCGCCAGGAGTGGCATAAAGTCACCCAACAGCAATGTGAAAGACTGGTATAGAGCATGCCAAGACGCATGAAAGCTGTGATTGAAAATCAGGGTTATTCCGCCAAATATTGATTTCTGAACTCTTCCTAAGTTAAAACATTAGTATTGTGTTGTTTAGTGACTCCAGCCAGGTCTCCTAAGCAACCAAATTGGCCCAGTTTACATGGAGTAACCTCCTCGCGGTCGCTATAATGTGGTTCATTCTCGGTGGGGTGCGTGGTGAATTGAGCATGGTTGCCGCGGTGGATGGCATGAAGCCTCCACATGAGCTATGTCTCTGTAGCAACGCACTCAACAAGCCACGTGGTAAGATGTGTGGGTTGACGGTGTCAAATGCGGAGGCAACTGGGATTCATCCTCCGCCACCCGGACTGAGGCAAATCACTACGCGATCGCGAGGACTTAAAAAGCACATTGGGATTTGGGCATTCCAAACTGGGAGAAAAAGGGAAAAAAAAAAAAAAATAATAAAAAAAAATAAAAACAAACTATTGTGTTGTTTAAAAAATTTATATGAACTTGTTTTCTTTGCATTACTCGAGGTCTGAAAACACTGCATCTTTTTTGTTAATTTTGACCAGTTGTCATTTTCTGCAAATAAATGCTCTAAATTACAATATTTTTATTGGGGAGAAATGTTGTCAGTACTTGATAGAATAAAACAAATGTTAATTGTACTCAAACACATAGCTATAAATAGTAAATCCAGAGAAACTGATAATTTTGCAGTGGGCTCTTAATTTTTTCCAGAGCTGTATATGTATATGTACATATTAATGGTCCTAAACTTTATTTTAGCAAAATATAGTTCATAATTTCTACTGTTAGTACTCTTGAGATTCACCGAAATATTTACAAAAGATATAACTTACCAATCATAGCAAAGACATCAGAGTGGTAGACAGAGCCACTCAGGAGCTTGCTTTGGTTTAGTTTTGGTCGATAAAGTATCCATGATATTGTTAGGCCGAAGTATCCCCCAAAAGTGTGGATGACCATTGAGCCGCCAGCATCTCTAACCTATGAAAGTTAAGACCAATTAGTTTGATCATCTAGAATCCCTACATTTTTGTTAAAATGTTCAGGACCTGGTCTTGCTTAAACAGAACATATTCTTGTTAAAGTCTTGTTAAGGTGGCTACTCACATGGAGAAGATCAAGAATGATGTATTCCTCAACTGCAAATAATGTTATGCCAAATAGAGTTAAGACCATCAGTTGCACTGGACTAACTTTTCCAAGGAGAGCTCCATATGCAATAAGACATCCAGCCACACAGAAGTCGGCATTTATGATACTGATTAAAGAAAGATGAGATCAGTGTATTAATACCACAATTGCCATGCTCGTCTATCTGTTACCAAATTTAAATGTCCATGGTTCATGGTCTGATATACAACTACAACAGCATAAAGTCACATAATCTTAAAAAAAGGTGCAAAACTTACTTCTCAACTCCAATCTTGATTGTGCCATCGACAGGGTCCAGAGAGTGGAACCAGCCCTGCATGAGCAAAGCCCATTGAAGGCCAAATGCGGCAATGAGAAAGTTGAATCCGACCCCACCGAAGCTGTAGCGTTTCAGGAAGGTCATGAGAAAGCCGAAACCGACAAAGATCATCACATGCACGTCCTGAAAACCTACAAAGCGAGGAGAAAAAGGGTGGACAAGGTTTAGGGATGAAGGTGCTGTATAACAGAATCGTAAACTCCCCAATTTAACTCTAAAGCACTCAACCTTAAATGTTAAAGAGTTTTAAGGAGAGGCCTCAACAAAACTTTAGCTCACATTGTTGGTCATAGAATGGCTGATTCATGTACAGTATGTATTATGAATTAATTGTTTTTTAATAGCAATAAACCTGTGGACACAACTTGGGTACTCACTTGGGTATCTGTAGTAGAAGTCGTTTTCAATATCGCTTGTGATGTTCTTCTTATGTTTGTGCTCAGACCAGTGCGCGTCTGACTCTTCATTGTAACGCACAAAGAGTCCAAACAAGATGATCATGGCAATTTGCCACACAAAGCAGACTGCAGGCAGGCTGATTCGGACATCTGGGTTTTTCTCTCGACACCAGAAACTTCGACAGCAGTTCCCCATGTTGAAGTTGAGAGATGACCTGTTGGGTGAAACTCTCTTGTCTGGAGATTGTAATTGCTGCTGTTGGCTGCAGCTGTATTTATAGCTGGTAATCTGTAGGTGTGTCACAACTCAAATGTTGCAGGTGTACCTCCAGTAAATGAAAAGAGGGTGGCAGTGACAATCACCTGACAAGAAGATTGATCATTATCTTGTCTGGTGTATGACTTCTTTTTTTTTATTTATTTTTTTTTTTTAAAGAGGTCACAGTAGTCAGTGGTTCTGTCCATAACACCTGGACTAAAGACTACTTCTTTGACAAGTGCAGGTCTTCCTCTGGTCTGGTATTTTCTCTTCATTTTTCTGTGTCTGTATTTTTTTTTTTTTATGTTGGCCACAGGACTTTGGACTTTGGGAACAGGTTTTATATATAAACTGAATTAGATTGAACTTCTGTGCAAATTCAAACTCATAAATTAGGAAAAGTCAAGACAAACATGAAAGTAATGCTCAGATGCTCTCTATCTGAGTTTCTGAATAATTCGTTTCAGCATTTAAGTCATGCACATATTCATCTATGTGATTCCTGATCTTCTGACTGAAAGTACAATTGTAGATTTTCTTTTTCTATATAAAAGGAAAGGTTTATAATGTTCTTGGGGCAAATTTTTAATGTTTTACTCTCAAAGAGATAAAGGAGTGACCATGACAAGTTTAATAGTTAATATCAACCTTCTTTTGAAGGAATTCAACTCATAAGTCAAAAGACACATCTAAACAGCCAATATCTCAGTGATTGACACTGTTCTCTCTAGGGTACATACCAGAGAGTATCAGCGCTTTTTGAAGTGCCTGAGCTGTTGTGTTACATAATGTGATGACCTGTAACTCTACTCTACATTGCTATGACCTGGTAAGACACTCAAGTATGATTTTTTTTATTTAACGTACAACAAAAGAGAATTAAATATTCAGAATTGTAAAACATGCTATTGTAACTACTGCATTAAAGGAAATAACAGCATAACAGAAAGTATCTTGTCATCAGGAACATTATTAATTGCATACCTGGTTTTAATAGTCAGTAGCTAATGCAACTGCTAAATTACATATATTATTATATAAAATATTGTAAAGCAAATAGCAAAAATACAAAAATGCATTTACACATGCAGACACACACTGTATATATATATATATATATATATATATATATATATATATATATATATATATATATATATAAAATTACATCATGAATTGCGTAAATGCATTGTTGTATTTCTGTTTTGCTATTTGTTTAAATTCATCATTGTTTAATTATTTTTTTCTCATAGTGAAAAGTCAAATTCAAGATGTGGAGGGCAGCAGGTTGTTCAAAAAAGATATTGAGGTATTAGCATATTTATTTTATTTCAGTTTTTGAACAGTGGGAGTAGGGGGGAATTCCTGTACTAAAAATAATTCATGGATTAAAAATAATGAGTTCAAAGTAATCTCTGTCTTACTTTTGAAAACTAATTAAGCAGGAATTCTGACTGGTTCGCACCAAAAACACCTTAAAGCCATTAACTCTTTACATTTATGGACTAAAACAAATTCTTCTTCATTTTCTTCATTTTTAAAAAAAAATCTTTTAATTTATTTACTTTTATTGTTTCATGTATTTATAATAGTTTTAGTTTGATTTTATCTTTATGTTTTTAATTTAATTGTTTATTTTATTGGAAATGCTTTACAATAAGGTTGAATTTAGGGATGCAACTCACCTTTCAGCTAAAGTAACCTTTTCTGAAGCCAGTTTGCCCAAATTGTTTGGTAAAAATGTCTACATTTTCTACATCACTTGAAAGGGTTAGTTTAAGTAAAAAAAAATAAAAATAAATAAAAAAAGCTTTAAAGCTTTAAATACATCAAACAAATAAACAAAAAATATACAGTACTGTGCAAAAGTCTTAGACACATAAGATGTTTTAAAAAAAAAAAAAAACATTTGTCTTAAAATAGTTATTTATATCTTCAGCTTTAGTGTGTCATTAGGAAATATAAATTTTAGACTCACAAACATTACTTTTGCAAATAGAATAGAATAGAAGAACAGGGAGCCCTGCAACAGATGTCATAGCCCCCCACTGAACATCGAGTCAGTCTGGGATTTCATGAAAAGACAGAAGCAATTGAGACAGCCTAAATAGATAGAAGAACTGTGGTGAATTCTCCAAGAAGCTTGGAACATCCTATCTGCCAACAACCAAGAAAAACTGTGTCCAGGTGTACCTAGGAGAACTGGTGATGTTTTGAAGGCAAAGTTGGTCACACCAAATATTGATTTAGCTTTTTTATGTTTACTGGACTTTGTATGACATTAATAGATAAATGAAAACTATTTATGGCATTCGTTTTGAAGACATCCTTACTATGCAACATTTTTCACAAGTGCCTAAAACTTTTGCACAGTACTGTACATCTGGAACACCTGCTATGACATTCTCACCTTTTTCACCTCTAATGAGTTTGCATCCCTGTTGTTAACATTAGTAAATCCATTAGGTATCATACAATAAAAATGAACAATATTCAACAATATTTAATAAACAGCATTTATTAATCTTGGTTAATGTTTATTTATATAACTACAATTGTTCATTGTGAGTTCATGTTAGTTCATAAAGCATCAACTAATGTTAATGTATACAACACATTTTTAATAAAGTAATCAATATGTGTTATATTGTTTAATAACCAAGATAAATACATTCTGTAAAAGTATTGTTTATTGTTAATCCAGCTAGTAAGCAGTTAATTACTAATGCAGTTAATGAATGCAAAATTACTGTAAAGTGTATTATTTTACTTTTATTTAATGTTCTATAAAAGACCCATGTTTCTATGATTATATATTTTAAAAAAAATAATAATATTGATAAACTATTTTTTTTTAATTATTTGAAATAGTTTACAATCAGAGCAGTCAATACTTTAAATATTTATAAGGCAGCACAATTTGCCTCAACCAGAATGCCTTGACAGAAGGTAAATTTATATAGTCTAAATGATAAAACACAACTTCTGGTAAATGCTACTGTATAATGTGCTTTTATCTCAGAATTAAAAAAATATCAAAGGAAACTCTTTATTGCATCATGGCTTAACCTATAACTTTTGTAAGCATGTATCCAAGTAAGTTCCCTCATAGACCAAAGTCAACCTTATGTCCAGACAATAAGAAAGGGGGAGTGTCCAGTACACATCTTCAAGGGCGGTTAGAGAGCACATGGTTATTGCAGAGTTTCTGGAGGTGTGTTACATAAAAAAATATATATATATAAATAAATAAATAACAGGTAAAAAAGCATGTGACATAAGTGTGGCCAACAGATCTTCATCAGGGTGGCATTCCAAAGATAGCAGGAATCACATGACCATTCCTGGCCTTTGCGATCTGTTGCTAGTACATTCCATACTGACAACAAAAGGATCTCACATGACTACCTGTCAATCAAATACAAGGAAGCTTTCAGCAATGTAACAGCAGATTCTACCTGCAGATAATATTTGATTTTCTTTGATAATTATGTCACTACATATTTGTCCATATAAGTTTAATAACCTTTTAAAACAGTTGACAGTTCAACTTAAATGTATCTGATTAAATATAATTTACATCAAGTTCATTAACATTTAATGAGACTGTATTTCTTAAAGTATGAATAATGCTAGTATTCATTGCCATGCCTTTTTAACTTTTATCACATTGCTAGGTCAAACGCATGGATGTAAATTTGAAAATGTCATGCTTTTCTGTTTGCAGCCTCTACTGTATACTTGTACAGCTAAATGCATTGATGTTGCTCTGTGCAGTTTTTCCAGAGTTCAGAGTTCAGATAAAAGGTGACTAAAGATAACTGTAGTCACAACTGTTTCTGACCCAGATTTGAAAGTAAAAATATTTTAAGAGCAAATTTATAAACCATCTCATCTCAATGACAAATGGAATGAGGTCCATTTGTCAAAAAAAAAAAGAGAAAGAAAAAAAAGAAAGAAAAACGCACCCACGAACAGGGCAGAAATGATTGGAGGAAATAGACATTCTTGGATTATGATCAGGTCTTATGATCTCAGTGTGAGGATGGCCAAATTATTTGAAGGATTTTTGCTATGGTAACCTGTTCATTAGCCAGCTGAGCCAAAAAAAAAAAAAAAAAAAGAGGTAGATCTGGAATGTCAAGGTGTGAATTCGAGGCAGTCATCTGTCTCACTCTGACTGAGCACCCCATCGGCTCAAAGACAGTGACTTATTGATATCTGTAGTGATAGTGATGAGCAAGGTAATGTAATCGGACACGTGCTCAGACATGTGATGCCAGTTATGCAATTTTAGATGTAAGAGAGATGATTTTTAGTGCTGACAGGTAACAGCCAATATCAGTAAAAAAAAACATTCAAAAGCTGCACTCCAAAAAAAGATATTTTATTATAATACTTGATTTTGATATGTCAATGGCAGCGTTCTGCAGTCAAATATTTTTGTAGAACTGAACGTCCTAGGCAACTGAATTAATTGCTGTGCTAGTTTTATGTCTCTTGTATCACTCCACGCTCTTTCTTCTCATATAAGAAAATAATTTCAAATCAAATCAGAAATTTCATGCCCATTTATTTATTTATTTGGTAGGTAGGAGCAATATAACTACTTCACAGGGGGGGTTATTTTATGATAATGACCTGCATAGCTGTACATTATCCCTTCCGTTTTTAATTTTTTTTTCATTTAGAATATAAGTTGATGAAGATGAAAATTAATTATTCAAAATATCCAGAATAAAACTATCCAGAAAGTGTCCAAATACTATTCAGTATACATTGTTGTATCATTTAAAACCAAACAAACTTCTTTTTGTGAAATGTTTTTCTTGAAAAGTGTACATGTGCTATCTTTCTTTAAAATAAATGCCACTTATTTTGAAATAAGTGAAATAAATACATAAATGTCCCTTTGGCTTCTAAACATCAAGATTAATTTATTCCATTCAGGAATATCACCAGTATCTCTCTAGCATGAGCTTCACTTGAAGCATGCTAATCTATCAGAGACACTGAGCTGGATCTTCTGGGGTGGTGCTAGACTAATTATTTCAAAGTGTTTAGTGACACTCAGCAGGGAGGCGGAGCCTCCTCAAAAATACAATCAGTTTACCTACTAACATACACAACTCAGATACCTATAATGGAAAAAAATATGTTTTGTTTCAAATTTCAAAATGAAATTTGCCTCCTTCTGCGTTCATGACCAATCATCAGAGGTAGCCATTCAAGCCAATCAGCTTTCAGTATCACAATGACACTTTATCAAGCCTGCTTGGGGATAACGTGACAGGTGAAGAGAAACTTTAAAAAGATGCTAAAATATTGATGGAATAAAAGCTATTGGAAGATCTAAAAATACCTGAAAGACAGAACAACATGATCATATATTTATGTGACACAATGAATCAGTGGAGGATGGAGTTCGTCTAAACATACAGTAGCTTATTAGGTGAGTAGATTTTACTGTACATGGAACAGGGCCCTCCCTTTGCATTGATTATAGTCTGTAGCTTGTGTCGTGTCGTGTGTTCCGTTCATTTGTTGTATATACAAGTGTTGAGTTGGAGATTGGAAAGTGCTGAGTTGATAAGCAGAAAGTGTATAATGTGTCTGTAGTTATCAAGACTATTTTAAGATAATAGGGAGAGGATATCGTCTGTGTATGGGAGCATAATTACCAGCAAAAACATATCATAATATATGATATTTAGACCCATTACAACCTTTTATTGGTTTGATCTTTTGATACTAATTTATATATTTGCCTCCTCATAAAATTCAATCACGGACCGCCACTGGTGACACTAAAAGAAAACTGTCACCACCATGATACTGAAACTGCTCAGTGTTACTGCTGCTTCTCCTCTGCACTACTGCTACATGTTTCTTTTTTCCTGGCAACCAGGAATGGAACCATGTGTTCCTGGATCAACACCTAACTCCAGACCTGACCTCTCATTGGTTGACAGGAATGCTGTTCCAGGACCAACAAGGATGTTGATTCAGGAACATGTCCTACAGTATATGTTAAAATCACAGTCACTGTTTATCAATGTGTTAATTTCTTCACTGGTCTGCCCAGTACAGGCTACAACTTTTGACATATTCCTCTCATTTGGATGCCTTTATTGCTGTGGTGTGCATTAAGCAGCAGACACTTTACAATATAGCACTAGGAAAATAAAAATATGGAATTTTCATTAAATTCAGTAAATAGGTGAAGAGATGTTCCGTGTCATAGCTGGACTAGACTGGAAAGGGAATATCCAACATCTGGAACCCAATAAACATAACATAACAACATAAACCACATGCAACACTCACAATGGCAAGTGTCCACCGGCAAAAAAGATTTCTGATATGATTCAGGACACCAGTGGTACTACTCAAGCAGAATACTACATGTCAAGTTTAACTATTAGCAATTTAAATCACAATACAAAGTGTTTATGTGTAATTAATTAGGTAATTACTTAGTAATATCAATGTAAAATTTCTACTTAATATTTCATGATTTTGTAAAGCTGCTTGTAATATCATATTGCAATGTATTACATGTAATATGTATAAAATGGACATTGTAAAGCTGTAATTTTTACTTAACCCTATTAAACTTTTAATTTACAATTCATTTACAACAAAAGTACTATTTAAAATTAAAAGCTAAAATACCTTTAATTGCAAATTCACAAAAACTGTCATAAACACTCAAGAGTCAGTCTCTGCCTTTAGCAATAGTTAACCTTGTATTTAATTGGAAAACTGAGAGAATTTGCTATTGGCATTTCTATCCACTTTGAAATGCCTATTGGAGGGAGATGCCTGGCTTAGTGCCTGACAGGCTTATAAGGCCCTAACTCTAACCTCCCTCGAACCCTACCCTCATTAGAATGCATGGCTGATCAGTCTGTCAGGTACTAAGCAAGACACTTTTCTTCAATGTCCCTTTGAAACCCATAAAATATCTCAATCTAATAGCAGTTATTTTATGTATACTTGCACAGTCCAGACCCACATGGAAAACAGGTTACCCATCAACCACATTGACAGTGCTTCTTACAAGTGAGTGTACTGTGGATGCCGGAACATTTGCGGCCTGTGATCAAACGGTAATTATTGTAATAAGGAATGCACTGCTGCATCAAGTGACGAGTCAGCTGACACTCAACATGTCACATTGGCATGCTGTTTAACCAGTCACAACCATCACTGTCATGCACTCAGAACAGCGATGACGTCTTTAACACTCCATAAATTAAACTTTGCATTTCTGTGTCAAATAAACAGCAAAGCAATTTAAAAAACATTTATCCACCTGTCTATAGTAATCACTGTACTCAGTCTTCCTTTCCTTTGTGATGTAACTGAAGCTTTGATTATTTTGTGCCATAAAACTGATACAGATCAGAATACATTTAATCTGATTGTTGCTTGGAAATAGTTTTAAAATACTGGCACATTATTGTTCAAATATATGCCAGCATCTTGTGGCAGCATCTTCAAATAGGACACACACAGTGTGAAATAGTGTAAATAAGGTGTGATTGTGGAGTTTTAATATTTGGTAATATATATATTTTTAAATATTAAAGTGGATAAAATACATACAAAAGTATTTGAACACTTAACTCACACTTTAATTTTTATGCATAAATAAAAAAAAATAAAATAAAAAATAAAACGTCGAACCAATTCAAATCAATCAAACAAATTATGCTAAACCTTTACTCAGAACTAACTTAATTTGACTTAAGCAATTATATATATTTTTAGCCATTTCTTTTGAGCAACTGGTTCAAAGATTATTTTTTGGATATATGAAGTTATTTCTTTTCAAGTTTACACAGAATAACTGCAGGTCAAGTTCATCACATTATCTATGGACATGTTCCACTTATGTTTGGCATCCAGAAAGTGCCCAGATACTTTATCTACTGTTTTATCATTTAAAACCTTACAAAAAAGTCAAACTAGTATTCAGAACAATAGCTTACAGGAGGATGTAAAAACTTAATTAAACATTAAAACAAGTTGACTATTTATAGAGTTCACTGTAAACTCTAAAGGGTTAGCAGAACTCAAACATTTGAGGCAATCAGTTACATCATTTTTTCAAAGTTAATAAACACCATGTGGAAGTTAGTAGAACTTTCATACTTGCCAATTTCGGAGTGTCTATCTTCACCCCGGTGTAAATAGCATCTGCCACACAGTGCAGCTATTTGCACCCCAATAGTCTGGTGGAACCACAGAAATATATGACAAACTAAACCAAAGATGTCACTGCAGTGGTGTGAGGTGTAAAGACGGTGTGTGACTGTGTAGTGTTTTCCTGGCGACCGCGGTTCGATTCCACCTTTTGTCCACTCTTTTTCCCATCCGATTTCCTGTTTCCACTCTTAATATTTCCTTTAATACTACTTAAAATAATAGATAAAAATGAGTATAAATGTTGATTTTATTGCAGTGATTTGGTCACGGTGAATGTCGAGGAGTGCAGAGAAGGGTTTGTTCAGGAGGCGGGGTCTCTTGATCACACACGTTCCCGCGGGTCGGCATCGATTGTGTGTAGATTGCATCACTGTATTACTAATATATAACCAAGGTTATTTTTTACTAAGGTAAGGTTAAGGTTAGGGGTAGATGTTAATGTAGTGTGTCTGTGGGACTCTAAATAAACAATAAGCACACTGCAGTGATGCCAATACTGTGTGTTAGTATTTAAATATGGGTGCAAATAGTATCTGACACAATTTGCACCAGGGTGCAATTAGTATCTACCATTATTTGCACCAGGGTTGGGCTGCAAACAATATCTGCCACTATTTGCAATGGGGTGTAAATAGCAAATACCATTATTTGCACCAGAGTGCAAATAGCATCTGCCTACTACACATGCATGTTTATTGCTCTTAACTTGAAATATTGAGAAAACTTACTCATACATTTTGATGGCACTTAACTTTCAATTAAACTCTTTGGCTGAACTTAAAATCATCATGTAATCTCAACTTAAATACAAGTAGAAGGAACCTAACTGAATTAAGTAAACACAACTAAATAAGACATGTTAAATGAACTTAAATGACTATTTCCATTATAAACAAGCTAGTACAGTGAATGCTAACATGCTGAATGCATGATAATTGGAAACACCACACTTTGATTAGCATAGCAATTGCTCAATGAGTAAAGCAAAATAGAACATTCTAAACTTGCACCTGTCCTATTCACCATAATGGTAACCTCCAAAACTCAGACATTAAAGAAACTTTTCTGAATAATACAACAAAACATTAAACACTAACAAATCTCCCCCTTTACATTCATGTTGCGCAAAGACACATTATAAAACACTTATATGATGTGTAACACAGATGATGTGTAACTCAAGATGGCGCCGAGTATGGCTGCTGCGTTGAGAGCTCCGACACAACATAGCAATGGTTTGTTTGTTTTGTTTACAATTCTTATGTTTTTTGTCTTGGATGTTGTCTGCCTTATTGTCTACGACAGACAAACACTTTTGGACATTGGTTCAGCGATCTCACACCGAAAACCGGACTTCACATTCCTTAATGCCGACCCGCTGTTTACAAACACGCAAGCGGAGCCCTTTATCTGCGAAAGACCTCTCAGGTAAAACTAGAGGAGGTGGTGTATGTTTTATGATCAACAAATCCTGGTGTGATCAGAGGAACGTACATTCCATCAAGTCTTTCTGTTCTCCTGATCTGGAATTTCTTATGCTTCTGTGTCGACCATTCTGGCTACCGAGGGAATTCACAGCGGTCATTATCACTGCTGTGTACATTCCCCCACAAGCCGACACAGACCGGGCACTCAAGGAACTGTATGGGAGTATAAGTGAGCAGGAAACCGCGCACCCTGAGGCCGCGTTCATTGTGACAGGGGACTTTAATAAAGCCAGTTTAAAATCAGTCGCACCAAAATATCACCAGCACATTAGTTTCAACACACGAGGGGACCGGGTTTTGGACCATTGCTACTCTCCGTTCCGGGATGGCTACAAATCCCTCCCCCGCCCACCATTTGGCAAATCGGACCACTCTTCCATTCTGCTCCTGCCCGCTTACAGGCAGAAATTGAAACAGGAAGCACCCACACTCAGAACGATCCAGTGCTGGTCGGACCAATCAGACTCTACGCTACAAGACTGTTTTGATCACACGGACTGGGAGAGGTTCCGGTCCGCCTCTGATGACGACATCGAGCTTTACGCTGATAGCGTAATGTGTTTCATCAGAACGTGTGTAGAGGAAGTGATTCCGACCAGAACTGTGCGAATCTATCCGAATCAGAAGCCGTGGATCAATAGCGATGTTTGCGCGGCACTTAATGTGCGGACCTCCGCTTTTAATTCCGGGAACGCGGAGGAGCATAAACAAGCCAGTTATGCCCTCCGAAAAACTATCAAAACAGCAAAACGCCAGTACAGGAGCAAGACTGAAGGACAGTTTAACACCACCAACTCTAGAAGCATGTGGCAGGGAATTAACATCATCACGGACTTTAAAGGGAATAAAAACTCCGCCATGAACACCGCTGCCTCTCTACCGGATGAGCTAAATACTTTTTATGCTCGTTTCGAGGGAAATAACACCGCCCTCGCGGAGAGAGCTCTCGCGGCTGAAGCTACAGAGGTTAGTTCACTCTCCGTCTCTGTAGCGGATGTAACCCGATCCTTCCGACGGGTGAATATCCGCAAAGCTGCGGGTCCAGACGGCATTCCGGGCCGCGTCATCAGAGCATGCGCGAACCAGCTGGCTGGTGTTTTTACGGACATTTTCAACCTTTCCCTCTCTTTGTCTGTAGTTGAGTTTGAATATGTAGACTATTTAGACCAGACAAGGGAACTGATAGAACAAAAGAAAAAAGAGTTTCTGAATAAATTGACTACAATCACAAATTTGAAGGAAATAGAACCCATTGCAGTTTGCTTACCGCAACAACCGCTCCACTGATGATGCCATTGCATCTACAATACACACTGCTCTCTCCCACCTGGAAAAAAAGAACACTTATGTGAGAATGTTGTTTGTAGACTACAGCTCAGCATTCAACACCATAGTGCCCTCCAAGCTAGATGAGAAACTCCGGGCTCTGGGCTTAAACAGCTCGCTGTGCAGCTGGATCCTGGACTTCCTGTCAAGCAGACGCCAGGTGGTTAGAATAGGCAGCAACATCTCCTCATCACTGACCCTCAACACTGGAGCCCTGCAGGGCTGTGTTCTCAGCCCACTACTGTATTCCCTGTACACACATGACTGTGTGGCAACACATAACTCCAATGCCATCATTAAGTTTGCTGATGACACGACGGTGGTAGGTCTGATCACTGACAATGATGAAACAGCCTACAGAGAGGAGGTGCACACTCTGACACACTGGTGTCAGGAGCACAACCTCTCCCTCAACGTCAGTAAGACAAAGGAGCTTGTGGTGGACTTCAGAAGAAAAGACAGAGAACACAGTCCAATCACCATCAATGGAGCACCAGTGGAGAGAGTCAGCAGCTTCAAGTTCCTGGGTGTCCACATCACTGAGGAACTCACATGGTCCGTCCACACTGAAGTCGTTGTGAAGAAGGCTCATCAGCGCCTCTTCTTCCTGAGACGGCTGAGGAAGTTTGGAATGAACCGCCACATCCTCACACGGTTCTACACCTGTACTGTAGAGAGCATCCTGACTGGCTGTATCTCCGCCTGGTACGGCAATAGCACCGCCCACAACCGCAAAGCGCTGCAAAGGGTGGTGCGAACTGCCAAACACATCATCGGAGGTGAGCTTCCCTCCCTCCAGGAAATATATACAAGGCGGTGTGTGAAAAAAGCTCGGAGGATCATCAGAGACTCCAGCCACCCGAGCCATGGGCTGTTCTTACTGCTACCATCAGGTAGGCGGTATCGCAGCATCAGGACCCGCACCAGCCGACTCCATGATAGCTTCTTCCCCCAAGCAATCAGACTTCTGAACTCTTGATCTCCCACGATCAAAATACATCAGCCCTGCACTTTATTACTCTTTTATCTCACACCGGACTGTCATAAATTATATTACTGTTATTATATTATGTCTCTCTTAACAACTGACTATCAACCGACAGCCTGAATGTCAATACAGTACAATACTGTACATTCTATATATATATATATATATATATATATATATATATATATATATATATATATATATATATATACACTTTTTTATATATTTTTATTTTTTAATTTTTATTGAATAATGTGTATCTATATAGTATCTATATAGTAAAAAAAACAAAAAAAACAGCATATTGTATACTGTACAGTGTATGTTATTATTTGTATATTGTTGAGTGTAATTATGTGTATAACAGATGTTTAAATTGTGTTGTGTTAATTTGATGTTTTAAGTTGAGTGTAATTATGTGTATAACAGATGCTTAAATTGTGTTGTGTTAATGTGATGTTTTAAGTTGAGTGTAATTATGTATAACAGATGTTTAAATTGTGTTGTGTTAATTTGATGTTATTGTAAATTGGTATATGTCTCATCACTGTCACGACTGCTATGTTGATCGGAACTGCACCCAAGAATTTCACACACCATTGCACTTGTGTATATGGCTGTGTGACAATAAAGTGATTTGATTTGATTTGATTTAATTTTAACATTTACTCTCCTTGCCAACTGTCATGGGAATTAGATATTTCGTTGTACTGTAATTCATTTTCGTATTTCATTTTTGTATCTCATTTATGAATCTTGTTATCAGTTCTGTTTTATCATTGGTTTTGTTCATTTGTTTAGTCTCGTCATTGGTTGTCTCTGTCATGTGGTTACCCATGTTCATGTATTTAAGCCCTCATGTTTGCCATTGTCTTTGGTCAAGCATTGTTTTGGTGTAACGTAGTCAAGTCGTCAAGTCCAGTCTTTTATGTTTGTTTAACTTAGGATTCATGTTGGATTTCATGTTGTTAATAAATACTGCACTTGGGTTCACACTTCATTGTCATCGTCTGTTCCTGTCTTCAGCCTGTCCTGCCTTGCCCGAACGTTACAGAATATTCAACCAACTAAAACGAACCCAGCAGTTCAGCTATTGTGCTTAATTCAAGGGAGTCTTTCCATTGAAGAATTCGTTGTAGAGTTTTGTGGACTCTGTGACCGGGTAAACTTCAATGAAGTCGCTCTTGAGGACATTTTTCATGTAGACTAAAATGAGCCAGTCTGCTCCACGATGTCTGGAGGCAAAATCCAATGGACTCTGGTTCAGTTCATGGACTATGCCCTGGTGCTGAGCGGTTCATCTTTCACTGTGGGAGTGGCTGATGAGAGACTCGGCACTCCCACAAAGGCTGCCACGTTCCACGAGCCAGCACACAAGCCTGCCACGGTCCACGGGCCAGCGCACATGCCTGCCACGGTCCACGGGCCAGCGCCCACGCCTGCCATGGTCCACGGGCCAGTGCCCACGCCTCGTCCGTCCCAGAGCCAGCGCCCACGCCTCGTCCGTCCCAGAGCCAACACCCGCGCCTCGTCCATCCAAGAGCCAGTGCCCGCGCCTCATCCATCCCAGAGCCCACGCCTCGTCCATCCCAGAGCCCGTGCCTCATCCGTCCCAGAGCCAGAGCCCGCGTCTCGTCCATCCCAGAGCCAGCGCCCCGCCTCGTCCGTCCCAGAACTAGCGCCCGTGCCTCAGCCAACCTGCCTGCCTCATGCCATGTTGCCATGTCTACCATGTCATGCCATGTTGCCACACCATGCTATGATGTCCCACCTGCCATGTCAAGCCAAGTCACTACGCCTGCTATGCCTATTCAAGCAGCCCCACCTTGTCATGTCACCACGTCTCCGTCCCCCGAGCCTGCCATGGCTCCATCCCCTGAGCCTCCCAAGGCTCTGCCTTCCAATTCTCCCACAGCTGTGTTCACAGCTGTCCAGAAGCAGAAGAGGAGAAGGACTTCTACTCCCCAGGCACTGCCCGTGTTCACAGCCATGGAGGTCGTTCCTCTGTCACTGCCAGTTTCCACAACCACAGAGATCATTCCCCTGCCCCTTCCTGTACTTACAGCCACAAAGGCTGTTCTCCCATCAATGCCAGTGCCCATGACCATGGAGGTCATTCTCTTGTCACTGTCTGTGCTCACAACCATGGAGACTGTTACCCTGCCACAGCCTGTGCTCACAGCTACCAAGACCGTCCCCCTGTTGTGGCCAATCCCTGAGACTTCCATGGCTCCGCCCTCTGAGCCGCTCCCTCCTGAACCCTGTCCAGTGTCCACAGCCCAGGACCCTGTCCCTGCCCTATGGCAGCCTCCCAGGCCTCCTGACCCTGCTCCCATCCTGAAGCCGCTACTCAAACCTCCAGACCCGCTTCCTTCCTGGAGCCACTTCTCTGGCCACTGGCTCCACCCTGGTCTCCTGCACCACGCCCTGTCTCGCCAGGCCATGCCTCAAGGACCCCACCCCCCCAGCTCCCTATTGAACTCTCTAGGTAGTTTTGTGTATGTTTGGGCATCGGAAGTCACCCCTTGTGGGGGGGGGGGGGGATATGTCACATTTAAATGCGTTTTTGTTCATGTTTTGTGTTCATGTCTATTATTTTGAAAATGTAGTTCCTTGTTCCTGTTTCCTCTTTCTTGTCATGTGATTTCCTGTTTCCGCCATGTTTCATGTGTTTTGTTCTTATTGGTTCCTTGTCATGTGACCCTCTTGTTCCATCATGTTTATTAGTCTCTTCATTGGTCTGTGTTTGAGTCTTGTTATCAGTTCTGTTTTATCATTGGTTCTTGTTTCATTGCCTTGTTATCATGTTCATTTGTTTAGTCTCATCATTGGTTGTCTCTGTCATGTGGTTACCCATGTTCATGTATTTAAGCCCTCATGTTTGCCATTGTTTTTGGTCAAGTATTGTGTTGGTGTAATGTAGTCAAGTTGAGTTTTTATGTTTGTTTCACTTTGGATTTACATTTTTGGATTTCACGTTGTTAATAAATACTGCACTTGGGTTCACACTTCATCATCATCATCTGTTCCTGTCTTCAGCCTGTCCTGCCTTGCCTGAACGTTACACACTCAAAGCATTTTATGCATTTTTAACCAGGCTTTAAGGACATGTATTACAGTTTAAAACACTAGAGTTCTCATTACACATGTTTTCATATAACATGTCTTACACTTATTCTCTAAACTGGAAAACACTCTGGGCTATAAATCATTAAGACATGATTAATTCTAAATTTACATACCAAGTTTTTATTGTTTGAATTTGTATTTATTATTCACTGCAAAATGTGTGCTTGACGTTTCACATTTTGCTTGACACCTCCTGCCTCCAGAATAATATTGTTATACAAGCATAGACAAATGAAAATTCTGTTTCATACAGATATTAATATCAGAAATACCAGGAGAAACCACATATTCCACAGTTAATGTGGCCTTCAAATTCAGCTTCATCTAGTAAGAAAAAAATATGTAATAATTTAATTAAATAATAATTGTATAATAATAACTATTATTATTAGACTATTATTATGAAAAGGCATATACAAGGCATATTTTATTTATAGAAACTATAAATGTAAGAGTAACACATACAGATTGGCATTTCATTTAGTTTTGATGCACTTCCAGTTTGATCCATGCCCACATCCGGTTCTGTCTGAATACAGATTCAGACACAGATCATTTGTCATAGTAAGAGATATAGATAATGGCTTCCCTGCACACCCCTAGCAGTGTAGCCAATAGCTGTCAAGATTTAGGGGTAGGTTAAGTTTAAGGCCAATCCAGTTTGAGATAAAGGACCAATAAGGGTGACCATTTTATCCAGAAGTTATGAAATGCAAATGCAACTCAGGTGTGAAAAAGTCTTCTGACAGACAACATAAGAGGATTACTTATCATGGCAACAAATGGTCATAACATGGAAGGAATCATCAGTCACTAACTTCTGAAATGGTATATAATCGGATTTTTACGGGCCTGTGGAATTTGACACTCCCGGCCAGTACTTTTCTGAATACGTCCGAAATTCAGCAGTTTCTAAACAGGATTCTACTGGTTCGGATACAGCTCTTTTGATGCAGTGACAGAATGCCAAGTCTGGTTCTGGCCTGTAACCAGATATCTTCTGGGGAGAGGTTCACAACCTGTATAGGAAACAACAAGAAGAGGGAACAATAATCAGACCGCCAGGTAAGGGTGTGCTCGCTGGTTCTAACAGGAAGTCCCATGAATCATCATGTAACATACTCTTTGCTCCCTTGACCATTACCAGTGTAATTGATGAAGCAGGTATGTGTACCATGTCTTTTCCAGCTACTCGGACTACGCTTCGTTTCTCTAGACTGCTGGCACTCTGCATCTGCTGTAATGCCTCCCTCCAATCAGACTGCAGCTCTCCACCTAGGGTAATATCAACCTCTGCATGAACCACTTCAAATCAAATCAAATCAAATCACTTTATTGTCACACAGCCATATACACAAGTACAATAGTGTGTGAAATTCTTGGGTGCAGTTCCGATCAACATAGCAGTCGTGACAGTGATGAGACATATACCAATTTACAATAACATCAAATAAACACAGCACAATTTAAACATCTGTTATACACATAATTACACTCAACAATATACAAATAATAACATACACTGTACAGTATACAATACACAATATATAGATACACATTATTCAATAAAAATGAAAAAAAAAATATATAAAAAAGTATATATATATATATATATAGAATGTACAGTATTGTACTGTATTGACATTCAGGCTGTCGGTTGATAGTCAGTTGTTAAGAGAGACATAATATAATAACAGTAATATAATTTATGACAGTCCGGTGTGAGATAAAAGAGTAATAAAGTGCAGGGCTGATGTATTTTGATCGTGGGAGATCAAGAGTTCAGAAGTCTGATTGCTTGGGGGAAGAAGCTATCATGGAGTCGGCTGGTGCGGGTCCTGATGCTGCGATACCGTCTACCTGATGGTAGCAGTAAGAACAGCCCATGGCTCGGGTGGCTGGAGTCTCTGATGATCCTCCGAGCTTTTTTCACACACCGCCTTGTATATATTTCCTGGAGGGAGGGAAGCTCACCTCCGATGATGTGTCTGGCAGTTCGCACCACCCTTTGCAGTGCTTTGCGGTTGTGGGCGGTGCTATTGCCGTACCAGGCGGAGATACAGCCAGTCAGGATGCTCTCCACAGTGCAGGTGTAGAACCGTGTGAGGATGTGGCAGTTCATTCCAAACTTCCTCAGCCATCTCAGGAAGAAGAGGCGCTGATGAGCCTTCTTCGCAACGACTTCAGTGTGGACGGACCATGTGAGTTCCTCAGTGATGTGGACACCCAGGAACTTGAAGCTGCTGACTCTCTCCACTGGTGCTCCATTGATGGTGATGGGACTGTGTTCTCTGTCTTTTCTTCTGAAGTCCACCACAAGCTCCTTTGTCTTACTGACGTTGAGGGAGAGGTTGTGCTCCTGACACCAGTGTGTCAGGGTGTGCACCTCCTCTCTGTAGGCTGTTTCATCATTGTCAGTGATCAGACCTACCACCGTCGTGTCATCAGCAAACTTAATGATGGCATTGGAGCTATGTGTTGCCACACAGTCATGTGTGTACAAGGAATACAGTAGTGGGCTGAGAACACAGCCCTGTGGGGCTCCAGTGTTGAGGGTTAGTGATGAGGAGATGTTGCTGCCTATTCTAACCACCTGGCGTCTGCTTGACAGGAAGTCCAGGATCCAGCTGCACAGCGAGCTGTTTAAGCCCAGAGCCCGGAGTTTCTCATCTAGCTTGGAGGGCACTATGGTGTTGAATGCTGAGCTGTAGTCTACAAACAGCATTCTCACATAAGTGTTCTTTTTTTCCAGGTGGGAGAGAGCAGTGTGTATTGTAGATGCAATGGCATCATCAGTGGAGCGGTTGTTGCGGTAAGCAAACTGCAGCGGGTCAAGATTGAGTGGCAATACAGAGCAGATGTAATCTCTGATTAGTCTCTCAAAACATTTGCTGATGATGGGGGTCAGAGCAACAGGATGCCAGTCATTTAAACAAGTTATTTTTGATTGCTTTGGTACAGGCACAATGGTGGATGTTTTAAAGCATGTGGGGACTACAGACAAAGAGAGGGAAAGATTGAAAATGTCCGTAAAAACACCAGCCAGCTGGTTCACGCACGCTCTGATGACGCGGCCCGGAATGCCGTCTGGGCCCCGTGGGTTTGCGGATATTCACCCGTCGGAAGGATCGGTTTACATCCGCTACAGAGACGGAGAGTGAACTAACCTCTGTAGCTTCAGCCATGAGAGCTCTCTCCGCGAGGGCGGTGTTATTTCCCTCAAAACGAGCATAAAAAGTATTTAGCTCATCCGGGAGAGTGGCAGCGGTGTTCATGGCGGAGTTTTTATTCCCTTTAAAGTCCGTGATGATGTTAATTCCCTGCCACATGCTTCTAGAGTTGGTGGTGTTAAACTGTCCTTCAATCTTGCTCCTGTACTGGCGTTTTGCGGTTCTGATAGTTTTTCAGAGGGCATAACTGGCTTGTTTATGCTCCTCCGCGTTCCCAGAATTAAAAGCGGAGGTTCGCACATTAAGTGCCGCGCGAACATCGCTATTGATCCAAGGTTTCTGATTCGGATAGATCCGTATTGTCCTGGTCGGAATCACGTCCTCTACGCACGTTCTGATGAAACACATTACGCTATCAGCGTAAAGCTCGATGTCGTCATCAGAGGCGGACCGGAACATCTCCCAGTCCGTGTGATCAAAACAGTCTTGTAGCGTAGAATCTGATTGGTCCGACCAGCACTGGATCGTTCTGAGGGTGGGTGCTTCCTGTTTCAATTTCTGCCTGTAAGCAGGCAGAAGCAGAATGGAAGAGTGGTCCGATTTGCCAAATGGTGGGCGGGGGAGGGATTTGTAGCCATCCCGGAACGGAGAGTAGCAATGGTCCAAAACCCGGTCCCCTCGTGTGTTGAAACTAATGTGCTGGTGATATTTTGGTGCGACTGATTTTAAACTGGCTTTATTAAAGTCCCCGGTCACAATGAATGCGGCTTCAGGGTGCGCGGTTTCCTGCTCACTTATTCTCCCATACAGTTCCTTGAGTGCCTGGTCTGTGTCGGCTTGTGGGGGGGATGTACACAGCAGTGATAATGACCGCTGTGAATTCCCTCGGTAGCCAGAATGGTCGACACAGAAGCATAAGAAATTCCAGATCAGGAGAGCAGAAAGACTTGATAGAATGTACGTTCTTGTCTACATCTTCTAATGATGTTCATGCCAGTGAGGGCAGGTACAGCAGAAGAGTTTTATTAGTCTCTGACTATTAGAAAACTACACTCTGGTAGGGTAATATACATGGTTTCAATCTCCAACTCAAGATAACCTTGGTAAGGTATGTCTAAACCATTGGCAGCTGTAATCTTCAGCCAACCTGCTGTGGACAGCATATCTTCATCCTCACCAGACAGGTGTTCTCTGAAGAAACTCTCAGAAATAGCACTGACTTGGCTTCCTGTATCAAGTAAACAAGAGGCCATTACTCCACTAATCTTTAGATTAGCAACAGGATATTTTCCAACAGCATGCTTGAGTAGCCGGTCATGACAAGAATCGATATTGGCTGAGCCTATTGACTGCCCTCGCACTGCCTGGCTCACAGCAAGCGAGGGTGCAAGTTTCCCTGCTGCACTGACGATTCAGCTTTCTCTGCGACAGTCTTTTTGTTTTTCTTCACACACCTTTTAGCTGTGTCCTACATCATTACACCAGAAACATATTGGCCGCAGTTCAATTAGTGTTGACTGTGGCTTGTCTCTCACAAGCTTACAAAATTCCCTTCTAAGGCCTGCGTGCCTAATCCCCTCAATGAATTGATCTCGGATTGCCAAATTCACATTTTATATTGAATTTCATGATTGATTCATGATAGAACTCAGAATTTGAGACAAAGCATGAGAGTAAGCATGAACATCCTTGCCTTCTATTTCTTTACGTCTATAGAAGGTTTGTAATAACTGGGAAACTGTGATTCTCTCGAAAAGCTTCTCTCAGGTACACAGAGAGGTCACATAGTCGCATTGCTTCATTTCCCATCTGTAATCTGACCTCTTCTAAGGCTGCACCCTTTAGTAGGAAGAGTATGAGGTCTAACTGGTCCTCTGTGGTCTGATTTATAGCATGTAGTACCCTGTCTACTTCGTCAGTGAATTCATCAACATGTCTACCATCTTTGCTGAAATCACTACTTAATGGTTGGATGTGACACTCTCTTGGCACATGAACATAAGATCTGGTTGGCTCTCTACTCATACTGGTAATAGCTGCCATGGTCTCGTCATGCTTTATGTTGAGTTCTTGAATCTGTCCCTCATGTTCATCATCAGTGTTTTGTAATACTGGACTATCATCATCAGATTGTGACATTTTTAAATGTTCATATTATCTCAGTTCAATTCAGTAAAAAAAAACAGTGAAAGTTCACTTGTGGGCAAAAAGTCTCTTAATCAGTCTGTAATGTTTTTTTGTTATGTTTTTGTTTTTCTGGAGAAAACGGATACGTTGCCAAATGTCTGTATAATACATTTACGTTCTCTTGTAGACAGTCACTGGATAGGTGTCTCATCAAACAGTACCCCTGTGGAATCAGCGGAAATCAGGCGCGCTCTCTCTCTCTTGTCCAGCAGTCTCGTCACTTTGCCATGTCACCTCTGGCCGACGTCTGTTCACTGGACAACTGCACCAAGAAAGGCAGCCACTCTATGTCCCATTAGTACCTATCTTCACCTCTACCATATTTCAAAAAGAACAAAAAAATTTACCTATTGGCTCCCAGCAGTCAGTTACTCCACTCCTGGTAACATAAATGTAGCCAGTGGGTTATGAATAAACACACTGAACACAGAACTATTGTTTGGGGGTTTTATCTGATGGCTGATGGGGCCGTATTGTATTTAAAAAATAATAATTGCAAAAAAATTAAATACAAAAATGAGATCCATAAATCAAATATGTTTCACTTTTCTGGAGTGAGTGAATAAAAGACTCAGATGAGCAGCATGTGTCCGTGTCTCTACTTTTATTGCACTGCGTCATACACACTGTCTGTGCTTCAACATGAGTCAGATAACAATCACATTGTTACATCCTCTTTCTTTTTTTCTTTTTTTTCCAGAACAAATCACAGCACATAATGCTTTTTTTTCCCTGAACATTTCTGAAACTTTCCAGTTAACTGTACTTCTAGACTTAAGAACAGTCTCTTTAAACCTGCAAGGGGTACATCAGTCTGTTAGACAAAATCAGAGATATCAGTCTATGAATGACTAAGTAACTGAGGTCTGATGCTTATCCGACCTGCTCTGTAGTGATAACAGGTGCTGTGTCACCATGTGACTGTCCAGAGTGCTCCATAGGTTTGGATTGAGTGGCTGTCTCGAGTAGTTTTCTAGAGTTGGTATCTCGTTCTTGACAACTAGTGTGTCAGAGATAGCGTCTGTTCCTCCCTAGGACACTCCCATTGTCCAATTCAACCTTGTATGAGCATTTATTGATGGACTCCAGAACTGTTGCTTTCTGCCGAATCCTACGTGGGTGTGTTGGTTGAATTCTCACTTGATCACCCTGTTTCAAAGTTTCCATGTCTTTTGCATGTCTATTATAGTGGGTTTCCTGTCGTTTCTGATTTTGTCTCAGTCCCTGTCTTGTTTCCACTACTTTTGGTTGTAGCAGATTGTTGTGTATTGGGAGAAGTGTTCGTGTCCTCCTGCTTAACAGTTTCTGGGCAGGGCTTGCATCCAAACCCTCTGATGGAGTATTTTTATGATCTAGGATTGCCAGGTATGGGTTCTGTCCTGACATTTTGGCTCTCAGCATCAGGCGTTTTGCTGTCTTGACAGCAGACTCTGCCTTACCATTACTTTGAGGATGAGTGGGTGACAAGGTTTTGTGTTGAAACTCCCAGAGCCTACTAAATTGTTGAAATTCTGTAGTGAATAGTTATACTGTGGGCTGTTGTCCGAAAACACAGTGTCCGGTATGCCTTGCCTAGCAAAGTGTGCTTTCAGTTTGCAAATCACAGTTGAAGACCTTGTGTCTGGTAGGTAATCAATCTCCCAGAAATTTGAAAAATAGTCCACAGTAATCAGATAATCATGGTTATTAAATACAAACAGGTCTGTGCCCACCTTAGACCATGGTCGATCAGGCAGTTCATGTGGGCAGAGTGTTTCTCTTTGTTGTTTCATTTCCAGTGATCTACACAGGTCACAATTTTCAGTGTATTTGTCCATTCATTCCTGGCCAGTATAGGCATTCCCTTGCTCTCCTCAAACATCCTTCTATTCCAAGATGTGCAGAGTGAACTCGATTTATCATGTCACTTCTGAGTGCATCTGGTATAACCACTCTTTCACCTTTGAATACAATACCATCCTGCATGCTTAGTTCATCCTGGAATGAGCCAACAACATCTCTTTTCCTGGAACATATGTTATGATAAAGTCATATTTCTGTAGCCGCAATAGCATTCCTTGTAGTCTCTTTGGTGCATAAAGCAACGGCTTATGGTCAGACTGCACAATCACTCTATGGCCATATGTGTATTGATGAAATTTCTCCATGCCATACACTATGGCCAGGCATTCTTTCTCAATTTGGGCATAGCCCCTTTCTGTCAGTGATAGTGCACGGCTGCCGTAAGCTATGGGTTCGCCACACTGTAGCAGTGCTGCGCCCAGGCCCATCTCCAATGCGTCACATTGCAACGTTAACTCTTCTTTGAGGCTATAGTATCTTAGTACCAGTGCCTTGGTTATTGTTTCCTTTATGCTCTGAAAGGCTCGTTCATGCATCTCAGTTCAGTCCAGTAGACTGTCCTTGTGTGTAAGTTGTCTGAGCAGTTCACAATGATCTGACAAATGTCTGTAAAATTTAGACAAATAATTCACCATGCCCAAAAATCTTTGTACTCCCTTCACATCAGTTGGCCTTGGCATCTCTTTTATGGGCCGTACTTTCTATGGGTCTACTTTTAGTCCCTCAGATGTGAGTAAATGTCCAATGTATGGCACTTCACTTTGTTTGAATCTGAATTTTTCTGCATTCAAATTGATGTTTCTCTCTCTGCATCTGTTCATAAACAATCTACATTTTTGATCATGGTCTTTGTTCGCCATATCCAAAGTTTCTCCCACCCCTGTTATCAGCACATCATCTGTGATAACATATATGCCTTGGATTCCCTCTAATGCCTGGTTCAGCATTCTCTGGAAAACCTCAGGTGCTGGGCTAATACCCATGGGCATTCTTAACCACCTGTATCTTCCATATGGTGTTGCAAAGGTAGTCAGGTAGCTTGATGCCTCATCTAATTGTACATGCCAGAAACCATTCTTTATATCACAGACAGTGAATACTCTTGCTTTTGACAGCTCAGGTAAGATGTCTTCAATTGTGGGGAGAGGGAAATGGCTCCTTTTTAAGGCTCTGTTCAATGGTCTGGGGTCTATGCAAATTCTCAATTTGCCACTAGGCTTCTTTACTACCACTGGACTGCTTATTCAGTCGCTGCTTTGCTCTACCGGTGTTATTATACCTCATTCTTGGAGGTTGTTCAGCTCCTTTTCAGTGGTCTCATCATCGCGACCGGTACTCTTCGCTTGGGCAGTTTCACTGGCTCCACCCCATGGTCAATCTTGAACTTATTGTGTCCTGGTAGACAACCATCCCCACTAAACACATCTACAAATTCACTTGTTATTTGTGCCATTGTCCACTGACCATCTGCTTTCTCTCTGTCTGTCTGAGTCATGACATTGTCCACCATCAGGATGTTTTCAGACTGCACCCTGATCAGTTTCATGGCCTTGACCGCTTTGCTTCCTAGTAGCGGTACAGCGGAATGTGCATCAACAACCATAAACTCCAATGTGTACAGTTTTTTTGTTACGTGGATTTTTTAGTTTTATCCAGCATTTGCCTATTGGTTTCAGTGTACTTTTGTTATACATGACAAGTACTTGATCAGTTTTTTCCATTTGAACATCTGGGTTCACTAGATTTATTGGGATAATGTTACATGTTGCCCCACAATCTAGCTGAAATTTGACCAGGTTGTTCCCAATCAGCATAGCAGCATACAGTTGACTTGGCTGCCCATCTAGGCTCTTTGTGACTTTGTTTACAGTCTCTGTTGTGATGCTTAAAATGTCCTCATACAGTTCACTTTACATTGAATTGTAAATTTGTGAAAAATTACATTATTCACAATTTTTACATATCCTTGTCCAGAGTTACACAGTGTAGCAAAATGATTGACTTTCCCGCATTCCCTACACGTTTTCCCATTGGCTGGATAACTCTTTCGTGTGTCTTTCCACAGAATTTGCAAGTGATTTCAGGTTTCATTACATCATCCTTTGTTTTTTTCTTTGTTAGTGCGGGCTTCACAGCATTAACTTCCTCCACTGATCTTCCCTCGATTGTTTTGCTGTTTTCTCTCGACAGCTCAGTAGCTCTACAAATCTGAACACATTTCTGTAGTGTCAAATTGTCCTCTCTTAGTAATCTTTCTCTTAAATTCAGGTTATTTGTGCCGCACACTATTCTGTCACGTATTAAGGAGTCTTTTGTCACCAAAATTACTCATGCCAGCAAGCACTTTCAGTTCAGTAACATACTTGTCAATTCCTTTGTCTGTCCCCTGGTTTCTCACTAAGAAGCGATATATCTCAACAGTTTCATTCAGTTTAGGGTTGCAGTGCTGATCAAAAGCTTCAATTACTAGTTTTACAGTCCTGTTCTCTGTTGATGATCCTAGTAATGTTTCACATAACTCTCTACCAGTTTCTCCTACCAGGTAGTAGAAAAGTTTCACCTTCGTGTTTTCAGATGCCTTCGTAAATGTCAGATCTAGGTATAGTTGAAACTCCTCTTTCCACGCTTTCCATGTCTTTGATAAGTTGCCTGAATCCAGCATCAATGTCGGTGGAGGTTTTAATCCGAGCGTGCCGTCCATCCTGTCTGAGGCGCGCACTCGTGTAAGCGCGTTATCTTCTTTCAGCGAACTCTGCGGCTGTGCTGTTAGGCACTTAAAACTCGTTTGTCGGCAAAAAAAAACTATTTTTGCGTTAATCCCACCACTGCCACCATGTTTCACTTTTCTGGAGTGAGTGAATAAAAGACTCAGATGAGAAGCATGTGTCTGTGTCTCTACTTTTATTGCACTGCATCACACACACACAGCATACATAACCTACATGCTTAAACATTCTGTGGGAGAAATTCATTTATTATTTTTCTGACTACATTGCATTTATGATATTAATGTTTTGATGTTAAGTTAAATATTAATCCCTTAAGGTATTAGAATGACATTTTAGAATGAGAGTTGTTGACTATGATTTTGCTGATGTGTGTGTGTGTGTAAGATTATTCAGTTGAAATGCTGATCTGACACACATCCGAAAATGTTGGGACAGTATGAAAAATGCTAATAAAAACAAAAAAGAGTGATTTGTAAATTATATTCACCCTTTTCTATATTGAAAGCACTACAACTAAACATTATATGATGTTTTCCCTTATGAATTTCATTGTTTTTGGAAAATGTACAGTAATATGAAATCAGATGATTGCAACACACTCTAAAAAAGTTGGGACAGTCGAGTGTTTACTACTGTGAAACATCACTATTTCTTCTAATAACACTTATTAAGCATTTAGGCACTGAAGACACAAGTTTGTTAAGTTTAGAAAGTGAAATTTTCCCCTAGTCATCCATTATGCAAGTCTTCAGCTGCACAATTTTATGGGGTCTTCATTGCCATATTGTGCGCTTCATAATGCACCACACATTCTCAACTGGAGATGGTCAGGACTGCAGGCTGGCCAATCTAGCACCCACACTCTCTGCTTATTCGGCCAGTATGTTGTTTGAAGTTGTCCTGCTGAAAATTCCGTGACGTCCCTGGAAAAGACGGTGCTGGATGGCAGTATATGCTTCTCCAAAATTTGTACATATCTGTCTGCATTCATTGTGCCCTCACAGATGTGCAAGTTACCCATGCCATGGGCACTGACACACCTCTGGCCCATACAGACACTGGCTTTTGGACCTGATGCTGATAACAGCTTGGATGGTCCCATTCCTCTTTGGCCCAGAGAACACGACTGCTGTGTTTTTCAAAAAATTTTTGAAATGTGGACTTTTCAGTCCAAAAAAACATGGTTCACAGTGTTCTACTTTCCATCTAAGATGAGACTGAGCCCAGAGAATTCGGCAGCGCTTCTGGACAGTGTTGATGTAGGGCTTCTGCTTTGCATAGTAAAGTCTTAACTTGCATCTGTGGATGCAGCTGCGAGTGGTGTTGACTAACAAAGGTTTACTAAAGTTATCCCAAGCCCATGTTCATGATATCCATTAAAGATGAATGATTTATTTTAAGACAGTGATGTCTGAGGGATCAGAGATCATGCGCTTTCAGAAGTGGTTTTCGTCTTTCCCTTTACTCACCAAAATTTGACCAGATTCCTTGAATCTTTTACCTATATTGTGCACTGTAGAGGGTGAAATGCCCAAAATCCTTCCAATTTGTCTTTGGGGAACATTGTTCTCAAAGTGCTGAATTATTTGCTGAAGAATCTGTTGGCAAAATGACAAGTCTCAAATTATCCTTGCTCTTGATGGACTAGGCTGTTTTTGGAGGATCCTTATATACTATGACACGATTGCCTCACTTGTTTAATATCTCCTGTTTCACATTGCCTTGTTATTTTAACTCGTCAGATTGTTATTAGTCTTAAATTGCCCCTGTCTCAACTTTTTTTGGAGCGTGTTGCAGTCCATCTGATTTGCAATTACTGTACATAAAAATAAAATAAAAAATAAAATAAAATAAAAATTCACAATGTATAGTTGTAATGTTTTCAATTTAGCAAAGGGTGAATATAATTTACAAATCACTCATTTGTTTTTATTAGCATTTTTCATACAGTACCAACTTTTTTGGAATTGGGGTTGTAGGTTAAAACAATATTGGGACAGAATGTTGCATGTTCATTCCAGATGCAAGCATAGAAGTAGAGGATTTGGTAAAGTGGTCCACCAAGGGGTTACTCAGACACACAAGAATAATGGATTGTTGGATGAACCATGGGATTCTTGGTTGAGTGGCATTTTTAGTTAAATTGATTAATCAAAAAGGAGGGAATGTGGAAAAATTTCATTTATTGATTATGTTTCTGATTACATTGCATTTATGATATTGTTTAGATGTTAAGTTAAATATTAATCCCTTAAGGTATTAGAATGACATTTTAGAATGAGAGTTGTTGACTATGATTCTGCTGATGTGTGTGTGTGTGTGTCTAGGCCTTGACAAAGAGCTGTCTCTGAGGCGCCAAGTGGCTAAACAACAAAGACTAGTGGTAAATTCACACGTTATCAGAATCATAAGGGTCAGTATGCCCTGTTTCTATCTAGGCGTGTTGTTTGTTTAAAGAAATGTAACCAAGAGTTAATTCTTTGAACTGTCAGATGTGCAAGAATCCTTGACATAAATTCTGTTTGGTTGATTTTGTTTTGGTGACCTCTATGCTCATGCTACTTGCACTTGTGTATGAGAACTTCACCTGGTACCGAAATAAAAGTTCTCTTGGGAAATGATACAAAGACTTCTCCTTAGTCTATCTTTTTTAGGATAATTTCCCCGACAATACTTAAACATTCACAGCATTTTATGCATTTAAGAACCTGCTTAAATCACTCAAAGCATTTTATGCATTTTTAACCAGGCTTTAAGGACATGTATAACAGTTTAAAGCACTAGAATTCTCATTACAGATGTTTTCACATATAACACGTATTACACTTATTCACTAAACTGGGCTGTAAATCATTAAATAAGACATGATTAATTCTTAATGTACATACCAAGTTCTCACATGTGTAAGACGTGGTCAAACTCCACACATACAACACACAAGCATCCTTCAAAACTAACCCCTAACAAACACTCAGTTTTCACATACAACTCTTCTGAACACATATTTAAGGTATTTTATCAGCATTTTGTGTAAAATTTGATATTTACCCAAAGATTTCTCAAACGATGAACAAAACTGGGAGCTCTCTTGCACAATGTTTGTTTTCATGCCTCTAACCAGCACACAGAGCACACAGAGAGATTTCCGGAAAGGCCCGTTGTAAAAAACGGTTCTTCAGTTTGTTCCTGGGAGGCAGCAGATATCCTAACCCCACCCCGCACTAATCCTAACCATATGGAGCCTGTAAGTGTGAGTAGCCTGCCAGGAACAACGCATGGTACCGTTCACCCATCGCGGCTAGAAAGCAGGTGTTGCAAAACTCCAGTGCTGCAAAACTCTGGTTCTTAAAGGGGCCACATCCAATTTATGACTAGCATTAAATGACATGAAATGTATCCACTTGGCTACATATCAGAGTATGTGAGTGGAGTGGCAACAATTTCCCCTCTGTGCTCAAAGCATTCTTTAATCACTCTGCTCCAGCTCCACTCTGGGTTGTCCATTTCCCGCTCCTCGCTCGCTCCGCACTCCTGGATTAGAGAAACTATGAAGGTAAAATATATTACAAATAACTGAGACAACAAACACAACATTAAAAAGCATAAATAAGAGCAGCAAACAGTAAAAAAAAAAAAAAAAAAATAAAAAAAAAAAAAACAAATACATATATATATATATATATATATATATATATATATATATATATATATATATATATATATATATATATTTTTTTTTTTAATTTAAACAATTTAAAAAATAAAAGAAATGAGGACCAGTTACAGTCTCACTTATCCTTATATTCTTACATATTTTTGAACTAAATGACTGATGTTGAATAAAAAAAAAGTGCACATTGCAGTGTTTGTGCAATCAAACAAACACAGACATTGTCAGATTTGTGAAACCATGAACTGAGCAATGTTATTGCACTTTTTTTTTCCTTTTCTTACAAACCACAGGAACAAACCTCTCCACATATCTAACTCTTAAAATGGATGAAGCGAGATAACTGTGTGTGAATTCTGCTTAGCACTTTTGTATATGACGACACAATGTTATTTGTCAGTACTTAAACAACCCGAATATTAATATTCTGAAATATAAAGAACTTTCTTTGATTCTAGAGCTGGATGACTGATTTTATTGAATGTAGACATTGAAATATAATAAGATGCAGCTCTGTAGGGTCATAATAGTGCCAGAAGTGTTGAGAAGGAAGATAGCCCATACACTGTATGTTTGATCGAACACATTAACAAATTGTTTCATTTTATTTACTAAAATTGTATACAATAAACAATAAACATACAGACTTAGTCAAGATCATAAGTTATGCCATCTGCAAGAATTTAATTAACTCATTATTAATACATCAAAATGTCAACAATAAAAGCAGTTGGGAGAATGCGTATCACAGCATAAAAAAAATGAATAAAAAATAAAATAAAATATCTGTTATAATTAATATTATTCTTTCTGAAGGCAATGATGATACCATTATTACATTATGGTAATATGAAAAATCTATATATTGTTTTGGAAATGTGTCATTTAAAAATAATAATAATTTGCTGTGTGTGTGTGTGTTACTAGCATAGAGCATTTAGATCTGCCTTTAATTTGCAAAACGAGGGTCGCTTTCTTGGATCATACTGCCAACACTGACACATGAGGGCATAGATTTCATCTGGACAGCTTTTTGGAGCTGGCATGCGATATCCTAAAAACAAAAACAGGACAATAAGAAGAAGAAAAAAATAAGGACGTGACTATGCTTTTCAAACAGACAAAATACCTTAAAAAGAGATGGTACAATAATTGAAACCAAAGAATAAAGTTCTTAGCATTGCATGTGTACATGTGTATCATCACAGCCTTACCTCTCTCCACCTCATCTCTAGTCTGTTGATTAGTCATATTATGCGGTATGGAATAAGGTACGACTCCTCTGGAGAACGTCTCCCACAACAACACTCCAAAACTCCACACGTCACTCTCAGTGGTGTATCTCCCTGAAGAACCACCAGAGAGCAGCATTGAGACATATAACCCACAACCACGTCCCAAACATACTGCTAACTCTGAGCTCTGGATAGACACAGACACCCTCACATGTTAAATTGCTATTTGATGGATAAATCCATCTGGAGTGTGTGCTTAAGCGATTGTACCATAATTGAGGGCCTCTGGTGCAGTCCATTTGACTGGGATCTGCTTCATTCCTCCAGTAGCAGAATAAACACCATCCTGCTGTTGACGAGACATCCCGAAATCACTGATCTTAACCACACTCGCCTCCGCTACAAGACAGTTACGTGCAGCCAAATCCCTAGAGTGAGGGACAGACAGGGAAAAATTAGAGAGATTTATTGCATGTTACTCTAATTAAAAGTACCAGTTATGAAAATAAAAATCAACAGAGAGAGAGAGAGAGAGAGAGAGAGAGAGAAACAACCAGACTAAAAAAAAACAAAAAAGTGAAAGAATGACAGACAGTGACAGAGAGAGCACACAAGCCCTATTAAAACTCAGTCCTCTCTAGAGACATATTCTTGTACACAAAACCATTTGACACAGCATGAAGGAAGCAGCAACTAACAGATGGAACAGGTTTTAAAGGAATAATAAACCCAAAAATTCTCTCATAATTTAATCACTCTCATGCCATGCCTGACGTGTATGACTTCAGTACAGTACAAAGATTTTTAGAAGAGTTTCTCAGCTCTGCAAGTGAATAGTGACCAAAATTTTGAATCTCCAAAATTCACATAAAAACAACATAAAAGTAATCCATACAACACCAGTGGTTAAATCCATGTCTTCAGAAGCGAAGTCAATATTTAAGTCCTTATTTTACTATAAATATCCACTTTCACTTACACGTTCTTCCTCTTTTGTTTTTTGGTGATCCGCACTCTATATGCATGTCGCCACCTACTGGTTGGGGTTGGTCAAAGGTGGAGATTTATAGTGAAAAAGCACTTAAATATTGTTCTGTTTCTCACCCACACCTATCATATCGCTTCAGAAGATATAGATATAACCACTGGAACTGTATGGTTCATGCTGCCTTGAGATTCAAAGTTCTGGTGACCGTTCACCTGCATTGTCAGGACCAACAAAGCTGAGATATAAAAATATTTGTTTGTGTTCAGCAGAAAAAAGATAGTCATACACATCTGGGATGGCATGAGGGTGAGTAAATGATGAGAATTTTCATTTTTGGGTGAACTATTCCTTTAAATAATAAAACATTCATTTAAAAGTCAGTCAGATGTTAGTGGAACATATCCATAGTTAATGTGATGAACTACATCTGTAGTTACTCTGCTAGGACACCTGTGTGAACTTGAGGGAACTTTTATACACCAACTAAATACCACCTTATGACCAGTTGGTTAAAAGTACTTGCAAATGGCAAGATGCTCCAGGAAAAGGTCTAGCATCATATGTTTACAGATGCCATTTGGTTTGATATTTTGATATCTACTGCAATGACGTTCATGCTGTACATTTTGCAGTGTGATTTTTGGGTGCCAGTGTATCCTGGAATATCATTTGTATTCACTATATACCATTGTCATTCTATCGTTCTTCCTTTATTGACCGATCTCACCGATGAATGCACTTTTTGCTTTCCAGGTAGGCCATGCCAGATGCCACATTCTCTGCCATCCTGATTAACATCTTGGGCTTCAAGTTGTGGCCCTCTGTCCGCAGAAAGGTTAAGAAGTCTCCTCCTACCATGAGAATAAGCCATGAAGGACTCATTTTGGTGTGTTAAACGACAAAAAGTGCACTTCATACATTAAAAAGAAACACGGGTTCTACCTTGCACCAGCTCCATGATGATATATATTGGTTGTTTCTGTGTACAGACACCGATTAGCTTCACTATGTTTGGATGGTCATACTGTTTTAGAATTCTGCAATAGAAATTGTGAAATATATAATTAAATGAAGGCAAACATGTGTGTGAGAGTATATTTGTATAAACTATTGTATATACAAACCTGGCCTCCATTAGGAACTTATTCTTCTGTTCTATGGGAAGATTCTCTCGACAAGCTTTCACTGCAACTGGTGTATTATTTGAATGCAGGCGTCCACTGAACACCTCACCAAAGTTCCCCTAGTAGCATACAAAACATTCAGCTAAACAACATTACAAAAAAAAAAAAAAGAAAATACAAATAAAATAATAATAATAATTTGCCTGGCTATTTAAAATGATTTATCAATATTTCAAACAATAAGAACAACACAAAAAATGTCTATTTTTTAATAATGTCAGTTTATTTTTTTTTATAATCCAATGTTCATATTACTTTAAAAAAAAAAAAAAAAAAAAAAATGCATGTAAGCCAAGTGAACTTGAAATGAATGTGTTGTTTCAATGGAAAAAAAATGCCTTGTCAGCTTTACTTAATCCATTTGCATTGGGACAATGTGATTTTATTGTTTTTTGGTTAACTGAAAATGGGCAAGGGATTTGTAGTTCCCAGCATGCACTGCATGGAACTCGATAAGGAAAGTATTAAGTGTTATTTTAGGCGTCTTTGTGCAAGAGGAATACAAAGGGGGAGACTTGATAGTGCTTAATGTTTTGCTATGATTTAGAAGAGTTTCTGTTATGAATTTTGGGGGTTACCATTATGGTGAAGAGTGGAGCTCGAGCTTAGGTTGAGGACCAATACACATTGTGTATTCTACTTATTGCTTTATCCATTGAGCATTTGCGTTGTTAATCGCATAATGACCAAATTGCACTCAGTAGTGTTTCCCAACAGCATGTATTTAGCACTGTAACTAGCTAGCACGTAGCTGAAAGAGATTCATTTTGAGTACCTGTCTAGTTTTGTTGGTTTTACTCAGATCAGTTATGTTCCCTCTAATTCAGGGATGGGACGCATACGGCCCTCTGTATCATTGAATACGGCACGTTGGACAAGACTGAGGACTGATTTTATTTCTTTGAAAAAGGGATTATATAAAGATTGCATTCAGTATATGATGTTATTACAACTACTGACCAGAATAGGTCACTTGTTCTTAGCAGACCTGCTGATCACTCTAGGATTCTAGCATGCAACATCTTACACTTGCTCATCATTTATAAGGTAAATTGAGCTAAATTTTACCTCAGCTTGTCAGCGACATAGTGCGCGCTATTGTTAATGTACGCAGGTGGAACCCATGTCTTTTGTTTTCCTGGATACGAAAGCTGTCAAAGATTTCAATTTGATTCGCAAACACACCATTGATCAAGTGATCAAAGAGGCGTACAGTATGAGAGATACATACACCAGAGCTGCTCTCCTCACAGATGTAAAGGGTAGATAAAATACAAGGGTAAAAGGCATCAAAAGTTTTTACGAAATCCGTGACAGTGCGGGATTCACCAAAGACATCTAATGCTGTTTCGCTCGTGCTTGTGAAAAACGAAAAAGTTGTTATAAGAGGGAGAAACTTTGAAGAAATGCGCGATTGAGATGCCTGACTGATTTTTGAAAAGTCTTCCGAACAGAGAGAATGTTCTCTGATGCACGGTACTGTTCGGTCCGTGCGTGTATGTTGTGGTGCTGAAATGTTTTGTATTAATGCACTGAAATGTTATGTTCTTGTATCCAGTATTGTTATTGATGATAATATTTAGATTTTAACTAATACCTATAAGCTGTTTTATGAGATGGGGTTGAAAATGTTGTTCATTCATTTGTCTGTTGCAAATGTAGACAATGCAAATGAGATACATTTTCTTGAAAATGTAAGTCTGAAGTATATTGCTTGTCAATTGAACATGAATTTGTACATGTGAACAGCATGTTTTAGTAAAAACACAAGTTACAAAATAATTATATTTGTTTTTATAAATATTGTTAAATAAAAATGTTAATATAGGTAACAAAATCTTTAAAAGAACATTGCATTAGTTGTGCATATATTACCCACAATAATGATGAAATTGAGTAAAGGGGTGAACATTGTTAGAGTGCAGATTTGTAATCCGGCCCCTTGGTAGAAAGGAGAAAAAATGTTGCCCTCACCTCCTTCAAAGTTGCCCATCCCTGCTCTAATTGAAGCATTTAAGTTAAAATTACTTGGTAATTTTAATTTGAGAAAACTCATTTCAAACATGTGGAACCACTGTCCATGATTGAATCAAGTTCAGCCAAAGTATATGTGCTCTGAAATCACTTAAATACCTTTAAAACATTGCCAATTTTTAAACTATTTACTGTAAAGGGATAATAGAGAGAAGACAGAAAATGATGAGGGTGTAAGAGGGAATTGATGCAAGCCAGACTCGAACATGTGTCACTTGTATGAGCTGCATAGCTCAAAGTTTCAGAACACGTGCGCTAACCACAATGATCTAACTAATCATGGACCATTAGCCAAATTAATCTTTATTTCTTTAAAATCAAAGAGTCTAAAGGCACTGGTCAATAATATTATTGGACTTTTGTTATGTTTATGAAAAAGATGAACTGTAGGCTTACCCGACCAATGCTCTGCCCAAGGATGACATCATCATGTTCCAAGACCCACTTGTCCTAAAAGATAGTAAAACAAATTTACCCTCTGCAACTGGATGCCCATTGTACAAAGGTGCCTCAGCTTGTTCCTGGGAAGCAGCAGATGTCCTAACCCCGGCCCCGCCCTAATCCTAAACATATGGCGCCTGTAAGTCTGAGTAGCCTGCCAGGAACAACTGGCCAATCACAGCATTCAGCAGTAGTGGTTGACCAATATGATATCAATAGCTGATATTGACAGCATCTGTGTCCTGTTGTCAATTACCACAGAACATAATTCTGTTTAAAAAAAAAAAAAAAAAAATAAAAACCTCAACCCTCCATTTGTTAAAACAGGAAAAAAAGCTAAAATTGTGTACAACAATGAACTTTCAGTGCAAGACTATGGGGAAAGTAAACTCTCAAGACTAAAGGCCAAAACATTCTCTACTAAACGTAGATGTTTTTAGCTATGCAAGCTTGATTTTGAGTGTAGTTGCATTCCAAAATGTGTCACTTTGCAATTCATAACAAGGCCACAAGTGGTGCTATGGCTGACTTTAGTGTGAACTGTCCGCTTCTATGATGAGTTTTCTCTTTCAAACCAACTACAGTCATGGCTGTGCAACGGTTTGAAGAGATACTGCTGAGCAAGGAAAGTCAATATATTTATAGCAATTTACCTGAACAATAACACATCCAGTTTAATGGCACAGACTTCTGAAGGTAGCTCTATCGCCCCCTTGAGTACTGAGGTTTGTTACTGACCCAGTAAAGCAAGAATGCACATTGGCAATGCTCTGGCCAAGTGCTCACATTTGTGTACATAAAGTATGTTTCTGGCTTTAAACATCACACAATGTGTGTGAACATGAGACTAGTGTGATAAAATAACTTAAGGCTCTCTGGAATACTCGATTCTGATTGGTCAATGGCGCCATCTAGTGGTCCGACATTGCTCTGTAACAACCGCACATCCATGTATCAGACCACTCATCCGGGTTCTGCGAACCATCTCTTCTGCTTCTCGGATCACTGTGTGATCTCTGCAAGTAAGCTAATAAAATAATTTCAACCCAAATCAATGTTTCATGTGCATTTACTTACTTATTTGGCAAGTAGTCTTGTACTTGGCTGGATAATGAGGAGTCAGACGGTCATTTTCACAAAATAAACACCAACAGAACTCAGTCACAAACCACTGGTTGATTTAATCTGTTCAGCGATTTCTTTCTTCTCAAATTACATAATTTCAATGCAATTCAATATTATATGTCCAAGTATTTATTTATTTGGTTAGTAGCCAATGTATAAGCAGGATCAGAATCAGAATGAGCTTTATTGCCAAGTAGGCTTACACATACAAGAAATTTGTCTTGGTGACAGAAGCTTCCACTGCACAAACAATACAACAACAAGACAGAGATAAAAATAAAAAAAAAATAGAAAAAAATAAATAAAGAGTGAATAGAAAATATAAGTATATATAGAAATACACAATAATGGGGAGCCTGGGTAGCTCAGTGAGTAAAGACGCTGACTAGCACCCCTGGAGTCATGAGTTTGAATCCAGGGCGTGTTGAGTGACTCCAGCCAGGTCTCCTAAGCAACCAAATTGGCCCGGTTTCTAAGTAGGGTAAATGTGGATCTCGCTCTTGGTGTGGCACGTGGTGAGTTGTGCATGGATGCTGTGGAGAATAGCGTGAAGCCTCCACACGTGCTATGTCACTGCGGGAATGTGCTCAACAAGCCATGTGATAAGATGCGTGGATTGATGGTCTGGGACGCGGAGGCAACTAAGATTCGTCCTCCACCACCCGGATTGAGGCAAGTCACTACAGCACCACGAGGACTTAGAGCGCATTGGGAATTGGGCATTCCAAATTGGGGAGAAAAGAAAATACACAAGACAAAAAAAAAAGAAAGAAAATGATATATTTATGTACAAATCTGTAATATACAGATGCAAGGGAATGTATGGCAGAAGTGGTAGGGTATGTTAAATAAATATAAACAGACTAAGCTGTGTATTGCACATAATTATTGAGGTCCAGAGTGATTTTTCCAGCCCTTTTCCTCACTCTGGAAGTATACAGTTATTGAAGGGAGGGCATGGGGCAACCAATAATCCTCTCAGCAGTCCAAACTGTCCTTTGTAGTCTTCTGATGTCCAATTTCAAAGCTGAACCAAACCATACAGTTATTGAAGTGCAGAGGACAGACTCAATGACAGCTGAGTAGAACTATATCAGCAGCGCCTGTGGCAGGTTGAATTTCCTCAGCTGGCGAAGGAAGTACAACCTCTGCTGGGCCTTTTTCACAATGGAGTCAATGTGGGTCTTCCACTTCAGGTCCTGTGAGATGGTAGTGCCCAGGAGCCTGAATGATTCCACTGCTGCCACAGTGCTGTTTAGAATGGTGAGCGGGGTCAATGTTGGGGTGTTCCTCCTAAAGTCCACTATCATCTCCACTGTTTTGAGCATGTTCACCTCCAGGTTGTTTTGACTGCACCAGTGAGCCATCCGTTCAACCTCCCTTCTGTATACAGACTCATCGTCATCTTTGATGAGGCTGATGACAGTAGTGTCGTCTGCAAACTTCAGGAGCTTGACAGAAGGGTCCTTGGCGTAGCAGTCATTGGTATACAGGGAGAAGAGTAGTGGGGAAGCACACATCCCTGGGGGGCACCAGTGCTGATCGTACATATGCTGGAAGTGCATTTCCCATCTCACTAACTGCTGCCTGTCTGTCAGAAAGCTGGTGATCTACTGACAGATAGATGTGGGAACAGAGAGTTGGTTTAATTTAGTCCAGAGAATAGCTGGGATGATGGTGTTGAAAGCCGAACTGAAGTCCACAAAAAGGATCCTTGCATATGTCCTTGGTCTGTCCAGATGTTGCAGGATATGATGCAATCCCATGTTGACTGCATCATCCACAGAACTGTTTGCTCGATAAGCAAATTGAAGGGGATCTTCAAAGGGTCCAGTAATGTCCCTCAGGTGGGCCAACACCAGTCTCTCAAATTACTTCATGACCACATACGTCAGAGCGACATGTAGTCATTAAGTCCTGTGATTTTGGGTTTCTTTGGGACAGGAATGATGGTGGAGCGCTTGAAGCAGCAGGGAAATTCACACTGCACTAGTGATCTATTGAAGATCTATGTGAATATGGGGGCCAGCTGGTCAGCGCAGGATTTTAGACAAGTGGGTGAAACACCATCTGGGCCCTGTGCTTTCCTTGTCTTTTGTTTCCGGAAGGAACGGCACACCTCCTCTTCACAGATTTTAAGTGCAGGTTCAGTAGCAGGAGGGGGGAGGAGGGGGGTTGCAGGAGGTGTTGATGTTTGTGTGAAGTGAAGGTCAGAGTGCTTGTGGGGGGTGAGACTGGGCCTTTCAAATCTACAGTAAAACACATTCAAGTCGTCAGCCAGTTGTTGGTTACCTACAGTGTTGGGGGATGGTGTCTTGACATTAGTAAAGTATTTTAGGCCTCTCCACACTGATGCAGGGTCGTTAGCTGAAAACTTCTTTTCAGCTTATCAGAGTAGCTTTTTTTAGCCACTCTGATTTCCTTATTCAGTGTGTTCCTGGCCTGACTGACCCAGATTTCATCCCCACTTCTGTAAGCATCCTCTTTGGCATGACAAAGCTGTCTGAATTTTGCTTTAAATCATGGTTTGTTGTTGTTGAACATTAAAGAAGTCCTAGTAGGAATGCTCATATCCTCACAGAAACTGATATATGATGTCACATTATCTGTGAGCTCGTCCAGATTGGTGTCTGCATGCTCAGATACACTTCAAACAGTGCAGTCAAAGCAGGCTTGCAGTTCCAGCTTTGCTTCATTGGTCCATCTCTTTACCGTCTTTACGTTTAGCTGATTTTAGTTCTGCCAGTAGGTTGGAAGAAGATGAACCAGACAGTGATCAGAGAGTCCCAAAGCTGCTCTAAGGACAGAGCGATATGCATCCTTTATTGTTGTGTAGCAATGATCCAATGTATTTCTGTCTCTGATGGGGCATGTAATGTGCTGTCTGTATTTTGGCAGTTCACGGGTGAGGTTAGCTTTATTAAAATCTCCCAGAATAATAATAAGTGAGTCCGGGTGTTGTTGTTCCGTGTCTGTGATCTGATCAGCCAGCTGTTGCACGCTGCATTCATGCACGCATGTGGGGGAATATAAACACTCACCAGAATAAACGAGGAAAACTCCTGCGGTGAGTAGAAAGGCTTACAGTTGATAAAGAGCACTTCCAAATTAGGACAGCACATGTTCTTTAACATTGTTACATCTGTACACCAACTTTAACTGATGTAAATGCATGTTCCACCGCCTCTCGTTTTCCCTGTTAACTCTGCAATGCAATCCGCTCTGAACAGCTGAAAGCCCGGCAGATGTAACACGCTGTCAGGAATGGCTTCACTCAGCCAGGTTTCTGTGAAGCACAAGGCAGCAGAGTTTAAAAAGTCCTTGTTTGTATGGGTGAGGAGATGTAGTTCGTCCGTTTTGTTAGGAAGAGAGTGGAGATTCGCTAGATGAATACTCTGCAGCGCTATTCAAAAGCCACGCTGTCGGAGCTTGACCAGCATGCTGGCTTGCTTCCCTTGCTTGTGTCTCATAGTGCACTTAAACAACACAGATGCGCCTCCGACTTAAATGTCCAACAAAATGTCAGAATAGTCCAAAACCGGGAAAAGATTATCTGGTATGTGCTGCCGAATGTTGAGCAGTTCATCCCTGGTAAAACTTATTTGAAAAAAAATTACTAAACAAAGGACAAACAAACAAAAATAACAAAAAAAAAAACAAAAAAAAAACAAATGTACAGTCAGCCGGTTGTTATCCTTTCTGATATTGTTGCACGTGTAGTGCAAAAGTTGCCAGGTTTGTTGCCTTACATTATCATGACATGAGTAGAAATATTGGATATAACTTAACTAGCAAGGGATAATGTACAGTCAGCCAGTTGTTAATGCAAAATAAACCACTTTAGGGTGATACAAGTCCTGATCACCCTGTCTGGGTTTATTGTGCGTTAACATTTTAGTTACTAACAACTTACTAACCTTGTCTGTGCAAAGTTATTGCCAATATTTCAACTTCTGTCATGACTATGTAAGGAGACAAACCCGGTAACTTTTGCTCGACATGTGCAACAATATCAGAAAGGAATCTTATTATATTTAACTATCTATTACTGTTTACAGCCACTGTTTGTAGCCAACTCCTTTCACAGGAATAATATGTCGGTAACACATAACCCAAAGTTCATCCATCTACACATCATACGACAATTTTTTGTACTGCAGAATCAATATAAGTACTTTAACAAAAATACAAGTTTAACATTTCTGCTGTTAAACCCTCTGTCTTGCCCCATAGATTTTATTAAAGGTATATTAGTGTAAACACGATTTTAGATTGGTTTTTTTACAAACAGGGGGACGAGCTGAAATTATTTTCTGTGGTAACTGACAGAAGGTCACAGATATTATGGATAGAACTTAACTTGTGTTGAACCCAGAAAATTCCTTTAATGATGGAACATGAAAAGTACATAAAATTGCTGAAATGTAATATACACTTATGAGTTCTCAGAATCCAATCAAAATTGAGACTGATTTGGGATCAGTGATAAGGGTTTCAAAGATCACCTTGAGAACGGGTCTCTTCAGCACAATATCTGTCCTCTTTGTGACAGGTTGATGGGAACTCAAGAGGTGATTCACTAGCAAGGGTACAGAGGAGAAGCCCTCACCATCAAGACGATACACACCCTAAATACACACAAAAACAAAGTACATAAACAAGCATATATTGTCTAGTGGTCAATCAATTTGGATTTTTCAGTAGCTGATGCCGATAGCGATTTCTAAAGATCAGGGTGGCCGATGGGCAATACTATACAAATATTTATATTGCAACATTTAATGATAGCAAGCAAATGAGACATACACAAAAAAGCATATATTAAATTAACAATTATTCTGAACTCTTTTTTTTACACAATATTTTCTTTTCAAGCAATCAGACTTTAGAACTCTTGATCAATCACGATGCATCAGCACCGCAATTTATTAGCCTCAGACTGGACTCACATTTTATACTTCTCTGAATAACACACTGGCAACTGACTATCAACTGACAGCTGAATGTCAACACAACAGTTCATGATTATTCCACTGATTACATGGGGGGGGGGGGTGGACAGTGTATTATCGGGGGGGGGGGGGGGGCAGTGTATTTTTATTGTATACAGTCTTATTTTGTGTATACTGTCTATTTTTAGGTGTATATTGTGTTGTGTAACAGATGTGTAAACTGTGTTATTTGTAAATCAGATGTTTATTGTAATTGTCATACTGCTATGTTGCTTGGAACCACACCCAAGACTTTCACCCACTGTTGCACTTGTGTATATGGTTGAGTGACAATAAAGGGATTTGATTTTGATTTGATTTAAAAAATATTTCCTTACGTTGTTTAAGGGATTAAGATAAAGCAGTTTAACACACCTAGGTTTCTGCCAAAGAACGCAGCTTAAGGCGGCATTACACTAAAAGACACTAAACAACTCGATTTTGCCCGAGGGTGTCACACTTGCTGGCTGTTTTGCTGAAATCTCGCTCTAACATACAGACTCATCGCAGCTCTTTCTCTCTGAATCCCTGTCACGTAGAGCTCGCCGAAACAACAACAGGAGTACCACATGACCATAAACAAATGTAAAAGGATGATTTAGGATGTGATTCATGGAGTAACTTTATCTTGTGAGAGTGTGTGATTGTGAATTTATCCCCTCAAGGCTTGCCGTAGAATGTGCATGTCCATATGCAGCTTTCAGTTAGTAAAGAAACCAATAAAAACAGACTGTTGTGGCTCCACTTTCTGATTTCATTAGTCATTTTAGTGTGTAAAAACGCTTGGTGACAGAATCACTTTGGATTACAATCAGCATCTGTGATGATATGCAGCTGAGTGCAATCAAAATATTCAGGTCAGTCTGACGTCAGTTCTTCAGTAAAAGAAGAAGTTCTTGGGTCACTTTAAGAGAACACAAGAGCACGCCCCGGCGACAGAACGATTTTTTCTGTATCCTTTTTTTGCCGTTGCTGTAACCATTAACTCAGCAGGGTGTACCGACGGTCAACTGATTAACGATCTTCCACTGAGAGATGCTAATGCGCGCTTTGTCTCTCACCTGCTCGCTGGCGATTATGTAAATGAAGCTCACACATGAAAATCACTGGAAAAAACGACTAGTGTGGCGCCGGCTTTATGTGTCCATGTAAATGCATTAACAGTGTTCTTATAGGTATTTGAAGAGTGTGCATGTGCATATGTCCTCAAGTGCACCGGGAAACCCCACTATTGCAGCGCAATACCACTGCCGCTTCAGTGCATGTAAACTCGAACGCCACTTTTGTGACTTAAGCAGCTTTCTCGCAATAAACGGCTTTCTGGTGTCCATGTAAATGAGCTATTATATTTTGACATCCGCAGACGTTATTAGCTCTATATTGTTGACCCAATGTGGTTCGAACAAAGAATGTGCAACATAGTTACTATGGTTTCAGGAATCAGTCATAACTAGCTAGTTAATTTCTCCAATGATGCATCGTACTATGTTGGTTAAGCAGTGAGTTACATCATTGTACCTGAAACTCAGAGCTGGATGATATATTTTGATATATCACCAAAATGGCTTTAAAATCACATAAATGATTGCTAAAAAGTTACAACACCATCATGTGTGGGTAGGAAAGACACCTACAGTATAACACACACTCACATCTGCACTCTGAATGATGAAGTGTCGGCAATGACTGCCCCAATGAACAGACAGCACATATTCCTGCTTGCCCTGGCTTTCTCGAACCAAGAAATCCCCATCATTCTTCAGCAGTTCCTGCACCTCTAGACGGGGGATGGCACCGTGATACCATCCCTGCTGGGTCAGGGGCTTTTCCACCTCAGGCACAGGCGTCAGGGCAGGAGGAACCTGGTGAGATGCATTAAATACACTAGTCTACAGAAAGAGGCAGTAGATACTACATGAGCAGTGTACTGGCGAGAGAGAGACAGCCATGAAATTAAACAGCACTAACCGCGTACTTGGGCTTGAACAAGCTGCTGAGGTGATTGACGATTGCATCCATGTTGAGGAGCTTATTGTCTTTATCACGCTCCTGCGAGAAAAACAAACAGTGCGAATTAATGACACAAGGGCAAGGCAAATAAAATTGAACTTTTCTTAAACATCTGGTATTGCACTCCTGTATATCGTAATGCAAACCAAACCTCTAATTCAAAATGCACTCGTTATAAGACGAGTACCACTGATGCCATTGATAACACACAAATACAGACTCTTTAGAAAGCTTTCTGCAATAAGGCTTTTGATCACGTGAAGGCACTTTTTAATCTGGGTAAACTTAAAGCCGACCACATACTATCCCAAAAAGGACTCCACTGTGTGCATGTTGGGAATGTAATACTGTATATAGGAGACCACATTGGTCATATACTGTGTGTGTGTGTGTGTATATATATATATATATATATATATATATATATATATATATATATATATATATATATATATATATATACATACACACACACACACACACACACACACACACACTCACACACCCACACACCCACCCACCCACCCACACCCCTCTGGAAAAAATTGAGACCACTGCAAAATTATCAGTTTCTCTGGAGTAACTATTTATTAGGTATGTGTTTGAGTAAAATTAACATTTTTGTTTTATTCTATAAAGTACTGACAACATTTCTCCCAAATTCCAAATAAAAATATAGTCATTTAGAGTATTTATTTGCAGAAAATGGTAAAATGGTTTAAACTATCAAAAAAGATGCAGTGTTTTCAGTCCAAGAATAATGTAAAGAAAACAAGTTCATATTCATTTTTAAACAACACTGTACTAATGTTTAATTTAGGAAGTGTTCAGAAATCAATAATTGGTGGAATAACCCTGATTTTCAATCACAGCTTTCATGCATCTTGGCATGCTGTTTTCCCCCATTCTGATGGTTGATGTGAACATTAACTGAAGCTCCTGACCCATATCTGCATGATTGTATGCACTGCAGCCAAACAATTGGCTGATTAGATAATCGCATGGATGATTGTTGGTGCCAGACGGGCTGGTATGAGTATTCCTGTAACTGCTGATCTCCTGGGATTTTCACACACAACAGTCTCTAGAATTTACTCCGAATGGTGCCAAAAACAAAAAACATCCAGTGAGCGGCAGTTCTGTAGACGGAAATACCTTGTTGATGAGAGAGGATAACAGAGAATGGCCAGACTCAGTCTACGGTAACTAGATAACCGCTTTGTACAATTGTGGTGAGAAGAATAGCATCTCAGAATGCGGTTCTGAGATGCGGATTGGCGCTGTTTTGGCAGCACGAGGAGGACCTACACAATATTAGGCAGGTGGTTTTAATGTTGTGGCTGAATGATATATATATATATAGATATATATATATATATATGAATTTCCCTAACTTTTTTAAAATGGCTATCTAGGTGAAGTTAAAGAGTGGGGGGAAAAGCCAAAAATAGTGAAATTCTGGGTACAGAAAACACATTCTTGGGGGTAGAAAAGTACCCCTGAAAAAAAAACAATTCTCTCTCTCTCTCCTTCTCTCTAATATATATATATATAAATAACTCAACAAAAAAAGAAACATCCCTTTTTCAGGACACTGTATTTTAAAAGATAATTTTGTAAAAATCAAAATAACTTCACAGATCTTTATTGTAAAGGGTTTAAACAATGTTTGCCATGCTTGTTCAATGAACCATAAACAATGAATGAACATGCACCTGTGGAATGGTCATTAAAACACTAACAGCTTACAGACGGTAGGCAATTAAGATCACAGTAATAAAAACTTAGGACACTAAAGAGAACTTTCTACTGACTCTGAAAAACACCAAAAGAAAGATGCTCAGGGTCCCTGCTCATCTGCAAGAACGTGCCTTAGGCATGCTGCATGGAGGCATGAGGACTGCAGATGTGGCCAGGGCAATAAATTGCAATGTCTGTACTGTGAGACGCCTAAGACAGCGCTACAGGGAGACAGGAAGGACAGTTGACTGTCCTCGCAGTGGCAAACCACATGTAACAACACCTACACAGGATTGGTACATCCGAATATCACACTTGTGGGACAGGTACAGCATGGTGGCAACAACAGGACTGGCATAAAGTGCTCTTCACTGACGAGTCGCGGTTTTGTCTCACAAGGGGGTGATGGTCGGACTCGCTTTTATCGTTGAAGGAATGAATGTTACACTGAGGCCTGTACTCTGGAGCGGGATCGATTTGGAGGTGGAGGGTCCGTCATGGTCTGGGGCGGTGTGTCACAGCATCATTGGACTGAGCTGGTTGTCACTGCAGGCAATCTCAATGCTGTGCGTTACAGGGAAGACATCCTCCTCCCTCATGTGGTACCCTTCCTGCAGGCTCGTCCTGACATGACCCTCCAGCATGACAGTGCCACCAGTCATACTGCTCATTCTGTGCATGATTTCCTGCAAGGCAGGAATGTCAGTGTTCTGCCATGGCCAGCGAAGAGCCCGGATCTCCCGTTGAGCACATCTGGGACCTGTTGGATCAGAAGGTGAGGGCTAGGGCCATTCCCCCCAGAAATGTCCGGGAACTTGCAAGTGCCTTGCTGGAAGAACGGGGTAATGTCTCACAGCAAGAACTGGCAAATCTGGTGCAGTCCATGAGGAGGAGATGCACTGCAGTACTTAATGCAGCTGGTGGCCACACCAGATACTGACTGTCACTTTTGATTTTGACCCCCCCTTTGTTCAGGGACACATTATTCCATTTCTGTTAGTCACATGTCTGTGAAACTTGTTCAATTTATGTCTTAGTTGTTGAATCTTTTTATGTTCATACAAATATTTACATATGTTAAGTTTGCTGAAAATAAAAGAAGTTGAAAGTGAGAGGATGTTTCTTTTTTTGCTGACACACACACACACACACACACACACACGTGGCCAAAAATTTGGAATAATGTACAGATTTTTCTCTTATAGAAAGAAACTGGTACATTTATTCACCAAAGTGGCATTCAGCTGATCACAATGTATAGTCAGGACATTAATAACATTTAAAAAAATAAAACAAATGATATATATAAAACAATTTGAATTTTTTTTATTTTTTATAATTAAATAATTAATAAACTACTTCAAAGAGTTCTCATCAAAAAATACTCCATGTGTAGCAATGACAGCTTTGCAGATCCTTGGCATTCTAGCTGTCAGTTTGTCCAGATACTCAGGTGACATTTCACCCCACACTTCCTGTAGCACTTGCCATAGATGTGGCTGTCTTGTCGGGCACTTCTCACGCACCTTACAGTCTAGCTGATCCCACAAAAGATCAATGGGGTTAAGATCCAGAACACTCTTTTCCAATTATCTGTTGTCCAATGTCTGTGTTTCTTTGCCCACTCGAACATTTTCTTTTTGTTTTTCTGTTTCAAAAGTGGCTTTTTCTTTGCAATTCTACCCATAAGGCCTGCACCCCTGAGTCTTCTCTTTACTGTTGAACATGAAACTGGTGTTGAGCGGGTAGAATTCAATGAAGCTGTCAGCTGAGGACATGTGAGGAGTCTATAGAGACTCTGATGTACTTATCGTCTTGTTTAGTTGTACATCTGGGCCTTCCACATCTCTTTCTGTCCTTGTTAGAGCCAGTTGTCCTTTGCCTTTGAAGACTGGTGTACACCTTTGTATAAAATCTTCATTTTTTTTTTTTTTGGGGCAATTTCAAGCATTGTATAGCCTTCATTCCTCAAAACAATGATTGACTGATGAGTTTCTAGAGAAAGCTGGGGTATTTTTTGTTGCCATTTTTGACCTAATATTGACCTTAAGACATGCCAGTCTATTGCATACTGTGGCAACTCAAAAACAAACACAAAGCAATTTTAAGCTTAATATAACAAAACAAATAGCTTTCAACTGTGTTTGTTATAATGGAAAGTGATTTTCTAGTACCAAATTAGCAATTTAGCATGATTACTCAAGGATAAGGTGTTGGAGTGATGGCTGCTGGAAATGGGGCCTGTCTAGATTTGATCAAAAATGCCTTTTTTCAAATAGTGATGGTCCTGTTTTCTACATCAGTAATGTCCTGACTATACTTTGTGATCAGTTGAATGCCACTTTGGTGAATTAAAGTACCAATTTCCTTCCAAAACAGCTAAATCTGTTCATTATTCCAAACTTTTGTCCGCCAGTGTATATATACATACATATGCATACTGTACATACAGTATATACTATATTAACACATCTCTGATATATACTTTATAATATCTATATGGTCTAAAGCATTTACTGATTTTTACTGTAAATTTACTGTTTATTAGCAAAAACTGATAATTTATAAATGATTGTTCCTACATTAATACTACATTAATAAGCTACATACAAATAGTAAGTTATTCATAACTTTATGAATTGCTATTCCTGTAGCCATTTCGTCACAGTCAAGTGTCTGTTATGTGAGTTTGTTGATGTACTGGATGTTTCCAGAGCGCAACTGCAGACAGTAGCGCAGTGTTGGTTGTGGGATTTTGACTTTATTATAAAATATTACTAGCAAGGTTAACCCCTTTTCATCATGCCAATACAGCTTTTTCTATCTGAATTTTAAATGGAAAAATCATGAAATATATTCCCACCCTATACTCCCAATATTCTGTTCTTTTGAGCAGTACTCTTTTTTTGTTTAACTTTTATACGAGGACTGAAAGACTCTCTTTTGAAAAGAAATATATGACACCCTGAATTAATAATGGAACTGTGACAAAGAGTAATAGACAGCAGCAAACAGATCATAATTCACTGAACTGAGAAGCGGAAAGCACATGGGAGCAAAATTCTAAGCAAATCTGCTTTGAGAAAGTAATATATTTTTGTTGTTGTTGAGAAATTCAAGGCTGTATCTATAATCTTCAGTGCATCCTAGCACTAAAACACAATGTTGTGCATAAATTTACAGAAAACAGACTATTGAGGCTACAAGTAAACAAAAAGAAAATATTGTTATTAAGAAAGATGAGTTAAATATAAAGTGTAATTTTACACTTACAGCTGATGTAATTTCTGCATGATGGTGCCACGGATGGCCGCCTCAGTGTGTATTTTGTTGTTTTTGTTTGTTTGTCCTGTGTTTAGTAATCTTTTTCCAGTCAGTTTTACCAGAGATGAACTGCTGAACATTCGACAGCATATATCAGTCAATCTTTTCCCGGATTTTGAATATTCGGACGTTTTGGGACAAACAACATATTCGGATATTCGGACAAACAACATCTCCTCACCCGCACAAACAAGGACTTTTCAACCTCTGCTGCCTTGTGCTTCACAGAAACCTGGCTGAGTGAAGCCATTCCGGACAGCGCATTACATCTGCCGGGCTTTCAGCTGTTCAGACCGGATCGCATCGTGAAGTTAACGGGGAAAACGAGAGGCAGTGGAACATGCTTTTACATCAATGAAAGTTGGTGTACAGATGTAACAACATTAAAGAAGATGTGCTGTCCTAATTTGGAAGTGCTCTTTATTAACTGTAAACCTTTCTACTCGCCGCAGGAGTTTTCCTCGTTTATTCTGGTGAGTGTGTATATCGCGCCAAACGCGTGTTTGAATGCCATGCTGCAACAGCTGGCTGATCAAATCACAGACACAGAACAACAACATCCGGACTCTGTTATTATTATTCTTGGGAATTTTAACAAAGCAAACCTCACACGTGAACTGCCCAAATACAAACGGCACATTACATGCCCAACCAGAGACAGAAATATACTGGATCACTGCTAAACAACAATAAAGGATGCATATCGTTCTGTTCCTAGAGCAGCTTTGGGACTCTCTGATCACTGTCTGGTTCATCTACTTCCAACCTACAGACAGAAATTAAAATCTGCTAAGCCTGTAGTAAGGACTGTAAAGAGATGGACCAATGAAGCAGAGCGGGAACTACAAGCCTGCTTTGACTGCACTGATTGGAGTGTTTTTGAAGCTGCAGACACCAATCTGGACGAGCTCACAGATACTGTAACATCATATATCAGTTTCTGTGAGGATATGTGCATTCCTACTAGGACTTATTTAACATTTAACAATGACCAACCATGGTTTACAGCAGAACTCAGGCAGCTTTGTCAGGCCAAAGAGGATGCTTACAGAGTTGGGGATAAAGTTGGTCAATCAGGCCAGGAACACACTGAATAAGGGAATCAGAGTGGCTAAAATAAGATACTCTGAGAAACTGAAAAACAAGTTTTCAGCTAACAACCCTGCATCAGTGTGGAGTGGCACGAAACAACTTACGATTACAGGACTCCTACCCCCAACCCTGTGGTGGACCAACAACTGGCTGATGACCTGAATGTGTTCTACTGCAGATTTGAAAGGCCCAATCACACACCCCACACCCACTCTGACCTTCACTTCACACAAACACACACACCTCCTGCAAACCCCTCCTCCCCCCTCCTGCTACTCAACCTGCACTTAAGATCTGTGAAGATGATGTGTGCCGTGTCTTTCAAAAACAAAGGATAAGGATGGCATTTCACCTGCATGTCTTAGATCCTGTGCTAACCAGCTGGCCCCCATCTTCACACAGATCTTCAATAGATCACTGGAGCAGTGTGAAGTCCCATGCTGCTTCAAATGTTCCACTATCATCCCCATCCCAAAGAAACCAAAAATCACAGGACCTTATGACTACAGACCTGTCGCCCTGACGTCTGTGGTCATGAAGTAATTTGACAGACTGATGTTGGTCCACCTGAAGGACATCACTGGACCCTTTCTAGATCCCCTTCAATTTGCTTATCGAGCAAACAGGTCTGTGGATGATGCAGTCAACATGGGATTACATCATATCCTGCAACATCTGGACAGGCCAGGAACATATGCAAGGATCCTTTTTGTGGACTTCAGCTCGGCTTTCAACACCATCATCCCAGCTATTCTCTGGACTAAATTAAACCAACTCTCTGTTCCCACGTCTATCTGTCAGTGGATTACCAGCTTTCTGACAGACAAGCAGCAGCTTGTGAAATTCACTTCCAGCATCTGTACAAACATCACTGGTGCCCACCAGGGATGTGTGCTCCCCCACTACTCTTCTCCCTCTACACCAACGACTGCATTGCCAAGGACCTCTCTGTCAAGCTCCTGAAGTTTGCAGACGACACCACTGTCATCGGCCTCATCTGAGATGACGATGAGTCTGCATACAGAAGGGAGATTAAACAGCTGGCTGTCTGGTACAGTCAAAACAACCTTGAGCTGAACAAACTCAAAACAGTGGAGATGATTGTGGACTTTAGGAGGAACCCTCCAACACTGTCCCCCCTCACCATTCTAAACAGCACTGTGGCAGCAGTGGAGTCATTCAGGTTCCTGGACACTACCATCTCACAGGATCTGAAGTGGGAGACCCACATTGACTCCATTGCAAAAAAGCCCCAGATGATGATGTAATTCCTTCGCCAGTTGAGGAAGTTCAACCTGCCACAGGCGCTGCTAATACAGTTCTACTCAGCAGTCATTGAGTCTGTCCTCTGCACTTCTATAACTGTCTGGTTTGGTTCAGCTACGAAATCGGATATCAGAAGACTACAAAGGACAGTTCGGACTGCTGAGAGGATTATTGGATGCCCCCTGCCCTCCATTCAAAACTATACACTTCCAGAGTGAGGAAAAAGGCTGGAAAAATCACTCTGGACCCCACTTACCCTGCCCACTACCTTTTTGAACTGTCGTCTTCTGGCCGACGCTTCAGAGCACTGAGCACCAGAACCGTCAGGCACAGGAACAGTTTTTTCCAGCAGGCTATCCATCTCATGAACAGTTAAAACTGCCCCTTTGAGCAATAATTAATGTGCAATACACAGCTTAGTCTTTTTATATTATCCAACACATCCTACCTCTCCTGCCATTATATTCCCTTGCACTGTATATATCCGATTTGTATTTAGATTTGCACTACGTATGTGCATGTATGTATTCATATATATATATATATATATATATATATATATATATATATATATATATATATATATATATATATATATATATATATATAATCTCATAGAACACCACATCGAGACAACCCCAGGGGTAGTGGTATTTAGTCGGCCCTACCGGTTTCCAGAATGCAAAAAACAGTTAGTACAGGAAGAATTTAAGGCAATGTTTGATATGGGCGTAATAGAAGAATCCCACAGCGATTGGGCTAGCCCGGTAGTTCTGGTACCGAAGACCAATGGCTCAGTCCGGTTCTGGGTGGATAATAGGAAAGTCAATGCGGTGTCGAAATTTGATGCATATTCAATGCCTCGTATTGATGAACTGCTCAATTGGTTGGGCACAGCTCGCTTTTATTCGACACTGGATTTAACAAAGGGATATTGGCAGATCTCCTTAACGCCGATGTCCCGTGAGAAAACGGCCTTCTACACACTGTTTGTGGGGGCGAGGGCATGGCCGAGTGTTCGTCTGGGGAGAGAGGAAGCGGTAAGGGTTTTCACCTGAGATGAATTGCTGCTAATTGTGATTTCTATGTTCACAATGAGAGACGGGACGATAATAGGCTGCCCAAAACCCCAGAGAGGGAGAGAGAGAACCCAGCTGACATGCTGTGTATGTGTGTGTGTTGGCCGTTGTCGGCTGCTATGAAGCTTTACCGTCAAGCTTGAGGTGGACGTGTTTGAGTTATAAATAAAAGTGACGTACCTGAGTTGGAATCGCTGTTCCCCGCTTCCTCATTTCATTGAACCTTTACAGTCTCGTTCTTTGAAAGATGCTTTTTTGATTAGCCAGCAAGTCTCAAGATAACTTGGAATAAACCTGGTATGTCAAACAGCATGATCACACAGACAATCCTACACTCTATAACATCCTGTACACATTTACAACTTACTTTTGGCACCCCTCTGTGGACATTTCACTTGGTAAATGGAGCTCACACGTGCCCATATGTCCAACAACACTTCCCAGTTTGGACACTGAGGGCAGTGTTCAAATTTCGGTAAGCACAGACCGAATTTTGCTTAAGAAAAGTCAACCTACTGTTTTCGATTTCACTGTGAGATCAGTCGGTCAACTTGAATAGGCAGAAAAATGGAAATGTACTGAGAAGTCTGACATGTTGCTCTGACAATAAACCTGATTTTGATCCCAAAACTTACAGTATCAGGCTAACCATGAAAGCAGTGGTCAAAGAACAGGACCTAGGTTTCGCAAGAGCTGAACCTCTCAGGATATATTAAATAAGATGAGAGTTGGCTCACGCTAGAGGTGTTGGAGGTCACAGATATCCGATCATCTTCCAGGCCCAGGCTTGGAGCTTCTTTACTGCCCAGAGTCTGAAGTTTATCAGCCAGAACTCTTCGCTGGGCCTCCAGCCGAGCACGAGCCACCATCGACAGGACTACCTGCTGCCTGCTGTCCTCCAGAACATTACGTTTACTGAACTGATACACCCTGAAAAACAGAAAGATAAACTCACACTAATGTAGTAAGGCTTACGAGACTTTGGTAAAGGTGAATTTTAAAAGTTCTTAATGTTTCAATTCACTTTAATTCAGTTGCTTTATCATTACTGTAGATTAGTTCTGCCAGTCATTTACAAAATAAACCCAGACAGGGTGATCAGCACCATAGGTTATTCTGCTTATAACACAGCTACTTACCACATAGTAAATAAATGAACGTTAAATATTGGTTTGATTTTAAATAACTTCATTATGCATAAGAAAGAGACTGTCAATGATCAATAAGAATCAGGGGCCGGATTCAAGAAAATATTCTTAAGAAAAAAAATTAAAGTTCTTAGGGAGTCACGTGACGCCATGCGAGGTTCGGACGTGTGAATGGCAAGCTCTGTGCATTTAGCTAGTTTTGATTCTTTTTGTGTCAAACCGTTGAGATTCGATACACCCTGATCCATAACTGTTCTAAGAAGACAATATGTCAAAGAATTCATAATCCTCGGGCTCTGGCGACATTAAAAGTCACTTACGTTCTTAAGCTGACGCCCCTCCGGAGGCCTCGAGCCATGGAGTCGATTTGGCCGGAGAGGTGAAAGAGATTCAGAAACAATTGTTGAATGTATTGGCATTGCTTACAAAGGTCGTTGCTGACTTGGAGGATCTTGCTGCAATATGTCGATCGATCATGGCCATGGAGACTAAATTAGAGACGGTTACAAGAGTGGCAGATGTCGAGAAATGGATCGATTATCTGGAGTCAGCAGAGAGGGAATTAGCTGCTAATCTGCTAGCGACCAAGGCAGATCTGTAGCACATCTGGGAAAAGTTGGAAGATATGGAAAATTGTAACTGGTGGAATAACGTCCGAATTGTTGGAATTCCTAAAGGAGCAGAGAGTCAGGATATGGTGAAATTCCTGGATGCACTCTTCCCGAATCTGCTCGTCATAACAGGCCATAAGCTAGAAATCGAGCAAGCTCACAGGGCCCCGGCTCGGCGATCTGCTGAGGGAGACAGGCCCAGATCAATTCTGGCCAAATTTTTGAGATCATCCGATAAAGATCTTGTGTTACGCGAGGCGAGGTGTAAAGGAAGGTTTTCTTGGAAGAACCACAGCATTTTCTTGTTCTCAGACTTTGCGAATTTGACGAGAGAAATGTGATCGATTCAAGTAATGCAAGAAACTCTTACATCAATGCAAGGTCGCTTTTGCACTGATGTTCCTGGCCAAATTGAGAATAGATACTAAGGATGGCCGTAAAGTATTTACATGTCCCCAGCAAGCAATGTCCTTCATAAAGAGTAAGTTATTTGTGGTTCTCATGTTGCAGCCAAGTGAGCCTGACTCACTGAACATCCACTTGATCGTCAGAGGAAGCTGAGTGCCTTTTTTGCTTATTTATGTGCTGGTTCTGCCTAGCGGCTGGAGTTTGTTTTTGTGTAGCAGCACTCCTTCGGGACAGTGTTGTGGCTGAATCTGCACATTCTTTGTGCTTACGCCTCCTGTTGGCTGGAGTTTGCTTTGTGGAGTATTTCTTGCAGGACATTGGAGTGATTGGGCCATTTGTTGTCCTCATGTAGCAGTTGAATGGGCCGGCTCACTGAACATTCGCTTGACTGTCCGAGGAAACTGAATGGCCTTTTTTTATTTTTATTATATACATATACATATATATATATACACACACACACACACACACACACACACATATATACAGGTGCATCTCAATAAATTAGAATGTCATGGAAAAGTTCATTTATTTATAATAATAATTAATAATTATAAATATATTTATTTATCACACATTATACATTTGCACATATACAGTGAAATTCTTTTTTTCACATATCCCAGCTAAGCTGGGGTCAGAGTGCAGGTTCAGCCATGATACGGTGCCCCTGGAGCAGATAGGGTCAAGGGCCTTGCTCAAGGGCCCAACAGTGGCATCTTGGCAGTACTGGGGCTTGAACCCCTGACCTTCTGATCAGTAACCCAGAGCCTTAACCACTGAGCCACCACTGCCCCAACTGCCCCACTGCCCCATTATTTCAGTAATTCAACTCAAATTGTGAAACTCGTGTATTAAATAAATTCAATGCACACAGACTGAAGTAGTTTAAGTCTTTGGTTCTTTTAATTGTGATGATTTTGGCTCACATTTAACAAAAACCCACCAATTCACTATCTCAACAAATTAGAACATGGTGACGTGCCAATCAGCTAATCAACTCAAAACACCTGCAAAGGTTTCCTGAGCCTTCAAAATGGTCTCTCAGTTTGGTTCACTAGGCTACACAATCATGGGGAAGACTGCTGATCTGACAGTTGTCCAGAAGACAATCGTTGACACCCTTCACAAGGAGGGTAAGCCACAAACATTCATTGCCAAAAGCCCCTACCAAGTATTGAGTACATATACAGTAAATGAACATACTTTCCAGAAGGCCAACAATTCACTAAAAATGTTTTTTTAATTGGTCTTATGATGTATTCTAATTTGTTGATGCATCAGTGGATGGAGGCATAACCCATTTCCTTTTATGGTGTGTTAAAATCCAGGAGTTTTGGTTGAAGGTACAAAGTTTTGTGTGTGACATATTGGGCACTCGGGTGTCATTTATCTCCAGACTCTGTATTTTGGGCAATAGGGCGGTCATCGATGTAGAGAAAAGACACATTAAGGGTTGGGTCCTAACAAGTGTCATGATCGCCAGACAGATAGTTTTAAGGGGATGGAAGTCGGCTGGAGCGCCCTCATTTCAGGAATAGTGCTCGGAGATGGGGAGGGTGGCAGCCTTTGAAGAAGGGTCATTTAGAAGACTGGGGAAATTGGACTTGTTTGTGGGGAAATGAGGCAGATATTTGGCGTTTCTGGAGGGCTCTCGGGGAGGGGCAGTGGAGAGAGGTGTAGTTGTCAATATGTGTGATTATTATTATTTTTATTTTTTTGGTGTGTGTCTATAGTCATGTATGACCACTGGGATGTTGTTGGGAGCCAGGGTGGGGTTGGGAATTGGGAGGGGGAGGGGTAATAGTGGGGGTTAATTGTTGATTCTGTGTATATATGTTTTGTTTTTCTGTGTTTAATATGTAAATCATTAAAAAATTGTTAATCAGAAAAAAGAAAGTTCTTAGGATAAATTATAAGAAGTTTGGAAGAACCTTCCTAAGTGCAATTCTTGAAAATTTTGTAAGTTCTCAAATATTTTCTTAAGAACATCTTAATTCTTTTCTTAAGAATAAAAAGACAGGCTTTGACATTGTCTGACCAGCCTGCTCATGGACTTGCCTTGTCTAATAGCCTACAACAAATTCAGTACTACAACACAGGTCAATTGTAATGATAAACTAATCTATTAATTTTTTTTTTTTTTTAAAAAGTAGCAAGCTCCTCGCAATAATATTTTTGAATGTAAGGTGCGTGAGATGTTTTAGTTATTAACGACATTAACCGTCAAAGGAGAATTTACTTGCTGCTAACCATTTAATAACTTTTAATTTGACATGGAGGAAAAGAAAAGAAACAAAAACTTCAGTAGACAAGAGCTGGATGTTCTTGTTGAGGGGATTACTTCAAGGAAAATGTTCTCCTTAGGAAGCTTGATAATTATATCACGTCAGAAAGAGGCGGGTAAATGGGAAAGGGTGGCGGAGGCTGTCTCCGCTGTGGCCAACTCCGATAGGGATGTGGACAGGGGGTGAAAAAGAAAGTCTCAGCTTTCTAATGTTATAATTATTATATTTCCATGAACTCTAAAGATTGCAGAGAGAGAGCGCTATATGCAGCACATACGTTAGAATTAGCATGATTGGTCACCACATTAAAAAGCTTCAAAACAACATTTATTGTTTGCATTTGGTGATAACATTTACATGGTTTACAAGCTGAAAATAAAAATATAATTAAACAAAACAGTCAAAAAAAAATGTTTGGTCTAAAATAACATTTCTATGTAAACAGCCCACTGCGACTTGAGACTCAACATGAAAAACCCAGTAAATTCATTAAACATATTACCTTTTACAATTTAAGACAACTGTGAGGTTATCCTAACTTTAAGATGTAATTTACGATGATATTTAAGAATTTTTTTTTTTTCAAGAATTTGAACGCTTCATACGTTTTTCCTTAAGAACAATCTTAAGAAAAAGATACGAACTTTCTTAAAGTATATTTGGGAATACAAAATATTCGTAACTTTTTTCTTAAGTTACAGATTAAGAAGAAAATGGTAGTTAAGAAGAAATTTCTTCTTAAGAACGTTTTGTGAATCTGGCCCAAGAGCTATGTAATAAATGTAGTTATTCTCAAATTTGCTAAAAGAAAAGGGCCCCAGTGAATCCAGATCCAATTTTAAAATATCTTTTAAATAAGAAACAAGTTTATTATTATTGTTATTTTTAAAGGATAGAAATTAACTAATGCTGCATTCCTTTCAACTCAGAAAGTCGGAATTTCCAACTTCCTACTAGAAAAAGTGCAATGGAACAGCACTTGAAGTCAGACTTCCAACTTGGAAACTCATGCGTAAATCTTCAACACTAGCATTGCAGCATTGTTTTTCAGTTGGGTTGCTCTGTTTACAGTCGAACACATGCTAAGATAATGGGAGCATTGCTGTTTTGTTTCCTTACACATCATCTTAGGAGCATCTGGCAATGATCCGAGATATCAAGCAGGAATACGCCACATTCGACTTTGAATGGAACGCAGCATTAGATCTGGGAACTCATCATCGACTCATTCTGCCTGTGCTGCACATTAACTTCTCAATAAAACTGTTAATGCCCAATAAATCAGAAGTAATCTCCAATAGTGCTGGACAGCCATAAACCATAATGTCTTAGCAGAATCCTCAATACAGCCTTATACTGAACATACATTCATGAAAGCACTCCTTATATTTGGATGCCCACAATATTTACATCTGATGGCATTGGCCCTTAAGGGAAAGTCATTAAAAGTTCCTTGTATCGCTCAGCCCAAAACAACACTTCTGAGTTAGGGCATAAGTGCCTTTAATTTCACTTTCATTTTTTGAAAGCTCAAATTTCATGCCTTAACCACACATTTTTAATTTCTGCTTCTGTGCTTTGGTGGTGTGGTTACAAGGGAGGGTAACCAAAAGGTCACAGGTTTGAATCCCTGGTTGTAAGAGCTGCATCCAACTACAATAAGGCACTTTCTGATTGGTCCAGGGTGATTGCACCTGAAATTAGTGAATTATACGTCGCATTGGAGTAAAGTGACTACAAAATGGCTAAATCTACTTAAAGGTGCACTCAGTAACTTTTTGTTCGTGTCATCTTGGACTTACAGTGACACCTAGTGGTGTGGATGCAGCATCATTCAAAATCAATAGTTTTCAGTTACAGATGCCATTGTAGAAATTCACTGTTCACAATCAGCCATAATTAATTTAATCCAAGAGCGAAAGTGTCCAATCACAAGACAGTTACTGAGATTAGCAAGTAGTATTCAGATGGTCATGTGATTCTAAAATGGCAGCCCCCATGAAGGCCCATGTTGAATAAAACAGCTTTTATAAGGTTAATGAGATGACTGGAGTCTTTACCTCATGTGAGTCATCATGATTTTATACATATGTTTCAAAATTACAATTCATTTTGTTAAGAGTAAAACTTTTTTTTTTAATGGGGAAAGAAATTACTGAGTGTATCTTTAAAGCAAATATAGAAACTCCCTTTTAAAAGTATTTTGTGCGTAGATCTAGAGTAGATGAGTGCAGTAATGTATTGTGGCATATGCAAGATCAGAAATTAACCAGGGCTCAGAGCAAAAATGCCACCAAAGTTGGAAAAAATGCTCCAGATATTTAAAATGAGGGGCAAAAAATGCCCATGTAGCACATTACTCTGCATTCTTTTTTTATGACTTATTTACCATTTGATATATTTCATTATTGTAGTTCTGTCTAGTAATGGGTTTAGCACTTCTGCAGACAATGTTGTGACCTGCATGCAGTTGTCAGATCTGAGAGGTGAGAGTTGTTGAATGTGCTGCTAATTGAAAATGTTTTTTTGAAAATGAAAACACTGATTTTGAATAAAACACTCCCAACAACTCCAAAACTTGAAAGAGTAATTTGTGACAGTAAACAGTAGACAGCTGTATATTCTCACATAGGGACCAGGCAACTATTTCAAATGTTTACCAGCAGAGCCGTTTATTGTTATATGATATACTGTATGTACAGCACTATGAATTATATACAGCTACTTTTGTATTTGAAATTGATTTGATTTCAATGCCAACAGCCACAATTGTTCAGATACAGATGTTGTTTTAATTTATTAAATCAATTACTGTAGGCTGTAAATGCATGACATGTTTTTTTTTTTTTTTATGTTATGAAACCGAATACAGCCTCATAAAGGTTAAAAAAAAAAAAAAAAAAAAAAAAAAGACCCTGAAAAACCAACTCCAGGAGCCTAATATTGCACCTTTAAAAAAAAAAAAAAAGAAAGAAAGAAAAAGTTCATTTCTGACACTGAGTGTATGAAGATCTCACAGGCTCACCTCTGGCCTATGTGTGCTGACCCTTCCTCAGCCTCCAGCTCCAGCTCCAGCTGGTTCACAGTAGCCTGCTGAGAACCCAGAGTAGAAGCAAGACTCATGAGCTCTTCCTCCACTGCAGTGAACCTGGAAGAGAGAGAGACAGAGAGAGAGAGAGAGAGAGAGAATGCATGAGGTAGGGATGCAAAATGAGTGCTTATTCAACAGAGGAGAGTCATAATGCAGTCCTTTGTCACTTGTTAAATGAGGAAACATGTATGAACCAAGAAGTGTGAATTTGTTTGTTTGCAATTTTCTCTCTCTCTAAAGGCCCCTTCACATGACTTTCGTCAAGACTTCAACACAAGAGTCAAGCACCTCTGTGGCACTACACATTGTGTTATTGAAGGGTGATTGTACAAGGTTGCTAAGTCGCAAGGAAGCAGGAAGTGTACATAGCAAACCTCTTGAAGGTGTAAATTCGTCAAAATGAAAATAAATGAAAAGCATAAAAAGATGTGACTGTTCAAAACACTCAGATGATGGTTACATTAACAGTATCATGAGCTGTGATAACTCAAGGGTTATGATTTCACTTCTGTCTTTCTATGACGTTTATGCTTTCACTCACACCACCATCCTGGTGTGCAGAAGGAAGAAGAGACTCACCGATGCTGGATTGTCTCCACTGTGAGCTCATTGAGCTGCAGATCTTCTGGCTTCAAACCCTCAGCATCTTCTAACAAACTGCTGTCAAACTCCACACATGCAGGAACCTCTCCCCTCGACCTAGCAGAGATGGAATAGGGATGGATACAGTAGATACATCATGTACTGCGATACATATCTCTCTAATTTAAAGACCCCATGAAATTAAAATTGGTGTTGTGTTTTAAAGGTATAGTTCAACCAAAAATGAAAATTAAGTTGTAATTTACTCACCCTCATGTTGTCCCAAACCCATATGATTTTCTTTCTTATGTGGAACACAAACAGAGAAATTTTAATTCAAGAACTTGCATTGTTTAAAGCTAAAAACAAATAACACATGTAGCTGTGAAGAAAATTCTCTCCTGATGCTCAAGAACGGTAAAAAGGCACAATGGATGTCAAGACTTTCACTGAAAAATTACTTACATTTCCAGTTGTTTTTCACCAAAATCTATCGTATGCCTTCGAAAGACTTTGAATAGGACGCACAAGCCGCACGGACTACTTTAATGAAACTTTTGGGTCCTTTTTTTTAAACTTTAAAGTGAATTGCTACCAACTATTGTTGTATTGTAAAGATGGACCAAAACCTTCACTAAAATTTCTCCTTTTAATTTCCAAATAAGAAAGAAACTCAAACATGTTTAGAACAACATGAAGGTGATATTTTGGGTGAACTATTCCTTTAACTCCATGTCTGCTTTGAAGCCATCTACAGTATATACTACTTAACTAACACTTGACAAAATTAACTTTTAGAAGTATTTATGCATTCAAAAGATTTACATTCTTCCTCTTCTGGGAAAATGAACCAAAATATTGATCACATCATGCTCAGAGTCGTAGACCAATTTTTGTCCAATAAAATAATGTGTTGAATGAGACCCGTTCTGCCTGTGCCTGGGCTGCACATTAACTTCTAGATAATACTGTTAATATTGGAGTCACATGACACCATGCGAGGTTTGGACGTGTGAATGGCAAGCTCTGCGCATTTTGCTAGTTTTAACACTATTAATGACATAAACCGGTGAGATTCGATCCACTCTGTTCCATAACTGTTCTAGGAAGATAATATGTCAAAGAATTCAAAATCCTCAGGCTCTGGAGACATTAAAAGACACTTACGTGCTCAAGCTGACACCCCCAATAAGGCCCGAGCCAGGGAGTCGATTTGGTCGGAGAAATGAGGGAAATTCGGCGAGAGGTGTTGAACATGTCAGCAATGCTGACGAAGGTCATTGCTGACTTGGAGGATCTTGCTGTAATACATCGATTGATCACTGCCATGGAGATGAAATTCTCTGAGGTGGTTACAAGAGTGGGGGATGTCAAGAAATGGATCAATTATCTGGAGTCATCGGAGAGGGAATTATCTGCTAATCCGCTAGCGACCAAGGTGGATTTGGAGCATGTCTGGGAGAAGTTGGAGGACATGGAGAACCGTAGCTGGCGGAATAATGTCCGAATCGTCGTAATTGCTGAGGCCGAAGAGGATCAGGATATGGTGGAATTCCTGGACGGGCTCTTTCCGAATCTGCTTGACATAACAGCCATAAGCTGGAAATCGAGTGACCTCACAGGGTTCCGGCTCGGTGATCCGCTGAGGGAGACGGGCCCGATCAATTCTGGCCAAATTTCTGAGATCATCCGAGATCAAAGATTTTGTGTTATGCGAGGCGAGGAGTAAAGATAGGCATTTTTGGAAGAACCACAGCATTTTTTTGTTCCTAGACCTTACGAAAATCAACAAGAGAGAAACATGATTGATTCAAGGAATGCAAGAAACTCTTACATCAACGGAAGGTTGCTTTTGCACTGATATTCCCGGCCAAATTGAGAATAGATGCTAAGGATGGCTGTAAAACATTCACATGCCCACAGCAAGCAATGTCCTTCATAAAGTCAATGGAGTAAGTTATTTTGTGGTACTCACGTTGCAGCCGAGTGGACCGACTGAACATTCACTTGACTGTTCGAGGAAACTGAGTGCCTTTTTTGTTTCTTTTTTGTGCTGGTTCCGCCTAGCGGCTGAAGTTTGTTTTGTGGAGTAACTCCTTCGGGACAGTTTTGTGGATGAATCCGCACGCTCTGTGTGCTTATGCCTCCTATTGGCTGGAGTATGTTTTGTGGAGTATTTCTTGCAAGACATTGGAGTGATTAGGCCATTTGTTGCACTCATGTAGCAACTGAGTGGGCCGGATCACTGAACATTCGTTTGACTGTTCGAGGAAACTGAGTGCCTATTTTTCTTTCTTTATGTGCTGGTTCCGCCTAGTGGCTGGAGTTTGTTTTATAGATTACCTTTTGTTGTGTAATTCTGTCTCGCAAATTTTTTATAGAAACACCGGACTTGAGCAATCTGATGGCAAAGTTGTCACGGGGGCTCTCGTAGGCATACATGGACTGTTTGAGTTTAATGGGATGGACGCCAGTTGGCGCTGTCGTGCGTGGGGTTAATGCACACGTTTTTCTTTTTTCTGTTTGTTTGGTTCTGGGGAAGTTCGGGGTTTGATTGTTGCACTAATGTTGGAATGTGGTCTTTATAATTTTGTTTTTGACACACAATCTATTTTTTCCTCATATGTCAAAATGTCAAATGTTAATATGAGTGGATTGCTCTCTCTCTACGTGGAATGTGAATGGGTTAGGGCACCCCATAAAAAGAAGGAAGGTTATTTCTCTTCTTAAGCGTAAGAAATATGATAGTGTTTCTTCAAAAAACGCACCTTTCAATGCAGGAAGCAGAAAAATTTGGTAAGATATGGGGTGGACATGTTTTCTTTAGTGCTGGCCCAAGTAAGAGCAGGGGAGTCATTACACTGATAAGTAAGCATCTACTATTCAAATATCTCAAACAGATTAAAGATACATTAGGAAGAGTCATTACTGTTTTAACAGAAATTCAGGGGCAAAGTCATATTTTGGCTAATATTTACATACCTAACGTTGATGACCAGGGCTTTTTTATAGATTGTGAAGGGATGTTGCAAGCCGCTGGCACCTCTCATGATATAATATTGGGAGGAGACTTTAATATTTTGATGGTCCAATCCTTGATCATAGTGAAGCAAAAGTGTGTAAGCCCCCTAAAGCAACATCGACACTTCACAGTATGTGTAAAAATCTTGGTCTTACAGATACATGGAGACTTTTGAACCCATCTGGTAGGGACTATAATTTTTTTCATCCGTTCATGAGATTTACTCTAGAATAGATTTTTTTTTAATTTTTATATCTAAGTCCCTCATTTCATCTGTTGTTGATTGCTCAATTGGAAACATTTTAGTCTCAGGTCACGCCCTGGTGTGTTTAGAGGTTTTGCCACATACGGAGAAAAGGAAATATAGTTGGCACTTTAATGTATCCCTTTTGCAAAATCCTGAATTCCAAGGCTGAAATTAATGTTTATATGAAGACCAACTGGTCTTCAGTATCCTCTGTGGGCATGGCTTGGGAGACACTTAAGGTGGTTGTTAGGGGCCGGATCATACAGTATGCCTCATTCACCAAAAAAATCGAAAGCACAAGAAGTCATGGAGTTGGAAGGGAATATTATAAGTGCCAAGGCAAAGCTGAAGCACTGAATGTTGTCTGATGGCCTCAGAAAATTGATCCGATTGAAATACAGATATAATACTATTTTGTCGTGGAAGGTGGAGTTTTGGCTTTTCAGGGCAAGACAGTAATACTTTGAGTCGGGGGACAAGGCAGGAAAACTTTTGGCTAGATATATAAAACAGAGAGAGTCTTTTTCTACCATTCCCTCAGTGAAATCAGCTGGTGGTGAAATATTTACCTCAGCCATTGCTATTAATAATGCTTTTAAAGAATTCTATCTTGATCTCTATAATTCCATGTCTTCCTCTACTGATGAGGATATTAGAAACTTTGTGGAACCATAAGAGCTTCCTAAACTGACGGCTGAACAAAAAAATTCTCTTGATTCTGAGATAACCTTGGAGGAGCTTGGCGAGGTAATTAAGGCCTTGCCTACAGGCAAGACTCCAGGGCCAGATGGCTTTGCCACTGAGTTTTTTAGGTCTTATGCTACAGAATTGGCTCCACTTTTGCTAGTAGTTTATATGGAATCATTAAAGAATGGAAAGCTTCCGCCAAGCATGACACAAGCCCGGATCAGTCTGATTCTTAAAAAGGACAAAGATCCAAGCGAGTGTAAGAGTTACCGTCCAACTTCCCTGATCCAGCTAGACATTAAAATATTGTCAATAATTTTGGCTAACCGATTAAGTTATGAGATCTCTTATACAGTGCATCCGGAAAGTATTCACAGCGCTTCACTTTTTCCACATTTTGTTATGTTACAGCCTTATTCCAAAATGGATTAAATTAATTATTTTCCCAAAATTCTACAAACAATACCCCATAATGACAACATGAAAGAAGTTTGTTTGAAATCTTTGCAAATTTATTAAAAATAAAAAATGAAAAAAAAAATCACATGTACATATGTATTCACAGCCTTTGCTCAATACTTTGTTGAAGCACCTTTGGCAGCAATTACAGCCTCAAGTATTTTTGAGTATGATGCTACAAGCTTGGCACACCTATTTTTGGGCAGTTTCTCCCATTCTTCTTTGCAGGACCTCTCAAGCTCCATCAGGTTGGATGGGGAGCATCGGTGCACAGCCATTTTCAGATCTCTCCAGAGATGTTCAATCGGGTTCAAGTCTGGGCTCTGGCTGGGCCACTCAAGGACATTCACAGAGTTGTCCCAGAGCCACTCCTTTGTTATCTTGGCTGTGTGCTTAGGGACGTTGTCCTGTTGGAAGATGAACCTTCACCCCGGTCTGAGGTCCAGAGCGCTCTGGAGCAGGTTTTCATCAAAGATGTCTCTGTACATTGCTGGATTCATCTTTCCCTTGATCCTGACTAGTCTCCCAGTTCCTGAGGCTGAAAAACATCCCCACAGCATGATGCTGCCACCACCATGCTTCACTGCAGGGATGGTATTGGCCAGGTGATGAGCAGTGCCTGGTTTCCTCCAGACATGATGCTTGCCATTCAGGCCAAAGAGTTCAATCTTTGTTTCTCATGGTCTGAGTGTCCTTCAGGTGCCTTTTGGCAAACTCCAGACGGGCTGTCATGTGCCTTTTACTGAGGAGTGGCTTCCGTCTGGCCACTCTACCATACAGGCCTGATTGGTGGAGTGCTGCAGAGATGGTTGTTCTTCTGGAAGGTCCTCCTCTCTCCACAGAGAAATGCTGGAGCTCTGTCAGAGTGACCATCGGGTTCTTGGTCACCTCCCTGACTAAGGCCCTTCTCCCCTGATCGCTCAGTTTGGCCAGGCAGCCAGCTCTAGGAAGAGTCCTGGTGGTTTCAAACTTCTTCCATTTATGGATAATGCTCATTAGGACCTTCAATGCTGCAGAAATTTTTCTGTACCCTTCCCCAGATCTGTGCCTTGATACAATCCTGTCTCGGAGGTCTACAGACAATTCCTTGGACTTCATGGCTTGGTTTGTGCTCTGACATGCACTGTTAACTGTGGGACCTTATATAGACAGGTGTGTGCCTTTCCAAATCATGTCCAATCAACTGAATTTACCACAGGTGGACAATCAAGTTGTAGAAACATCTCAAGGATGATCAGTGGAAACAGGATGCACCTGAGCTCAATTTTGAGTGTCATGGTAAAGGCTGTGAATACTTATGTACATGTGATTTTTTTATTTTTTTATTTTTAATAAATTTGCAAAGATTTCAAAGCAAATGTCTTTCACGTTGTCATTATGGGGTATTGTTTGTAGAATTTTGAGGAAAATAATGAATTTAATCCATTTTGGAATAAGGCTGTAACATAACAAAACGTGGAAAAAGTGAAGCGCTGTGAATACTTTCCAGATGCACTGTACATATAGATCAGGTGGGGCTTATTCGGGGCCGTAGCTCCTCTGATAACATAAGGCATTTCATCAATATCATGTGGTCAGTGGCGAATGATCAGACTCCAGTCGCTGCCATCTCACTTGACGCCAAAAAGGCATTTGATATGGTAGAATGGGATTATCTTTTTAAGATTTTGGAAATGTACGGGTACAGGAATACTTTTATTGGTTGGGTTAAATTACTTTATAGACACCCGGTAGTGGCGGTACAAACAAAGGGATTAATTTCAGATTATTTTTCTCTGGACAGGGGCACCCGGCAGGGTTGCCCTCTTTCCCCATTATTGTTCTGTCTTGCCCTGGAACCATTAGCAGCCGCGATAAGAAAGGAGGATGATTTTCCAGGGGTGGTGGTGGGAGGTGTGGCGCATAAGCTTTTGCTTTACGCAGATGATATTTTATTATTTCTCTCTGACCTTACTAGATCTATGCCTTGCCTCCACAGAATTATTAATTCCTTTTCGAAATTCTCAGGATACAGAGTTAATTGGTCTAAATCCGAAGCTTTGACTCTGACATCATACTGCCCAGTAACGGATTTTCAGCTGGGCGCCTTCCAGTGGCCCAAACAGGGCATTAAGTATTTGGGTATTTTATTCCCAGCAAATTTGTGTGATTTATTTAGAGTTGATTTTGACCCTTTAATAAAAAGGTTTTTGAGCGATGTGGGCAGGTGGGCATCATTACATTTATCTATGATTGGGAAGGTTAACAAATGAATTGTATTCCAAAATTCAACTACCTGCTACAGTCTCTCTTTATAGATGTCCCCCTCTCTTACTTCAAGCAATTTAATAGCATAGTGAAGTCCTTCATTTGGAATGGTAAACGTCCCAGATTACATTTCAGTAAATTGCATAGGCCAATTGACAAAGTTGGGCTAGGCCTACCCAAGATTTTGTTTTATTATTATGCATTCGGTCTCAGACATTTGGATCACTGGTCACTTCCACATGAGAGAGCCCCTACCTGGTTTTGTATTGAACAGGAAGTTCTTGCCCCTATTTCACCATTGCAAAGCCTTTCTATCAAACTATCAGAGAAGTTAAGTTACACCCCGTTATTTCGCATTTGCACTCGGTATGGATAAAAGTGTCCAGAGTGTTTAATTCTGACATTTATTTAAATGTTGCCTCGAGCATATGGCTGAACCCAAAATTATGTATTAATAAGTCCCCTTTCTGCTGGTCAGAGTGGATTGTGAGGGAGGTTAATACACTCAGTGACCTATATGAGAGTGGAATGTTGCGAACCTTTGAAAATTTGGTTCAACATTTTGGGATTCCCAAATCTCGGTTCTTTAGGTATTTACAGCTGCACCACCTGCTCTGCACTATTTTCTGGGAGTAGCATACACCCCCCTAAAGCGGCAGATACTCTGGGAGTGGTGATTACTGCTTTTGGAAAAGGTTATGAGGCATCAGTGTATTACTCCCTGCTAATTCAGAGTCTGGGGGACGGCATTTTAACTTCTATCAAGAGATTATGGGAGAAAGATTTAAACTTGGAGGGAGTATGGGCTAGGATTCTAAAAAACATCAAGTCTGCATCTAGAGATGCAAGGGTATGCCTTATGCAATTCAAGATTTTAAATAGATTTTATTGGACCCCCTCTAGATTGTATAGGTTTGGTCTTAAAGACACACCCACCTGCTGGCGATGCCAATCAGAAGATTGAGACACAACCCATGTTTTTTGGTGGTGCGTTATGATCCAAGAATTTTGGTTGAAGGTTCAGAGTTTTATGTGTGACGTATTGGGCACTCAAATTTCATTTTGCCCCAGACTCTGTATTTTAGGCGATGGGGCAGTCATCAATATAGGGGATAAACACAGAAAAAATTGGGTCCTAACCAGTGTTATAATTGGCAGCCAGATTGTTTTAAGGGGATGAAAGTCGGCTCGAGCGCCCTCATTTCAAGAATGGTGCACTGAGATGGGGAGGGTGGCGGCTTTTGAGGAAGTGTCATGTAGAAGGCTGGGGAACTTGGATTCGTTTGATGGGAAATGGGGCAGCTATTTGGTGTTCTTGGAGGGCTCTCAGGGAGGGACAGTGGAGAGAAAAGTATAGTTTTAAATGTGTGTGATTATTTTATTTATTTTTTTGTTTGTGTGTATACTCATGTGTGACCACAGGAATGATTGTTGAGGGTCAGGGTGGGGTTGTGGATTGGGAGGGGAGGGGTAATAGTGGGGGTTAAATGTTGATTCTGTGAATATATGTTTTGCTTTTCTTTGTTAATTGTATGAATCAATAAATACTGTTAATCAGAAAAAATAAATTATACTGTTAATGCCAAATAAATCAGAAGTAATCTCCAATAATGCTGGACAGCCATAAACCATTATGTATTAGCAGAATCCTCAATACAGCCTTACACTGACCATTCATTCATGAAAGCACTCCTTATATTTGGATGCCCACAATATTTACATCTGTTGATTCCCCTTATGGGAAAGTCATTAAAAGTTCCTTGTATCGCTCTGCCCAAAACAACACTTCTGAGTTAGGGCATATGTGCCTTTAATTTCTAATCTGAATTCACTTTCATTTTTTGAAAGCTCAAATGTCATGCCTTAATGCTTAACCACACATCAAAAACACCTTTAATTTCTGCTTCTGTGCTTTGGTGTAGAGGTCTTCATGGATTCACCCTAACCCGAGGACCCGACCTGGGACCCGTACGGGTTCGGATCCACGTTTTATATGGTCAGCCGGGTCCGGGTCGGGTCCCATTCTATTGCTGCGGGTCCCGGGTCTATTTAACATTATGTGTAATACCCGAGTCGATCCGAGAAGACCCGGCCGTGATCAGACAGCACTGATGATGATGGTGAAAGTGCGGGCCAGGAAATAAGGTGAAAAACGGAGCAGAGCCACAACAAGCTGAGTGACGTCAGAGGCAGAGCGGAGTTAAGGCACATGATAGCAAATTAGTAATGCTAACGTTAGCAGCTGTGATAATGAACGAGCAATAATTATTATAGTTCAAAGCACAAACAGTCAAAGTTATCTTATGCGAGATACAAAAAAAAAAACTGCAAAGCTGATTCTAAACTAGTCATGTTTGTCATCCATCACCGTGACAGCAAGTGGACTTTTGAAGCTGAAATAATGAGTGGATTAGCTATGCTGTTTCAATCAGCAAGAGAGGAATCACAGAAAACCTGGATGTATTTTACCAACTTTCTTGGCAAGGAGGATGGATTATATGCATCACGGCCAGGCACAGGGGAGAAGGCTACTAACGTTACATTAGGTAAGACACAAAGTTTTATTTTCATTACTTGTAAATTAACTTGTTAATAGCAATCAGCTGTGAAATCGGTGTCGATCGGGTCTGTGCTCTCAGCCGGGTCCGGGTCCCAGCTTTCAAATAATAGATGGGTCCGTTTCGGGTTTGGGTCCGGCAATTCTTGGTTCTGCATGGGTACGGGTCCAAGCTTTCAAATAATAGACAGGTCTGGTTTGGGTAGTACATTTATGGGTCTCTTTGGGTTCGGGCATGAATTTTTAAACCCGTGAAGACCTCTACTTTGGTGGTGTGGCACAGAGGTTAAAAGGGTGGGTAACCAAAAGGTCACAGGTTTGAATCCCTGGTTGTAAGAGCTGCATCCAACTAGAATCAGGCACTTTCTGATTGGTCCAGGGTGATTGCACCTGAAATTAGTGAATTGTACATCACATTGGAGTAAAGTGACTACAAAATGGCTAAATCTACTTAAAGGTGCACTCAGTAACTTTTTGTTCGTGTCATCTTGGACTTGCAGTGACACCTAGTGGTGTGGATGCAGCATCATTCAAAATCAATAGTTTTCAGTTACAGATGCCATTGTAGAAATTCACTGTTCATAATCAGCCATGATTAATTTAATCCAAGAGTGAAAGTGTCCAAACACAAGTGTGTAGGTGTGAAGGAGCTTCTCTCATGACACTCAAGAACGTATTTATTTATTATTTGTTAAATAATGTGTATTTGTGAATCCTGCACAATAAGACCAGGGACTTTTTGTTGTTATTGTTTTTTTTTGTGTTTTTATTATAATAAAAGTAAATGGGGTCTATTTGAATTTCATGTTGATTTTAAAGGGTTAGTTCATCTAAAAATTAAAATTATTTTATCATTTGCTCACCGTCGTGCCATCTCAGTTGTGTATGACTTTATTTCTTCTGCTGAACCAAAATTAAGATTTTTAGAATAATATCTGCATAAATTGCAAGTCTATAGGATCTAAAACTATGAAGCTCCAAAAAGCACATGAAGTCATCATAAAAGTAATCCATATGACTTCAGTGGTTAAATCTATATATTCAGAAGTGATATGATGAGTTTGGGTGAGAAACAGAGAAATAATTAAGTCCTTTTTTTTTTTTTTTAAATAAATCTCCACTTTCGACCAGCCCTCCTATATGGTTCACAAGATGACGGAGTTCTTTGGCGATCTGCATTCTTCGTGCATATCGCCACCTACTGGGCAGGGAGGAGACAGAAAAGAAAGGAGGAAGGGATAAAGAATAAAAAAGGGAAGAGAATAAAAATAATATTTGCACAACAGTCCATTAGGTGGCCCTAATGCACAAAGAATGCAAATCACCTAAAAACAAAAGAAGCAGGACTTGGTTCTCTCATGAACATGCATTGGAGGGCTAATTGAAAGTGGATAATTGTTTTTGGTTTTTTTTTTTTTACAGAAGGGGATAAATATTGATCTGTTTCTCACCCACACCTATCGTATCACATCTGAAGATGTGGATTTAACCACTGGAGTCCTATGGATTACTTTTATGCTGACTTCATGTGGTTTTTGGAGCTTCAAAGTGTTGATCACCATTCACATGCATTATATGGACCTGCATAGTTGAAATATTCTTCTAAAAATCTATGTTTGCGTTCAGCAGAAGAAAGTCATTCACATCTAGGATGGCATGAGGGTGAGTAAATGATGAGAGAATTCTCATTTTTTGGTAAACTATCCCTTTAAAGGGTGAGAATGAGTTACCAAATACTATACAGAAAACTGTCAAGTACGTTTGCAACTGTATGTAATTTTCTTTGGTCATTTTGCCGGGATCCCATTGTCTCCACAAAAAACAGGGAACAAAAGGGAAAGGCGTACATACCTGTTTTGCTGAATGAAGCTTTCATACTCTTTGTGCGGCTGGATGGCCTTCAGGGCGTTGGCCATTTCAGTGTGAACACTCATTACCTCATCCTGAGTCAGACTTGACAGATCGAAATACTCCTGCAGAATCTCTTTCCTAAGATAAAAAATATGTCAAGTCACTCACATATGTGTAACTGTATGAATAAACACTATTTACATTTACTGTGGGGAACTATTGCACAGGCCGACTCGTTATCATTCCAAAAAGCAGAAGTGTACAAATGCCACTCTTGGGAAAGTTGTGACTTCTTAATTTTTATTTCCCGTATGACTTAGCAGTGCAGAACAGAGCAAGTAAAAGAATGGACAGGAGAATGAGTACAAACGTGAGTGAAGTTCATATCTAAGAGTAAAAAGCACGGCATTTCACAATCTTTTACCCGTTTTGCGTTACATGGGTGTCCATAATGTTTTCGATATCATTGGCACTGAGGGCATTTCAAAACAGAAAGTAAAACTCGCTCAGGTAGGTTAACAATATTTGACAATGACTTTTCACAACTTCGTAATATACTCCCTACTGATATATGGTACTTATAACTAGAACCCTTACAAAATGTTACCATGATAAACAGTTATTGGCAGGGCTTCCAAAAGCAAACATATTTTTAACAGACTTAGGGTTAGTGATTTGAACAAACTCCTAAACCGAAGTATTAAACTTTAGCAAGTACTTCATGAATGATAGTACCTCACATCATGTGGCTAGTTGAGGAGAGATGCAATGTTAACTCACAGAATAAGCACCATTTCCTCATGCAGCATTTGCAGGGCTCCCAGTAATCCTGGCTGACTTTTGCCATAGTGGAGTTGGTGATGCACCTGGGCGGCCTTCACCGATAATACATACTCATTATGATGTTCATGCAGCTTCAGAGTAGCTTTGATGTAGCGTTCTTTTGCTTTCTCACGTTCTTTGTCTGTACAAAACGCCAGCCACAAGCATGCATGCACGACACACACACACACACACACACACACACACACACACACACACACACACACACACAGGTGAAATGTGAAAGACCACTGAACTCCCTGTGACTTTTAAATCCGAAGTTCTAATTATGCCATTTACAATGCTTTACTTCAACCTATTACAATTTAAACAGTCTTGATAAAAAGAATAAAGACAACTCCTAATGTTATATGCTTCTGTGGGCCTAAAAGACCATTTTTAAATAATTAAAACCATTAGAATTGATTGCACTAGTGTAATTTCTTAATGTCCTCAAAGCTGCATGTCAAACATCTTTTACAAAAATATGGGCTAAATCATCAGGATTCTAGTTTTGGTATTACATTGTCTCACTAAACTGTATTCATTTGTGGTAAATGTGTTATTTTAACACTGATAATGCAGTATATTTTGTGTGTGTCCACCCTGTTATGTCATAATACTGCAGGGCTGGTGCTGGGGTTTGCGCGAGGTGATAATCTGACATGGTGCGAGCTGCGAGGCAATTGTCTGCATTCCGTGACTGCTATCGGATCCTTAAATAAAGAATAATGGGCACCGGAAGGGCAGCCGGTGGATACGATTTTGCCTCTCTAGGGTAAGGTGGTGCCCCCTAGGGAGTTGGTGCCCAACGCAGGCTGTGTAATATGCATATATGAAGCGGCGGTACTGTGAAACTGTGATGTTTAATTGAAGATCTATGTTATGTAATGACATCACAATGACTGGAGGTGACATCAGCCATTCAGAAAACTCTTTTGTTTTATATATATATAAAAAAAGAATTCATAAAAACACTTTTTTTCCTATCAATGTAGTGGTGCAGCCAAAACATTTTTGGGGGGTGGGCCACACTTAAATTGGGTGGGGACGCAGACAATTAGATCACATTGCCATTTTTTTGTTTATTTTATTTTATTTCGTTTCGCAAATTTGTTTCGATTTGTTTGAGAACAGACTCTCAAGAATTTTGTTTTCAAAACTTTTTTTTACATTATATAAATAGATATTTTAAGTCAGAGAATAATCTCTGAAATTGTGGGTGGCACAGGCCCACCCTGGCCCACTCGTGGCTACACCCGTGTATCAAAGAGCTCAAAGCTTAGTACAATGAAACTCATTTCAATAATTCTCCTAACAGTGCAGCAATTAACTATTCTGGCCACTACTTTTCATATCTGTTATCTTTATATAATGTTTGTGGTCTGTATTCAGGGCTCTAACCACCACAGATATTAAGAGTCTTGATATATGAGTCCATCTTTATGGTATATATATATATATATATATATATATATATACACACACATACACACACTGTATATGGGTCTTCAATTACTGATTCTCAAATTTGGTCTCACATTTGGCAACATGATCACATGAGAAGTCGGCATGTTTTTTTTGCCCGAGAGTTACAGTATCCAAGTATTGGCCACATTATGCCAACTCACTGACAAGCGCCAACTCGTCAGACATTTTTGCATTGGCTCAAGCTTGTTTACCTTCCCTTGTTGCATGACCTGAGGCATGTTGTGTCAGCAGCAGGGAAGACCCGGGATCGGATCCCATGTTAAAACTAAAAAGTAATCGCGTTTGCATAATCATTTTCCGGTTCGCATAATCATGCATTTTCCCCTTAAACATTACATCTTTACAACTTGTTTTGGCGCCCCTCTGTGGACATTACACCCGGAAAATGGAGCTCACGTGTCCCATACGCCCAACAACACTTAATGCTTTTGCAACTGGGGGCAGTTTTCCGAATTTCAGTAAGCACAGCGATTTTAGCTAAATAAGTCAACCTTCTGTTTCCGATTTTACTGCGAGATCAGTCTGCATTTGGTCCCCCCAATCCTGAATATGTTGTTACATCCATGTCTGTATTTTGAATGTTGTATTTACTTCTCTATTTATTGTTGCCTGTCTAATGTTCAATGGAGAAACAACACTTAGTCTATTTTCTCTGTTGGACAGCGACAACCTTAAACCTTGTCTTGACTTCATGCTTTTTTTACTGAGCATCCTTATGTCAGTGCTAAACCTATTTAGAAACACACGTCTCAGTTGTGCAAAGGCATGTTTTTCTCCTGTTGCTCAAGTAGACAAAGTCACTGCTTACACGTAGTATCAAAGCACCACACAGTGTTTAAACATTAACCAGTTCCTCTTTTTGTGTTCGTATCTTTTTAAAGACTAAGTCCACAATGCACAGAGCCTTTGGCAGTCAAAATGAAAGTGGCCAGAAGTTTGAGAACTAAGAATCAGGGAGCACTCTACCTTTGTTTGCTTCCTGATACTTCCTTTTTGCCAGGGCTGCATCCCGTACCAGCTGTTTGTAACTGGACTTGAGTCGGTCCAACTCTGTTTGGGTGACCTAACCTTCCACAACAGGACATGAAATAAAAACAAATCAAAATCCGGTTTGGATCATCAAAATGAGCTTTGTGTGTCGTATGCAATCAAATGTCAGGGGCATTTACTCTCTACTCATTGCAGAAAAAAATGAGCTCAACATTTTATAAGCCTGCTTTAGATGATATGTGCTTTTTAAAAAGCCTACAGGTCAACACAGTAATGACTAAATCTGTTGCAGCTGTAGGCTTGTGTGTAACAACCTTTTTATGGCAATGGCTGTTTAGATATTACATAAAAGGCAGATAGTCTTGTACTTTATTTAGTCCCTTCCCATAAAAAATGTGTATTAAATTTGCGTAAAATATCGGTATTACATTGTTGAAACAACATACAATTACTACATACTGCAATTCTACATAGGATGTCAAACATCATGATTACACTAGGTTTTTACATTTTTTAAAAAATTTTTTACAAGTGGTTGCTAGGGTGTTCTGGGTGGCTACCTACTGCTCTAAGCCTCTATAATATATTCTGGTCTCTAGATATGGCCAAAAAACAACAACTATTTGTTGGCTCAACAACCATAACGTATGAAAATAAATAGCTTCTACTTAGATGTAAATATTTATAAAAATTTTAGCTATAATTAATTTTCATTAATGTGTACAACACAAAATATCAATTTTAAGGTGAATCATAAAGTGAATGGATACTTCTGATTTCCTTGAATTTCTCTGGCTTATAAATCCATGAAATTAAAGGAATAGTTCACCCAAAATTGAAAATTCTCTCATCATTTACTCACCTTCATGCCATTCCAGATGTGTAGGACTTTCTTTCATTTGCTGAACTCAAATGAAGATTTTTAGAAGAATATCTCAGCTCTGTAGGTCCATAAAATGTAAGTGAGGTGAATGGGTGCCGAAATTTTGAAGCTCAAAAAAAATCACATATGTCAGCATTAAAGTAATCCGTAAGACTCCAGTGGTTAAATCAATGTCTTCAGAAGTGATATAATAGGTGTGGGTGAAAAACAGAACACTTTCACATTCTTCTTCTTGTGTTTTTGGTAATTCACATTCTTCATGCATATCGCCACCTACTGTGCAGCAAGAAGAATTTCTAGTAAAAAAGGACTTAAATATTGATCTGTTTCACACCCACACCTATCATATCACTTCTGAAGACACTGATTTAACCACTGGAGTCTTACGGATTACTTTTATGCTGCCTTTATGTGCTTTTTGGAGCATCAACTTTTTGGCACCCATTCACTTGCATTGTATGGACCTACAGAGCTGAAATATTCTTCTAAAAATCATAATTTGTTTTCTGCAGAAGAAAGAAAGTAATACACATCTGGGATGGCACGAGGGTGAGTACATTATGAGAGAATTTTCATTTGTGTGTGAACTACCCCTTTAAGGTTTTAAGTACAACGTTCAAATACAGAACTGAGGTTGTGGGGAATACCAATAAGCTCTTGTGGTTGAATAACTTAAGCATGTTTGTTTGGTCAAAAATAACTTATGTGAGCATTGTATTAGTTGTTATTAAGAATTCATAGAGACTTAAGCTATTTTTAGTATTATTGATTTTGTTTTACTGTAAATAGCTGTTTTGTGTAAAGTCACCATTAGCCTGATTATAGTGTCCATTAAATTATAGAAACAGTGATATGAATATTAATTTTAAACAAATTGCTATTAATTTTTAAGTTTAATGAACTGATATATTTGTGTACATCTATCAAAGGTTTTTTTAGTTGTGCTGACCAAAAATGACCTTAAGTTGAATTTACTTAAAGCATGATGCAAAAATGCTATATATATTTAGTAAATCCAACACATTTTTTCCAGTGTAGGTGAAAATCACAAGTCTGATTCTAAAATGTATTAACCTTTGATGTGCAACTCATCCTGCACTGTTTGTGCTACAGGCATGAATGAAAGCTCAGTGTGTGTGTGTCTTGTTGAGAAAAGGTGGGCGATTACTTTTCTAACGATCAGACTTATGATTTCTGCCTGGCGGACAATAAAATGGGTGAAGTATGCTATGGACAAGAATATCAGAGACATAGGGTGAGCTCTTTTGACTTTTTTGTCTGACGCGATCTAATATTAGTTTATGGGAACATAAGTGATTAAAAATTTTTTATTTGTTTTTAATAAACAAAAGGATGCTTTCCATGTCAACGCTATTTGCTGAAGCCTATTTATGGTTCGATCTCTTGTATATTGCAGAGTCATAAAGCAATTCTTGCTGAAGCAAAAAATGCCTGCAGGTCTTTGTTTTTTTCTTCTTCTGTGAATTCATGGATTATTTAACATTGCAAACATTTGCAAAAATGAAAATAAAATAATAATAACCAGGAAGTAGAAAATGCTTTTTCAAAACACTGTTTCTGTAAAGCTCTTTGTCAATTTTGTAAATGGCTGACAAATTACAGCTGAAACTCTTGCTTTCTCTGGTTGTGTTATGCTTGATGTTTTTTTTTTTTTTTATGACCATGGTAAATGCATAAAAAAAAAACAGTTGCATGTGCCTTTTATAATGGTGGTTAATTAGGTAGGCATCACTGTTAACATTACTCATGATTAGGGTTAAGAGTTTGTTAAAACCCCTATCCCTAAATATATAAGATTAATAGAAATAGATAGTGATGCTTGCCTTAGTTTTCATGTTCAGACCATGATTTTTTTCATTGCACTTGTCCAGAGCCTGACACAAAACTGTCGAACAACCATGCATTACACAAGTGGTTCATCTGGCAGGTTGTTACCAAAAAATGGGTCTGTTCTAACAGGGTCTGAATGCTACCAATAAAATGCAACGAACCGTTTACGCACATAGGATAGCAAAATAAAAAGGCTTGTCAACTTTTAAAAGGTAAGAGAAAACGCTTCCCATATTTTTTGCTGTTCACATCAAAGACCTGTTGTTCTATACAAGGTAAATAAAATATGACCCGGACTATACTAAATATGGTAATGTAAGGATTCTGCTTGATATCCAATGTAAAATCTTAAAGCAAAACCAGTTGAGAACCACCGCATTACATAGCCACAGAAAGCTTCAGTTTCAGCTGTTACTTTAATAACATTCATGTAAGAGTTTCAACGAGTTCTGAGGAAGACTCTTACATGGGTCGAAATGTTAACAGTATGGTTATTTATTAGACACATTTTTTGGAGCAGCAAGTGTGCAAGTTTTTTTTTTTTTTTTTTCAGCTGTTACTTCAACCATAAAGTACAAACTGTCAACAACTAGCAAGCACAGTGTGTGTTATTGCTGTTTGCTGAATAGCATAGGAGCTTGTCATGAAAAAAATCATTTTCTACTTCCTAATTTGTGTTATTACAAATGACTGCAGTGTTAAATCATCCATAACGTCCTGCAGGTATTTCTTGCTTCCACAGTCTAAAAGCGATGGAGCAAAAAATAGGCTTCAATAGGTTAAGCAAATACAATGAGTACAAAAATTACGTTTTATTTTATAATTTTTGTTTTGTCAATCACCTGAAGAATGCA